>NC_139347.1:143304225-143634225 GCF_055883805.1 Amblyomma maculatum
AGTTGCTGTAAATTTGTAGCCTCAGTTCAACTCCTCTTAGCGACAAATAAAGCGCGAGCACATTAATTCTGCTTGATTCCAATAATGGAATTGCTCATAACAGGGCGAGATTCTTGTTGCAGGAAGCGAAGCTGATCGAAGTTATTCTCACTTCGAATACGCATCAACTTCTAAATAGGAATGGTGCCGTTTCAATCTCTTCCCGAAAATCTTATTGTTAGGAGTCCTAACGGTAGTGCTATGATTATATCGTACGCTTTTCTTAGTTTTTTGACACTAAGGGTAAACTGATTGTTCGCAATTGCCTTACTCTTTTTATAATTTCACCGCATCTCATTTTCAGACCTACGCTCAGGTCATTTTGTTGTCACGAGTATTATCTCAATACCATGACACACGAATGAAAGGTTGTCGCTTTTCTAGAGTTCAAGATTGGCATTTTATTGACGCGTCTATGTATGCAAGCGTGAGTTAATAAAGCCTGGGTGTTGATGCAACACAGTTCTCTTATTTATGCCCCCAGTGATGTCACTTCACCCATGTGATTCTTATTCATGCCGCTTGCCGAATTCACTAGAAGGCCCACTGTATTCAGAAAGGTGCCTGTGGACATATGTCACAGAATGCGTTTACATGACACGCTAGAAAAACAAGGCTAACGATGACAGAGCCCGAACAATGCTATGATAAGCGGTTGAGAATGCTACACCATTTCAATTAAAGTAAATCTGACAATATAAATTCATTGTAAGTAAAGTGGGCTGAAAATTAGGGTGTCCATTTCTCCGGCTTATGCGAGTATTGGTCTGCTTCCGACGTCGCTTGATTTGTTTTTCGCCCAAAAGTAAAAAAAAAATTACCTGCCAATGGTACGTCACTGTGATGCCACAGGACTTTGTGACGTCACAACGTCACGCGTTTGTCTTGCATCACAGCTTGCAGGTGGCGCTAAGAATATCGCTCAAGTCGATACGCAGACTTCTATGGGCGTTTCGCTACCACGAGATCCTTTCACATGGTTGTTACGGGAAAGCGACTGCTCGTTATACTGGCTTTTGTTGCATGACGGCTCAAATGTATGCAACTGGTCGTGCTTTTCTTTCTGAAGCAGGCTCCAGAAACTGTTTCCTTCTTTCCTTTCGCAGTATCACACCAGCAAAACTCGGCACCCAGTTTACCATGATACTTTGTTGGGCGAGTTGGTAAACACTCATTGTTAATAAAAACAGTGCCAATAGGAAGCCACAGGACAAAACAAAAGGAAGCTACAGGACAAGCGCTGACACTCACAACTAGGCCTCAGCTTTTATTTCAAGCCCCCCCCCCCCAAAAAAAAAAACAACAACAACAGCAACAAATGTGACGAAAACAAAGCCCTTTCACGTGAAACATCCCTGGGTTCACATGCTAGTCAAAAAGTCACTCAAAAAAAAAAACCTCCTTGCTTGAAAGACCAAGAGAAGTCTTGCTGACGTATTTGATGTCCCTTGAAATAAAATATGCTTCTACTGCATCTCTCTTCAACTTTTCTCTGTGCCGATATAAAATTCTAACATCGTTTACCAGGGGAGAACACTTCTTCTTCTCCTTCTTCATTGTCTAGCAGGAACGGCAATGGGAGACTATAAAAGATTTGTCCTTGCTACTTTATAAGTTGTTTCGGTGTTCTTGTAGCCTCTCGCTGATACACCGCCTTCTCTGTACAATATAACAGGCTCCAGAAATGAGCGGAAACCTGCAGAAAACACCGATCTGGCAGCTGAAAAGTGGGTCTCTATATTTGAAACCACATACCTGCTTCTTAGATACTCGTTCCTTTGAATAGCAGGGCATATCCTCTTCATCTTGAGCGGTGTGGTCAATGCAACATCTACACAATACCTCTTGGCAAAATTCTTGAGGCCATGTGAAATCCTATGCACATATGCTACCACCGCAACTTTCCTCTTCTTCTCACCATACTGAGCAGGGATTGCGCATTGTCGTTTATTTTAGGCTCTCCAGTAGACGAGAACATGCCTCGTTATTAACGGAATTCTGATAACCGGCCTTGCAATTCTTGTCAATTGCTGTTCAAAACTGTTGTCCATGCCGTGGTAGCAAGACTTCTTTAGCACATTGAGCAAGCATGCGTTGATCATGCCATTTTTTACTAATTCCGAATGTCCAGAACTAGAAATCAGCAAGGGCTTCACCGATCTCTGGTTGTAATCTCAACAAACATGATCCTGCCCGAAATGAATCAACATATTCAAAAACTGCAACCGATCGTCCACTGGTTCTTCGGCAGGAAACACCAAGCTAGATCCACATTCCGTAAAAACTTCAATGACGTCCCGACCGATTGAGGCGCCGATATCGATAAACAGATTTTCGCCACTGATCCTAACAGTGATGTAGAGAAGGTGACAGTGCTTTTGTCATGTCTACTGTTCATGCAGCAGTCAGCAGCAATGCGCGTACTACGGGCCGAGTGGGCGATACACCGAAATGTAAACGGAGCCGACCATGACGAACCCAGCTGTGAATGCTTTCTTCAAGACAGGAAAGAAGTATGAATGCGTGTCACGGCACATGACTGTTATACACCTGTGGTGATCAAGGAAACGCCCTCTTCATTTCTACCTTTGAGAATAAACATCTACCCCAAAATATTTTGCCCATTTATCCCAACTGCTGATTAGACTCGCCAGCTGGACATCAACACTTGTACTGGACTTGTGTGGCCGTCTTGTGGGTGTCGTCACTCCACTTTCCTCTCTCTTAATCTACAGCTGCTCAGATGTAACGTAAGGTAAGTAACGCTTCCCTCAGAGATGATGATGATTATGATGATTAGAGAAACCAGTTTCATTCCAAAGGAAGGTGAGCGTAGCAGGCGCCGACAGAAAATTAGGTTGGTGGTAGAGATTAAGAAATTCGCAGGGGTAAAGTGGTTGCAGCTTGCACAGGACCGTGCTAATTGGAAGAAAATTGGAGAGGCCTTCGCCCTGCAGTGGGTACAGTCCGGCTGATGATGATGAAGCAACGCTTCAATTAACGGATAGGCTTCGCATTGCAAGAAGTATTGGTGGTCGATAATGGTGTGGGAAATGAAACAACCGAGCTTGAAAGAAGGCTGCTTCTGCCATTCCTATAACATCTGGAGTACCTCAAGCAAGCATCCTTCGTCCATTACTTTTTAATTTACATTGACAATATGTGCTTTATTGCAGCAGCGGCAATATCGGTGTTGTGTCATATGAAGATGACAGTAATACTTTGTGACGGTTGCCTCAGAAGCAGACATGTAAGAACAAACAAATATTGCACTGATTTAGCAGAATTTTTGGCAGAAGTCAATTATCTGCGAATAAATCCGATAATAACAAAAATACTTTTATAACCTCCAAAGGGCAAGAAACTATAAAATCTTTTATTGTCACGTACAGTAATCAGTCTATAGACCTTGTTGAGTATGTGAAAATACTGCGTGTACCGTTTTCTAACCATTTAAATTGAAATTCTTATTTGAAACACATTAGGTGAAATGTCGCCTCAGCTCTTGCAACCCTTTCACGATTTAAGTGCTTTATTTCTGTCACGTCAAAAACATTGCTTTACAATGAGTTAGTACCTTCTCAGTTTAAATATTTGTGTGGCATAGAAGAGCTGTAACGCATCTTAGCAAGTTGCTTTTGCTTCAGAAAAAGGCAGCAGGATGCATCGCAAGATTCACCTCTCATTTCACCCGTCAAATCTATTTTCATAAACTTTGACACTACTCCTATATTCGCGTTGTACGTACACTTGCCAAGTTTTATTACGCCATACATCTCACATGTATCGCCCGATAATATCTTCGTTTGATTGCGAAACATAAAGAAAGCACAAGTCGTTGTGACACAAGACAGAAATTTGGTTTTCACTAAAACAACGAGACTATGATATGAATTATGCCCTATCTTATACCCTCCCCACCCTATAAATATTCTTTGTAAGAAGGAAAATAAACTTCACTTCATATACGTTTGGTAGTTTTGTCTTTGCTCAGGCTCGCTGGCAGATTCAAATCATGATGAACTGTACAAGGCCATTAAATGGAAGCGTGTTGATGTTTGCTCGCTGGTACCATGTCCGAAGCAGCCGTGCCTCGTCAGCTGCTCCCTTAGGTTTCTTTTTTTTTTGTTTCAACTTCTGTTGACTTGTGTAATGCGGTCACCACCCACAGCTGATCGAAACGAAGGGCGAAAGGTCTAGAAGGTAGTGCGTATACAGTTGGCACGTAGCCCGTCAGGGCCACTGCAGTGAAGGGCTTTGGAATAAGTAACATAACGAGTGAACTGGCATAGACCGAGCACGGATGTTTTCCGTTTAGTTTACAGTCTAAGAAACTACTTAAGCTGCATTGTCCTTGCAATTATTCGAGTACAGCACCCGTCGCCACGTGATATTGACGTATGATCCCACTAATCCAAACTTCCAAGCCTAGCGCCTTGTTACACAGAGCATAGGGAATATCTACCTGCTTCGAGCAAAACAGTGCTCCCTCCTACCCGCCGCCCCAATATTGGCTACACGAAAATGAACTCAGCTCTGGCTTGCCTCCTTGCAAATGCAGTGTCTTTAAGCTGAGTTTTGACATATCTGGTTGTTAAATTGCCGCAAATGAAAATGTTTAACAAGCTTTGACCTTTGCCATATCTTGTTGTTTATGTGCCGCAATGCAATTGTTTATCACGCTTTGTCTCTGATCAGTCACGACTGTGTTTGTTCAAAATGAGGGCACCATTTATGAGAAAGGAAGAAAAGTGCAAGAAATCTCCAGCATTTCGTCTGAACAATAGCCAAACCAATTCCTTACATTCTCTTTTCGCGGCTTTCGGCATTGTTCTCTTAGATATGTTCGCCAAATTGTAAGCATGCTTTTAGAAATTTCTTAGCATTCGAACTCTATGTGTGTCGGTAAGTTGCACGCATGCGTGTGTGCACATGTACAGCTGTCATGCATGCTCTCAATCATTTCAATAGCTTCAAAGATACCAAGAAAGTGTGCGAGAACTCGAAAAATGCCATAAGGATTGTTCACTTTAAATAAGAGGGAAGGAAATGGCATCGGTAGGGCTAATTCATCATGACGAAATGCTCATCATTGTGCCGAGTGCGGCTTTATATTTTAATTTCAACAGAAAGTGTATACACAGATTTCAACATTAGCGAAATTGATTCGTAAAGTAGTTATTCGAAAAATATGTGTGCAAATAAGTATGATCCTTCAAAGCGAAACCAGATTTATTGGCCGATAAATTTCTGTTAACCTGGATCACGGCGACAGAATTGTCTGTATCCTCTGTGATGACCATATCGGTAGAAAAAGGATCCATTGTAGTTTCTAAAATGTCTCGCATTACGGGCGTCGTTGTCGCTGCCTTTTCACATAAACCGTGCCTCCAAAGTTAATTTAACTGGGGATTGAGTAGATGTTAAACCGATAAGTATTTCTAAAAAAAGAACGACTGTAATAGAGATGAGGAAATATTTTAGACGTATATTTTTACTGATATCGCTAGAATCGGTGCGGAATGCGCGATCGCTTCAATACGTGCCGATAGTCCAATTTTGCGTGTCTTTATGCAGTCCCTATAAAAGGGCCTTTATTATTACAAAATATTTGCGGACTAAAGCTTTGTGTCACCTCTTGCTGTGATGCCGGGCACAGAAGTTCTAAATTCAATTCCTGGTGGCACGACAAGAGTAACATACCAGTGTGGATTTTTCGGCATGGCACTACTTATCTGAGGGACGGGTAGTGTTCGTCCGTTCCCTGTGCGCGCGCATTTATACATGTTAGTCTGAGAAAGAAATGACTAAACTTTCTGCATCAAAGGAAGTCCCAATAAGCCCGGCTGCAGTAAGTATGAAATTTCGCAGACGCACTATTCGAACGCGATTTGTGACGTTACTATGAGCAGGGTAGAGACAATATCCTCAATACTGTTATGGGCAACTATGACACAATGCACTTTTATTGGGCGGTAATGACGACTAGGGCAGTAACAAACAATACGAAAAGATTCCGATGGCTTGGAAGAGGTACTGGCCTGGCAGTCCAGCTTTTTCGCCACAGCAGCTGTGTATGGGATACCCGTTCCCACCTACGCGTAGCGGTTACCAACGAGCAGAGTAATACCTGGCGGCCAGCCCCTCTTTTTTTGATCTCAGCGGAACACGTGGTCCTCAAGTGTAGCCAACGAGTTTGAGATGCCTCCCAGGCGCTCATAGCACGCATACAGAGAGGCTACAGTTATTTAAAAGCAAAGAAGTCGCAGCAATAGGTGGACACTTGCGCCATTCAGAAGAGAAACGGAATAAAAAAAAAATATGGCATTGAGATATAGACTACGTTTGCGCTTATTCTTATTTGAGTTTGGCGCCTTAGGCCACATAGATTAAGCGTAGGCAATGTTTGCCATAAGGATAGTCATCTGTCTCGTGAGGAAAAGAGCAAAAAAAGGACACCAAGTTGAGTTTGATATTTTAAGTTTAAAATAAGGTGTTGATTTAAATGACGTGGCTCATATGTCTCTTGGAGAACCTGGTTGCCTCTGAAGCTTGTTTTAGCTATCCATGACAAAACGTAGGCTGCTGTCTACGCTCAAAACCTCTTTATATATGTTCTTACTCAGAATACAAAAATATCTTTTGTAATGGCTTCTGTAGAGATTAGAGTTTTGGCAACGAACGCTTAGCCCAGACACAAAAACTTAACCCAGACGCATGGCATGCTAAAAGCTGACTATTCGCCTAGTCGTACATATTAGGGACGAATATCACACTCTATACCGCATATGAACTAACCGCGCAAGAGAATAATGCAAGAGAAACTCGCCTTGCTTGAAGCCTTCGCTGAGAAAACAATTTGAGACGGGTTGCTGTGATGTTTCCTTTCTGATGACTTTATAAGCCATTTATCTGAGTTCCTGTAAAGCAGAAGCTCCTTAGAAATAAATAGAGACATGAAAATAGTCATTTCGAAGTAACCATTAGAGGAATGTTTTCTGCGAGAAAACAGTGAATACCTGTAACAGATTTCTGGCACTAAGGACGGTTAAAAACTAAAGAGACGACCTCCACTAAAAACAATGGACAACATCCTTTGCTACTACGTCAACACTTGAAATGTAAGGCCATGACTCAGTAGGTGTTATTTGTTTTCTGTGTCTTATTTCTGAGTGCTCGCATGACGAGGCAATTCGTCATTAGTCACCCAAGAAAGATCGGGTTGAGGGAACTTAACCCGACACTCTCTATAGGAATGCAATAAGCGGGCAAAACAGTCGTAGAAAAGATGTATGCGGTGTTCATTAGCGTTGCTAATTGCTTAGTAATGTAATAAAAGCGCGCCTTATACAATAAGACCCTGATTGCCCACTGTAAAATCATTGGTCACTTTTGTCTCCCCAGTGCAACTTCACTCTAGTCGCTGAAGAATAACCACAATTCGTGGTGCGCTCTACGGGCCCTTAGAAACACACAGTTCTGACGCGACAGTGTTCGTGACACCGTTGCCTGTATAATACATCTTTGGTGTTTTGAGTGAAAAATGATGTGCATGGCTCCGGCAGTTAACATGCACGGCCATTCAGCAGTCGTAGGACGGTGCAACGGCGTATGATCACATGCCACGATCTATTTAGCAGCTGCTGTAAGCTCTAACTTCGCCTTTGAGATCCGTGGTTGCTTCCAGAATCTAGCCTTCTAGTGCTCTTGGTTAATACCGTATCTTGGGCTAGTTGGTTCATATTTGTACTGTGAAAAACTTCGCCGTGGTGTGTTTAGTTCGGCGCAGTTTTTCACAGTGCTCTTGACTTTAAGGTTATATAGGTATGGTGCATCTAAGTCCAGCAGGCACGTTCGTACGGCTTGAATTAATAGTGGTTTTCTACCTATGTGGAGCTTTCTTTCATATAACATCGTAGCTTACTGCTGCACACTAAAGAGTATTTTTGTAAATGCAGAAAAGAAAAGATCTGTAAATAAGCGAGCAGCAAAATGCAAGTACGCAAACGGAAACGTCCAAGGTAAGCTCACAAAAAGGGCCTAATGACGGCGTCGTTAAATACTCCAAAAAGCGGAGCTTATAGGTTTCCCCTGCATGTTATAGCCCAGGGTTTACGCGTAGTCTACCCGCACAAGGGAACGGTCTAGTGTTGTCGAAATTGAAAACATGAAATGTTATTTTCGCCGTGCGGAGAGTCGTGAATCGCCAGGAGCGCTTATGCACTCACAATAGAATGGTTGTTTTAGATCAACAGCAGTTCCTTCTCCCCCCAAAATTAGAAAAACCGTTTCCTCTCAGCATGTCAATAAAAATATTAAACTAGTTTGTACATATTTAATATTGGCAAACACATTATTCAGAAAGCTTTAATAAACTAAAGCTCACAATAAGATAACTATAGATACTTGCATGAAAGCGAAACCTCGCTCATACAGTGACACGCAGATCGAAAACTCGGGTGTACCAAGGTGATTAGGGTATACAGTTGGAGACACACAAGTCTGTTAAGATCATTATTGCTAATTAGAGCCGCAGATGCATGACAACTAGGGAACGAAATGGTATGACATCTCCTGCAACGCTGAAAGGGCAACGTTTGCGTCTCAATTTGGATGCGAAAGATATCAAACCTTGCTTCCCATTAAGTTCTGTTATTGATGCCTTAAAAGGAAATGGCGAGTAAGAGGCGATAATGGAAGAAGTGCCACGGTACATGAGAATCTATTGTGTTTGCCGTCCCCCTGTCGTCGCTTTGGAAAGACACATAGTCCGGTCCTATCTTGTCTGTGTGGTGTCTCTGTTATGCTTAAATGTTTGGGTTGCTTTGGTGGCTCGACAACAGCTTGTTGGCCTCCCAGTTGCTGACGTGAGCGAAGGACTGGAACCCTCGACTTATTCTGGTGCTCGAACGCTTCACCTCATGTACGGGCATATGACGCATAGTCATGCATTTTTTGTCTGGGTGTGTGCTTGGTTTGACATTGGCTAGCTTGAATGTCAAGCGGGCAAGATACGGTTAAGGTGTAGGTCGCGCGAGAAATAGCAGGGCTTTGATCTAAAAGCGCGAAGCTGCACCTGCGACGTCAATCATTCTTGTGCCTCAACGCGATACACTATAAATGATTTTGAGGAGTGGCGAACAGTCGGCTGCTTATCAGCTGGTTTATTACAAAATTGAAACTGCTCCCCAAACGTCAATGAAAATATTTGGATACTAATAACATGTAGCAAAAGGTCAACGATAAATTGGGTTTGGTTATGTTTGTGGTGTGTAACGCCAAAAAGCGACTCAGGCGATGAGGGACGCTGTAGTGGTGGACTCAGGAAATTTCGAACACCTGGCGTTCTTTAACGTGCACTGACATCGCACAGCACAGGCGCACCTAGATTTTCGCTCGTAACGAAAAGCGACCGCCTAGGCCGGGGTTCGATCCCGCATCCTTTGGTACAGTAGTCGAGCTACCTAGCCAGTGCGCCACCCCGGCAGGCAAGAACGACAAATATGCAGAGGCTCCTTCAGAGGCTCGGTGATACCTTTCAAACTCAAAACTTCAGCCAGCTTCTTCAGAAGAACACCTCTCTTTTTTAAGAATTCTTCTTTGTCAAGCCTACGTCTGTTCTATTCTCTCTCTTTTTCTGCCCGCTTCCTCAGCGATTCTTTCTCTCTTCTCTTTGCCTTTTTTTTTCTCAGACTTTTCTCGAACCTACTTTTCTCGTATTTCAGCTCCTTCTAGACCTTTCTCTAGGCCCAACGCATTTCTTGAGATTCATCTTGAGTCTGAATTGCCGGAATTCTACCACATAGCACTACTCAATGGACCTTACACAACCGCTTTTGCGTGGTATCTCTCGCTCTCGCCCTGCTTTTACACTGTTACGACCTGCTCGTCAACTCTTCCAACTTGTTCCCCGTCCTCTGAGCTTGAGCGCACCAAACGTCCGGTCGCGGACGCCAGAATAATTGTCACCCGTTAATAATTAGAGGATTATTAACGATGCGCCCTTAATGCAGCGCACATTCCCAGACACCGTTAGAGTGAGGTGGGGAGGCGTAGCTGTTCCGGTTGCAAAGGAGATGCCCTCGACTTGCGTGGCAAGCCCACAGACCTGCGAGGGAGCGGCGCTCGTCTCAATTGGCGCCCACATGGTGACCTCGAGACGTCGGTCTGCAACAGGGCCCGGTGAACAATATGGTGTTTATGGAGTCTTTCGTGTATTGTTCTGTGTTGTAAATCCTATTTGTTATTGAATACCTTTTAGTTAGATGCTTAGAGTTGTTTTCTGCGAACGTCTCGTCTGTCCATTTTTAGTTTGTTTAGTTTGGTTTGTGGGGTTTACGTCCCAAAGCAACTCAGGCTATGAGAGACGCCGTAGTGGAGGACTCCAAAAATTTCGACCACCTGGGGTTCTTACGTGTACTGACATCGCACAGCACACGAGCTCCTTGCTTTTCGTCTCCATCGAAAAGCTGCCGCTGAGGCCGGGATTTGATCGCGCGTCCTTGGGAACAGTATTTTAGTATTTTTAGTATTCGTGTGTATACTCTGTATCGTCTCTTGCTGTGTATAAAGATTGTTTTGTTTGTTACTTTTGACTCCGACCATTACTCTGGCTTGAACCGGCGAAAGCTGGACACCAAAAGGCCACCCCCTTCTGTCCCTACAAGGTAGTTGAATTCCGGCTGAGCTTGCCACGCAAGTCGAGGGCATCTCATTTGCGACCGGAACAGCTACCCCACTCAGTTTTAATGTGTCTGGGAGTGTGCGCCCCATTAAGGGCGCATCATTAATAATCGTCTAATTATTAACGGGAGACAGTGGCCTAGTAGCAGCGTGTCTAACTCAGGATAAAAAAATCCCGGGATGTTAGATGCCACCCTCCCATCTCAGTGGTGAATCCAGAGTTGTCAGTGCCTCCCAGTTTGGCCACGAAATGTTCTCTTATGCAGTGACAGAAGCCACTGAAGGATAAAGTCAGTCCTCTGCCATATCACCTGCCAACTACTAGCTGACAGAGGCACCTGCAAAGAACAATGCTTCAAATATGCTGTCAAATCAGAAAGCTGGGCTAGTTGATGTGTCATCATAAAAAAAAAGACTAGCGCAAATACCACGGACACAGACATAGGAGATGACAGGACGAACGCTAATAATTATAAGACAGGATTAGCGCTCGTCCTGTCTTCTTCTATGTCTGTGTCTGTGTTATTTGCGCTAGTCTTTTTATTTATGATTCAAATATACTGCCTCCTGCTTCTCTCATTTAAGTAGGGCTTTCACCGTAAAAGATTTGGAAAGAACATATATAGTGCGTACAGGCCGTTACTCTTGAACTTACTGAGTGGGAATGACATCCAGGCAAGATAATCTCATAAAATGATATAAAGAGGTTTCATGCTTTTGCTCAGGCAAGTATATTACATCACATGTACGGTTACAGCACAGGCAAAATTCACCCTGACCAATGAACATGTTTTTTTTGGCACAAGGCCACCAAAGCACCGTGTGACTGTTTTTTCATTTGAAGTTAGTGTGAATATCCTCACCCCTTACCCCTAGGTTTGACATTGTTCTTTTTTCCATTGTATTTTTAATGAGGGTGGGATAAGTAATGTAAATGAACACTATAAACCACCGCCTCTCATCTGTATAGGCTGCTGTCATCGGAATAAAGGAAGTTCTCGGTTCCCTGACAATGTAGTTGCGTCAAGCGATAAGATAGCAGATAACAGAAACATGTTCAAAGGTGAAGCGATGCCGCCGCTACGGCATGTTGTAAGGCGATTCATGTAGGCGAAACTGATGTTGCTCCTCGGTCAACAACTAATCAGAACAGGCTAGCAGAGTACAATGCACCGCATTGAATAAGAATTGCAATGAAAGAAAGTAGACAACACACTTCATTTGTGCCAGTGAAGTGACTTACAAGACCTGAAGTGCCTGTGTGCTATAGGTTTTGCGCTTCTTACCCAGGTAGCACAAAGTGGGCTATGAAGGCGGGCCCCTGATGCGTCCGATGTAGGCAATGCCGGACAGCCCCGGTGGGCTCAATGTGGGTGCTGCAAGAGGGGCCGACGTAGGCCTGAAGAGGGCTGTCGACAAAGCCCCGATGGGCCCCACTATGGACCAATGCAGGCATCCCTTGCGGGCCATGCCCACATATTCCCCGCATTGCCAAAAGGGCACATCCCGCCAACTCCCCACAATGGTCTTACTTTGGACAGATTCGGGCAACCGTTTTGGATGAACATTTATTTTGTTTTCGGTTAGCCCCTCAGATAATGACATAGGACCGATGCGGGCTCTATAGCGCAAGCCGCACTTGGGCTGACCCACCATATTCTCATAGGGGTCCGACGCAGGAAACTGATGTGAAGCCCTTGTCCAAGTTTTCCCAATCATTATTTATGCATATAATTCAGTAATTATTTTATGCATGTCTGCCCTTTCTTAACAGCCACAATAATAAATTTTACGATAATTCTTAACATTATTCTAGCCTAAATGACTTCGTGTACATCTTATTCAGGCTATGGAGATGTGTGTTCTGAACAGCAATTTTGTGCCGAGTGTTATAGGCTATCCACAGCAACCACATTAGGAGCAACAGTTAGCAATCAGTATGATTTAGTATTTTTAGCACAATTGGCATGAGCGCGTGAACTAAAGCCACTCAAGTAGCACACATTACGTGGCCCACCTGGGGCCCGTATGGGCAAGTGGGGCTAGGGCAACCACGATAACACCCATGAGGGCCCCCTTTAGGGATCAAGTGGGCAAGCCCAGTTAGGGCTTGCCTCTGCTTTTCCATCTGGGCATCATATAGGCGTGGAAAGGGATAACTGAGCACATTTTCCCTCAAGGGTCCCTCTTGGGGAACTTTAGGGCCGATGCAAAGAAAATTTGGACTTTGTGCTGAAAAAGCCTGGGCTAACCTAATTGGGGCTGCCCGCTCAAAAGCGCAATAGGTCTCACATGGGCCGCGGCGGGGCTAAATACGGGTATGCCCACGCATTTCCTACATGGGACCCTTGAGGGGTTCTCGAGGGGAGGTCAAACGGAAATGTAGGTTTCATGCAGAAAATTCCTGGGCTGCCCCAAATGGGGCCGCCCAACAAAAACCTAGATAATTTCCGCATGGCCTGCAGCGGCGCAGGAAAGTGCTCCTTCCCGCTTCTCCCCGCATCGGTCTTTTGCGGGACGTTTTAGGGCACATCCGATGCAAATGTGGGCCTAAAGCGAATAGTAGACGGGCTAGCCCAAATGGGGCTGCGCAGTCAAAAACTGGATAGGTCCCGCGTGGTTTGCATCCGGGCTGAGAAGCGGGCATGCCTCCACGCCGCCCACATAGGTATTACTTGGGTTAATTTCTGGCAAATGCGACATATATTCGTACTCCATGCGGTAAAAATAAGATAAGCCCAATTGAGCTGTCCATGAAAGGCCGCAGTGGGCCCCAAATTGGCCGTAAGCGGGCTTACCACTCTGAAACGTCTTCACCTTATACTTCAGGCACCATTTTATTTATATAATTCATCTTCTACCGGCTACTAATTGCATCTTCTGGATGGTTCACATAACCATTCTATGCATATCCGTGCCATGAATAAAGACTATCTAATTTTACTCTAACAACTACATTAATTATGCAGTATTGGCAGCAAATATGCAGCAGTAACTGTTCCGCTATACGAGTATGTACTGAACTAGCTCAAAATTTTTCCTGTGTCATTATTATTCTACATACACCACCGAAATAAATATTCAGACAAACATTTGGGGGGTGATGTGGGCCAGCCCACATAATTGTAGTGAATTGGGAATAAATTTCTTGTATGTTACTGAGTGTCGAATACAAGATAAATAAATAGTGTTCAATGTTTCACACTTGATGAATAATGGAACTTGGGCAGCCCCGAAAATACCAGATTCAACACATGAGGGCAGCACGGGGGCGAGCACGAAATGGAATGGCCTCCGCAAAGCCCGCGCCGGAACAGTTGAGGTATTGGAGGGATTAATCGACATAAAAATTAAAACCTTGATCAATGGGGCGTCACTGCTTTCATAAACGTAGGACCCATTAATGATTCTGGTATGCTACCCATATTCAGCTATCGGGGCTGAATGCGGGCAGCCCTATTTGGGCTGCCAACACCGGTACAGATTGGGACCAATCGCGGCAAAATTGGGCAGCCCACGTGGGCCCCTTCTGGGTACGTATTGCAAATCCCGCATGGGGCCCGTATGGGCTGCCCCCACGGGTCCAACATGGGCCCCCACGTCATAGCCCATTTTGTGCTATCTGGGCACGTAATATTTCTAACCGACTAAACAAGGCAACAACTGTTATACAAATCATCTATAAAAGTAATGTAGGGCAGCATCGAATACAAATAAAGGTTAGAAAGAATCATTACACAATTGCACGCTCGCCTTCTAGCCCCATTGCGGCCGATGTAGGACCTACAGCTGTTTTGTGTGGGCAGCCCCAATTGGGCTGGGTGTTGTTTTTGAATCTAAAGCCCACTTGTTGTCGCATGTGCCTTGCAATTTCCCACAAGGGACCGATTTTCGTATCATGTAGGCCTGCCCGCCCTCCAGACCCATTACGGCCCATGTTGTATACAAAGCAGTTTTGTGCGGGCAGCCCCAATTGGGCTGGGTGTTGTTTTTGAACCTAGAGCCCACCTACGGTTGCACGTGCCTTCAAAATTCCCACAAGGGACCAATTTTGGTATCATGCGGGCACGCCCGCCTTCCAACCCCATTACAGCCTATGTGGGACCTAAAGCGGTTTAGCTAAGGCTGCCTCATTTGGGCTTCACGAGGGCTTGCCCAAACTGAGCTCTTATTCATATTTCACCAGCCCTCAAGAAACCTATAAGGGGCCTATTGGGGCAGCATGTGGGCATGCCTATTTTTTTGCCGCACTACGGCCGATGTAGGTCCCACAAAGATTTTATGGGGGCGGTCTCATTTCGGATCTATGAGGGCTTTCCCATAAAGAGCCCACATTTAGGTTGGATTGCCCTTAATATCCGACAAAGCACCCTTGCGGTCTGGATGCAGGAATGTGCTCTGCATTAGCCCGAGCAACGCCGCTATGGGACCCATGCAGAAGGAACAGGGACAAGACCAAATGGGGCTTACCCACATTTGCCGCATCGGGGACCGATGCAGGTTTTATGATGGTTGCCCAAGCCCCACTTGCCTACATCTGACCTACTGGGGCCCCACATTCTGTGCTACCTGGGTAGTCATGTCATTACATTTTTGATGATTAAAGAGTGCACTTTCTTTACATACCTCACTAGAAGCAAGGTGCCCACAAAACAAGAACCTTTTGTGCAATCTAACAAAGCTCAACTTAACCTGCTGTTTGGCTAAATAATTATTAAGTGCTAAATATTAGAGTGACGGGTTTCCAGACCGCATTTTATTACAAGCGTGGCATTCTAAGAAACATGAAGACGTATACCTGCCTGCCGGATAATAATCTAAACAAATTTGATATAAATACATAGAATGACACTGCATGCAGTCAACTGCTGATGTCAGTGATTCTGTGAACTGCGTATGCTTGCAGGGAAAAATGGAATTCATCTTTAGTCAAGTCTCTGCCTGCTCATATTAGCCGCATTATATGAAAAACACTTTGTGCTATGCCAATCTTCAGCTGCGAAAGAAGAAATAAGTCTCATATATTACTTATTGCAGCATTCATCTTTAATATTTGGGGCTGTCGATGCAGTGCAATTTTCCAGAAGGTCCGTACATATGATGCGGCTAGAAAGGAATCCAAATTTGGCCCTCATTTAGTATGCATTACATTATGATCGCGTTCACTTAAGGTTGCTTTATCAGCTTGTTTATTCCAGCATGAATGAACCGAAGTTTACGTCCAGTTTACATGCTGTGAGGCGTCAACATACGAAATAAATCACAGCACAGGTTCTCTTTTTGGGGACTCAGTATTATATACTTGACATAGTTTTATGGAACAGGAGTGGGATTTTTCCTCTATGTAGCTTTAGTGGGAAGTTTTTTCAAGAAAATATTATATTACGTTTGAACTTCATGAAGTATATGAAACTTCTGCATCGTTTATTTTTTTCTTTTCTGGCAGCGGGAATTTCACAAATGAGCGCTAGAAGACAAGAAACCAGAAACGAACTGGCTGCGGCCACAGAAGCAATATGTCCGGGAGGGGTAGGTCTATTGTGCCCCTCGTGGTGGAAAACAGCGCAGCTCACTTCGAAAAGCTGCTATTGTATTTGCGGCCAGTGCTCAGGTTGTACTAGAGATTATGCTGTCGCCTCTCAAGTCCAGCTGTAGCACAGGAGAGGAGCGAACCACCTCGTGTGTACGACATCAATGCATCTTCTTATTGTCGGGCAGCTTTGTAAAAATGATGTTCCCTCTCTTCATGGGCTGAAATATGCATGAACCATTGTTAGATCTCTAAGCTTTAGTGGGAGAAGTTGCAGAATTAAGGATTCTTTGTAGAACTACTAGTTAGTAGCTTTCACTTTTTTTGCTCTTGTACACACCAGTAGGAACAAAGTAATACAATGTTGATTGATTCAAATACCATCAAAGCTACGATAATTTTATGTTGTTCTGCTGATACCTCAATATGCTTAGTCCTCATATTCATGTTAAGCTCAACGGACTGAGCAAACAGAAAAAGATTAACATAATATTAAAGGAAAAGTACACAGCGGTAAGCACTAGTTTACTCTCACACGTGCACCACCAGAACGAACCCAGCGTAGCTTGAGCGTCGTCTTCTTCACTACACCACACCAGCACGGCGTCGTCTTCTCGATACTGCGGTCCGTAACAGTATTCCCCATGTGAGACAAGCACCGTCACGGTGCGCCCTACACAGGAGAACTTGAATAATACGGTTTCAGACGGGCGACCTGCACTAGTTCTGGATGAGGGGTTGTGGAAGGATACTTGGGCTGTACAGGGGCGATCTCACAGATCACATTGGTGACTTGCCGCAGGACGCAGTAAGGGCCCACGTAAAGAGGCAGAAGTTTCTCGCACATCCCCACACGTATGGCCGGGAGCCGAAGAAGTACGAAGGAACTAGGCGGGTAGTGGACGTCGTGGTGATGAAGGTCATACCGACGCTTTTGAGAGTGCTGAGACGCGCCAAGCAGGTCTAGAGAAATGTGGCGGGTGGCATGAGCGCGGACGATGGCATCAGAAGCCTAACTACAGTCAGAGTCGTCAAGAGGCAGCAAGGCGTCGAAGGAGAGTAAGGGGTCGCGGCCGAAAAGTAGATAAAAGGGAGAGTATCCGGTGGTATCATGGCGTGAAGAGTTATAGGCGAACATGACGAAAGGTAAGGAGACGTCCCAGTCACGATGGTGATCGGACACATACATAGACAGCATGTCGGTCATTGTGCGATTAAGGCACTCCGTAAGACCCTTCGTTTGCGGATAGTAGGCTGTGGTGAATTGGTGACGAGTAGCGCATGAGTGGAGAAAGTCATGAACCACTTAAGAAAGGATACAACGGCCATTATCTGTAAGCAGTTCACGTGTCGGCTATATTTCTCGTCATTGCCGCAGCCGTTGGGTTCCGCCACCTCTACCTCGCTACTTCCTGATCGCAGCGCTGACCTTGGTCCACACCTAAATCATCTCCGTGATACGCGCTCTCGTGATTAACTCGCCAGCCCCGCACATGTTCAGCCGCTCACCGTCTCCTTAGACCTGCGGTCTCGCTCGCCCCAACCTCGCCATGCACCATCTCCCCACTTTTTGAAAACTAACCAATGCAGCTCTCGCAGATCATGCTTCATTAACGACCCAGTCCGAAAATCCTCTGGTGACCCTCGCTCATCGCCGAAACCTTGTAGACATCCATGTGGATGGTACGCCTGTTACTGCCCTCATTGACACTGGTGCCCAAATTTTAGTCCTCTGCTCATCCTTTCACCGCTGTCTCAAAAAAGCTGTCGCACCCTCCGCTTCATCCGCCATTCGTGTCGCCGATGGAAGCGTCGCTGCCGTCGCGGGACTGTGCACTGTGCGCGTATTTCAGGTCGCACTACCCTTGTTCTCTTCCCTGTCATTGACCGCTACCCTCACGACGTGATCCTCGGCATCGACTTTTTAACGGCCCAATCTGCCCTGATTGATTGCTCAACTGGCCGTCTGCGCTTAGACCTCGCCTACTGCTACGAAAACACCAATGTCATGTCTCGCCTCCGATCCGTCGAATTTGTTCGTCAATCGCCCGAAGCTGCTATTAATGTTCCGCTGACCCCGTTCTCAGCAGTTCCTGACGGCACATACGTCACTTGCCCAATCACCGATGTTGTTCTCCGCCGCAATCTCATACTCCCCATATCGTCGTCTTCTTCACTAAACCACACTAGCATATCGTCATCCTGTCGATACAGCGCACCGTAACAATATGAACTGCTCGTTAATTGTATATGTTGTATTTATTTGGTTTCCTGCGGAATTTCGTAGATTAGTTTGCACAAATTTACAAAGTTTTAAATTTTCTCCAAAGAAAATCACGGGTCTCAGCCATCATGGGATGCTTATAATCACTTAGTATTATAGACTATGGTTCTCAATGACTACAGAAGACGAGTCATTGAAACCTGTTTTGAAAGTCTACAGCAGCATAAAAAACCTGTTTCAGCCGTTGACCATGGAGGTTTCTCAACATGATGGAGGACTGATGGCAGATCATGAAGATGGTGTGCTCCAACTGTCTGGAACTTCATCCAGGACATCGGTGTGACAGTCATGGAACTTCATCTGGGGCATTGTTGGTGAAATTTTTGAGGCACATGGCATTTTGCACCTCTTGGTTCCTCTCATGGAGGCCTTCAAAAATTCAGTGCTCGGGGCAGTCACCTCTCAGTGCCAGCTTTCCTAGGTCATATTCCCAGCCCATGACCTTCTCTAGTCAGTGGAGGTGCATTTGGAAATATCGCACCAAACAGTATAAGTGCAAGTGCCTGACGCTTAAAGCTTGAACCCCCTGCTATGCATCTGCGGCTGGCAGGTGCATATCAGGGTCAATTTTAGACAGACAGACAGACAGACAGACAGACAGACAGACAGACAGACAGACAGACAGACAGACAGACAGACAGACAGACAGCCAGACAGACACAGACAGATAGACAGGCACAGATAGATAGACAAACAGACAGACAGACAGACAGACAGGCAGGCAGGCAGGCAGGCAGACAGACAGACAGACAGGCAGACAGACAGACAGACAGACAGACAGACAGACAGACAGACAGACAGACAGACAGATAGATAGATAGATAGATAGATAGATAGATAGATAGATAGATAGATAGATAGATAGATAGATAGATAGATAGATAGATAGATAGATAGATAGATAGATAGATAGATAGATAGATAGATAGATAGATAGATAGATAGATAGATAGATAGATAGATAGATAGATAGATAGATAGATAGATAGATAGATAGATAGATAGATAGATAGATAGATTGTAAGAGAAGGTTTAATCTATACGTCGAGGACGGCATCGAGGTCGGCAAGGAAGCGCACGATGATCAAACCAGCACGATGATCTGCGCGATCACAATTCCACATACTGCTTCCTCTCCATCAGCATCCAGCAAAAACGGCTCATCTTCTTCACAATGCCGCCCTGAGAAAAAGGAGCCATCATGGCTACTTAAGGGGACGAAGGTACAATTGGATCGTAGAACGGCTTAAGACGCTGAACATGTACAGTCTCGCGGCCACGGCGTCGCAAATCAGTAGATGGCGTAAGCGCCTCAACAATATAGTTCGCTGGTGAAGTGCGCTCGAAGACACGGTAGGGCCCGTGATACTTTGAGATCAGCTTTGTGGAGACACCGGGGCTACCGGATGAAACCCATAACCACACAAGTGAGCCGGGCTAAATGTGGTGCATTTTCCTGATCGGCGTCATGGCGATACGTTTGGCGCCACTGAGAGTCGGTCGTAAAGGTGCGGGAAATCTGGCGGCATTCTTCGGCATACTTGGCAGCTTCTGTCACTGTAGTGTATTCTGATCGATCAGGGTTGTAGATGAGGACAGTATCAAGGGGATCAGATGGATGCCGACCGTAAAGCAAAAAGAACGGAGAGAAACTCGTGCTAGATTGCGTAGCAGTATAGTGCGCATAGGTGTTATAAGGAAGGACGATGTCCCAGTTCGTGTGGTTGGATACTACGTACTTCGCGAGCATGCCACCGAGGGTGCGATTAAATCGTTCAAAAAGGCCGTTCGTTTGCGGGTGGTAAGCGGTGCAAGTCCGGTCAATGATTTAGCACTGATTGAGCAGGGCTTGAACGACTTCGGATAAGAAAACACGGCCTCTGTCGCTGAGCAATTCACGAGGAGCACCGTGACGGAGAATAAAGTTCTTCAATAAGAAACCGGTTACATCTCGGGCTGTTGCAGCTGGCAGCGCGGCGGTTTCGGCACATCGCGACAGGTGGTCGACGGCGACAATCACCCAGCGATTGCCATCGGGTGTGTACGGAAGAGGGCCATATAGGTCAATTCCAATGCGGTCGAAGGGTCTAAGCGGGCATGTGAGAGGCTGTAACACCAGCCGAACGGGGAGAGGCAGGTTTGCGGAGTCGGCACAACGGGCATGATCGAACGTACCCGAGAACCGAGTTTGCGTGTCCGCACTGTGGATCGGCATGAAAGGCTGTACATATTTGAGTCCGTAAATGGAGCGTAATCATGAGGAGCTATTTCCGTCCAGTTGAGCTGTAGTTGCGCCGGTAGAGGAGGTTCTCCCGATTCTCATAGTGGGAAGCTTGGCGGCGAAGAGCGCGTGGAGGGGTAATCGCTGATTGGTTTGAAAGGTAGTCAATAAGAGAGGCGATCCATGGGTCCTTGCGTTGTTCGGCAGGCATGTCACTGACGTCGATCGAAAATGCCACGGAGTCTAAGATGGAGAGGCTGCCAAGGTCGGCTGTAAGCGGTGAGCGAGATAAAGCATCGGCGTCTTTATATTTGCGACGAGATCGGTAAATAACGCGGATGCCGTATTCTTGCAAACGCAGAGCCCACCGTGCCAAGCGGCCAGATGGGTCCTTGAGCGATGAAAGCCAGCATAGGGCATGATTGATGGTACGTGACTACGTCAAAAGAACGGCCGTAAAGGTAAGGGCGAAATTTTGTGATTGCCCTGACAATGGCCAAGCACTCCTTTTCCGTTACAGAGTAGTTCGCTTCGGCTTTTGTAAGAGTACGGCTGGTGTAAGCGACTACGTACCAACCGAAGCCAGAGGGGCGCTGAGCAAGCACAGCTGCGAGGCCGACACCACTCGCGTCTGCGTGCACTTCTGTTGGCGCCTGGGGGTCAAAATGGCGCAGGATAGGCGGGGCTGTGAGGAGGCGGCGCAAGGTGTTGAAGGCGTCGTCGCATGCTGTTGACCACAACGAAATGTCTGAGTTATTGCCGAGGAGCTCAGTCAGCGGGGCGACAATGGAAGGAAAGTTCCGTATAAAACGCCAAAAGTATGAGCACAAACCCAAAAAACTCCTGAGTTGCTTGATGGTAGTAGCTTCAGGGAATGCAGTCACAGCTAGATGATTGGCGGGATTAGGACGGATACCATCTTTGGACACAACGTGGCCCAAAATGGTCAGCTCACGAGCAGCGAAACGACACTTCTTCAAGTTGAGCTGCAGACCGGCGTTCGCAAGACATGTCAAGACCTGCTTCAGTCGAGAGAGATGGGTAGCAAAGTCCAGCGAGAACACCCCGATGTCATCAAGGTAACCGAGGCACGTCTTCATTTCAGGCCACGCAGAATTGTATCCATCATACGCTCGAATGTAGCAGGAACATTGCAGAGACCGAACGGCATGACGGTTAATTCAAAGAGGCCATCGAGGGTGACAAACGCGGTTTTAGGGCGATCTTCCACAGCCATGGGTACCTGCCAGTAACCGGATCGTAAATCAAGCGAAGAAAAAAGCTCAGCACCTTGTAAGCAGTCTGTAACGTTTCTCCACTGACAAGTGTGACAGCTGACGGGGCCACCGCATAGCATCAGGCAGAACCGCGAGCTGATCGGTCATTTCGGCGCCGTTCATCGGCCGCCCAACGCTTCCTCCCGCGGGCAAGTCTCGACGTGATCCTGCCAAGCGCCAAATGTGTGTGCGTGCGTGTGTGTGCAAAAGCTGGCCAAGCCTGGAGCTCGAGGGAGAGTGCGTCGCCCTCGCCCGTCTGCAGGAGGTGGAGGAGATGCGGTCGGACCACCTGCGATTGAGTCATCCCGTCGTGTCCAAACGTGTTTGGACACGACGGATCCATTTCCTGTGAGGGCTTTCCCTTTCCCTGTGAACTGGCAAGCCTATAAAAAGCGGCGGCAGACTCCGCTGCGACAGAGACTACTTTGACGCGCCGTTGACACGACGCTAGACACCAGCTGTGTGAAAGTGTCTGTATTCTGTCCGGGTCAGCTTCTCTGCCCGTTTCTTCATGATGTTGTAGTAAAGGTTGTTTCGTTAGAAGACGCCTCGTCGTTGCTGGGACCGTTGTTGTCGTCCGCCGTTCAGGGAGCGCCAGGCCAACGCTACCGAGGGGTCGCGCGTCGCACGTAACAACTGGCGTCAGCGGTAGCTGAGCCCGCGAGCCACAAAAGTAATAAGTTTATAGCATCATCTATACGCGGAAGAGGGTAGACGTCTTTCCTCGTGATTTTGCTTAGGCGACGGTAGTCAACGCAGAAGCGAATAGAACCGTCTTTCTTCCACACTAGGACAACAGGGGAGGACCAGGGACTATTAGAAGGCTCAATCACTCCATTCTGTAGCATTGTTTGAACTTGGCCTTGAATAACTCAGCGCTCAGTGGCCAACACTCGATAGGAGCGCTGACGCAGAGGAGCATGGGAACCGGTGTCAATGTGGTGGGCAATAGTTGATGTGCGACTCAAAGCAGGCTGGTGAGAGTCGAATGAAGAACGGAACTGATAAATCAGCGTGAGAAGTTCAGAGCGTTGAGGTTCAGGAAGACTGGCATCGATGGAGCGGAGGAAAACGTCGACAGAAGACTGGTCCAGCGCAAGTACAGGTGGTGTAAGTGCAGCCAAGTCAGTGGGCTGTGAAGCGGGTTGTGCGCCACCATGGAGAATAGAATCAATGAGCTGGATGGTGCCGAGGCATTCACCGCGACGCAGGCATACGGGAAATGAAAACGGATTACAAATCCAGAGCGCGGTGAGGCCAGCTGACACAGAAAGTACGGTGTACGGCAGGAGAAGATTTTTGCGGCTTAAAAAGATAGGCGATATGATGAAAAGTACATCAGTACGGCGGAAAAAAGCACAAACGGTGGACACAAGAACGAAAGAGCACGCAGGGAGATCAGTATCTTCGGCAACGAGGACATTGGGAAAAGGAACGTCCGGCGACGGTTCGTCTAGCGCAAAAATCTCCAGTTCGGCACGTGCACAGTTGATCACCGCATTATGACGCGACAGAAAACCCCAACCCAAGATAAGATCATGAGAGCAGGAAGGCAAAACTACGAACTCTATTGCTTAGAAAACTTCTTGAACGATGACGCGAGCGGTGCACATCGCTACAGTCCCTACAGGCTGGGCACTTGTTGTGCATAGCGAGAATCCTGAAATAGGTGTCGTCACTTCGCGCAAGGAACGGCAAAGAGTTGCAGCCATGGCAGAAAGAGCAGCGCCGATGTCGACCAGAGCCAGTACAATAACCCCCTCAACAGAAACTTCAAGCAGATTTGCAGGAGATACATGAGGCCTTTTACAGTTCGCTCTTTGCGCAGCTCTCGCCTCAGGAACTGCGGCATTCAGTTTTCCTCTTGCGCAAGATTGGTACGCCGGCGCAGAGGAGATAGGGAGCGGCGACGCGGCGAGGGTGGGCGGCGAGTAGAAAAGGTAGTACCTTCATTCGCAACGGAACCTGCAGATGAATCGGCGGCTGCGTACTGATCCCGGGTTGGCTGCCAGGAATGTGATGTTCGGCGCGATCGAAACTCATCGGGAGTGCGATTTCGCCAGTACCGGGCAATATGGCGAGCACATCGACAAGAATAACAAATGGGATGGTTATCACTTGTTCGCCATGGATTGCGGCGCTGAGGTCGAGGCGGGACGAAAGGCTGTGGCGCCTGAAGATATTCCTGTACAGGCGCTGGAGGCGTAGCGTACATCACAGGGTAGCTAGGTGGCCGTGGCGGCCAGCGAACGCAGCATACGCCAGCGGTGCGACAGGAGCGGGGGTGCATGTCATTGGTGGAGCGACGTCGGCGTATGCGAGGTTCTCAATGGTTTGTGCGGGCAGAGGCTGGCGGATGGACAGGGGGAAGGGCGTCCGCCACGCTGTCGGCGATGACCTGCCGAAGGGGCGCCAAATTGCGGGAAAGATCGCAGTTTGTTGGCAATAGTGGTATTTGGCGAGCAACTTCCTCTCGGATGAAATCTTTGAGCTGCTGCAGCAGCGATGCGGTCTCAGATGTAGCAGAGAGGCCAGAAAGTGATTCCACAGGCGCGGAAGGCTGTCGAGGGAAGAGTCGCTGCTTGCGCAACTCAGCGTAGCTTTGACAAAGGTTGACAACTTGTGTAACAGTTGTCAAATCCCGGGATGTCAACATGACGAAGGTGTCATATTCGCTGCCCTTAAGGATGTGCTTGATCTTTTGTGCCTCGGGCATCTGGGCGTTTCATCACCATCATCATCAGCCTGATTATACCCACTGCAGGGCGAACGCCTCTCCCATATTTCTCCACTTAACCCGGTTCTGTGCTAGCTGCATCCACTTGACCCCTGCGAACTTCTTAATCTCATCCGCCCACCTAACTTTCTGCCACCCCCTGCTATGCTTTCCTACCCTTGGAATCCAGTTTGTTACCATCCGCGACCATCGGGTATCCTCTCTTCTCACTACATGTCCTGCCCATGTCCATTTCTTCTTCTTAATTTCTACTAGAATGTCGGTAACTTGAGTTACTTTTCTGACCCACTCTGCACGCTTTCTATGTCTTAATGTTACCCCTACCATTTTTCGTTCCGTAGCCCTCTGGGTTGTCCTCAACTTAAGTAGAACTCTCTTGGTTCGCCTCCACGTTTCAGCCCCATAGGTGAGTACAGGCAAGATGCAACTGTTGTATACTTTCCTCTTGAGCGATACCGGTAAGCTGCTAGTCATAATGTGCGAGTGCTTGCCAAATGCGCTCCATCCCAATCGTATTCTTCTTGTTATTTCCTTTTCGTGGTCCGGATCTGCGGTTACTACCTGTCCTAAGTAGACATATTAGCCTACTACTTCCAGTATTTCGCTACCTAATGTAAACTGCTGTTCCTTCCCGAGCGTTCTGGGCGTTTACGCGACTGCATAGGTGGAGCACATCTTCAATGTAGCTGGTAAACGACTCCCCGAACCGCTACATTCGATCGTGCAAGCGTTGCTCGGCGCGGAGCTTGCGTACAGTAGGACGACCAAGCACGGTGGTAAGGTGCGCCTTCAATGAGTCCCAATTCGTGATTTCGGCTTCGTGGTTACGATACCACAGGTTAGCGACTCCGGTCAAATAAAGGACAACGTTTGTTAACTTTGTTGCATCGTCCCACTCATTGTACGAGCTCACTCGCTCGTATGACGCAAGCCAGTCGTCACAGTCGGTGTCGTCTGTCCAAGTGTCTGTCCCGCAGGGTCTCGCTGGCGCAAGGAGCCAGAGCAGACGACAGGCGGGGTCATCGGGGCAGCTGGTGGGTGTTCCTCTTCGGCCATGTGAATTACCGGTAGCGTACGAGTGCGAAGCTCCAGCGTGAGACAAGGGTATCAGGCCGCACCTCCACCAAGTGTAAGAGAAGATTTATTTATACGTCGAGGATGGCGCCGAGGTCGGCAAGGAAACGCACGATCGAACCAGCACGATGATCTGCGCGATCACAATTCCACAGACTGCTTCCTCTTCATCAGCGTCCAGCAAAAACGGCTCATCTTCTTCACAAGATAGATAGATAGATAGCTAGATAGATAGGTAGATAGATAGATAGATAGATAGATAGATAGATAGATAGATAGATAGATAGATAGATAGATAGATAGATAGATAGATAGATAGATAGATAGATAGATAGATAGATAGATAGATAGATAGATGGATAGATAGATAGATAGATAGATAGATAGATAGATAGATAGATAGATAGATAGATTGTAAGAGAAGGTTTAATCTATACGTCGAGGACGGCATCGAGGTCGGCAAGGAAGCGCACGATGATCAAACCAGCACGATGATCTGCGCGATCACAATTCCACATACTGCTTCCTCTCCATCAGCATCCAGCAAAAACGGCTCATCTTCTTCACAATGCCGCCCTGAGAAAAAGGAGCCATCATGGCTACTTAAGGGGACGAAGGTACAATTGGATCGTAGAACGGCTTAAGACGCTGAACATGTACAGTCTCGCGGCCACGGCGTCGCAAATCAGTAGATGGCGTAAGCGCCTCAACAATATAGTTCGCTGGTGAAGTGCGCTCGAAGACACGGTAGGGCCCGTGATACTTTGAGATCAGCTTTGTGGAGACACCGGGGCTACCGGATGAAACCCATAACCACACAAGTGAGCCGGGCTAAATGTGGTGCATTTTCCTGATCGGCGTCATGGCGATACGTTTGGCGCCACTGAGAGTCGGTCGTAAAGGTGCGGGAAATCTGGCGGCATTCTTCGGCATACTTGGCAGCTTCTGTCACTGTAGTGTATTCTGATCGATCAGGGTTGTAGATGAGGACAGTATCAAGGGGATCAGATGGATGCCGACCGTAAAGCAAAAAGAACGGAGAGAAACTCGTGCTAGATTGCGTAGCAGTATAGTGTGCATAGGTGTTATAAGGAAGGACGATGTCCCAGTTCGTGTGGTTGGATACTACGTACTTCGCGAGCATGCCACCGAGGGTGCGATTAAATCGTTCAAAAAGGCCGTTCGTTTGCGGGTGGTAAGCGGTGCAAGTCCGGTCAATGATTTAGCACTGATTGAGCAGGGCTTGAACGACTTCGGATAAGAAAACACGGCCTCTGTCGCTGAGCAATTCACGAGGAGCACCGTGACGGAGAATAAAGTTCTTCAATAAGAAACCGGTTACATCTCGGGCTGTTGCAGCTGGCAGCGCGGCGGTTTCGGCACATCGCGACAGGTGGTCGACGGCGACAATCACCCAGCGATTGCCATCGGGTGTGTACGGAAGAGGGCCATATAGGTCAATTCCAATGCGGTCGAAGGGTCTAAGCGGGCATGTGAGAGGCTGTAACTCACCAGCCGAACGGGGAGAGGCAGGTTTGCGGAGTCGGCACAACGGGCATGATCGAACGTACCCGAGAACCGAGTTTGCGTGTCCGCACTGTGGATCGGCATGAAAGGCTGTACATATTTGAGTCCGTAAATGGAGCGTAATCATGAGGAGCTATTTCCGTCCAGTTGAGCTGTAGTTGCGCCGGTAGAGGAGGTTCTCCCGATTCTCATAGTGGGAAGCTTGGCGGCGAAGAGCGCGTGGAGGGGTAATCGCTGATTGGTTTGAAAGGTAGTCAATAAGAGAGGCGATCCATGGGTCCTTGCGTTGTTCGGCAGGCATGTCACTGACGTCGATCGAAAATGCCACGGAGTCTAAGATGGAGAGGCTGCCAAGGTCGGCTGTAAGCGGTGAGCGAGATAAAGCATCGGCGTCTTTATATTTGCGACGAGATCGGTAAATAACGCGGATGCCGTATTCTTGCAAACGCAGAGCCCACCGTGCCAAGCGGCCAGATGGGTCCTTGAGCGATGAAAGCCAGCATAGGGCATGATTGATGGTACGTGACTACGTCAAAAGAACGGCCGTAAAGGTAAGGGCGAAATTTTGTGATTGCCCTGACAATGGCCAAGCACTCCTTTTCCGTTACAGAGTAGTTCGCTTCGGCTTTTGTAAGAGTACGGCTGGTGTAAGCGACTACGTACCAACCGAAGCCAGAGGGGCGCTGAGCAAGCACAGCTGCGAGGCCGACACCACTCGCGTCTGCGTGCACTTCTGTTGGCGCCTGGGGGTCAAAATGGCGCAGGATAGGCGGGGCTGTGAGGAGGCGGCGCAAGGTGTTGAAGGCGTCGTCGCATGCTGTTGACCACAACGAAATGTCTGAGTTATTGCCGAGGAGCTCAGTCAGCGGGGCGACAATGGAAGGAAAGTTCCGTATAAAACGCCAAAAGTATGAGCACAAACCCAAAAAACTCCTGAGTTGCTTGATGGTAGTAGCTTCAGGGAATGCAGTCACAGCTAGATGATTGGCGGGATTAGGACGGATACCATCTTTGGACACAACGTGGCCCAAAATGGTCAGCTCACGAGCAGCGAAACGACACTTCTTCAAGTTGAGCTGCAGACCGGCGTTCGCAAGACATGTCAAGACCTGCTTCAGTCGAGAGAGATGGGTAGCAAAGTCCAGCGAGAACACCCCGATGTCATCAAGGTAACCGAGGCACGTCTTCCATTTCAGGCCACGCAGAATTGTATCCATCATACGCTCGAATGTAGCAGGAACATTGCAGAGACCGAACGGCATGACGGTTAATTCAAAGAGGCCATCGAGGGTGACAAACGCGGTTTTAGGGCGATCTTCCACAGCCATGGGTACCTGCCAGTAACCGGATCGTAAATCAAGCGAAGAAAAAAGCTCAGCACCTTGTAAGCAGTCTGTAACGTTTCTCCACTGACAAGTGTGACAGCTGACAGGGCCACCGCATAGCATCAGGCAGAACCGCGAGCTGATCGGTCATTTCGGCGCCGTTCATCGGCCGCCCAACGCTTCCTCCCGCGGGCAAGTCTCGACGTGATCCTGCCAAGCGCCAAATGTGTGTGCGTGCGTGTGTGTGCAAAAGCTGGCCAAGCCTGGAGCTCGAGGGAGAGTGCGTCGCCCTCGCCCGTCTGCAGGAGGTGGAGGAGATGCGGTCGGACCACCTGCGATTGAGTCATCCCGTCGTGTCCAAACGTGTTTGGACACGACGGATCCATTTCCTGTGAGGGCTTTCCCTTTCCCTGTGAACTGGCAAGCCTATAAAAAGCGGCGGCAGACTCCGCTGCGACAGAGACTACTTTGACGCGCCGTTGACACGACGCTAGACACCAGCTGTGTGAAAGTGTCTGTATTCTGTCCGGGTCAGCTTCTCTGCCCGTTTCTTCATGATGTTGTAGTAAAGGTTGTTTCGTTAGAAGACGCCTCGTCGTTGCTGGGACCGTTGTTGTCGTCCGCCGTTCAGGGAGCGCCAGGCCAACGCTACCGAGGGGCCGCGCGTCGCACGTAACAACTGGCGTCAGCGGTAGCTGAGCCCGCGAGCCACAAAAGTAATAAGTTTATAGCATCATCTATACGCGGAAGAGGGTAGACGTCTTTCCTCGTGATTTTGCTTAGGCGACGGTAGTCAACGCAGAAGCGAATAGAACCGTCTTTCTTCCACACTAGGACAACAGGGGAGGACCAGGGACTATTAGAAGGCTCAATCACTCCATTCTGTAGCATTGTTTGAACTTGGCCTTGAATAACTCAGCGCTCAGTGGCCAACACTCGATAGGAGCGCTGACGCAGAGGAGCATGGGAACCGGTGTCAATGTGGTGGGCAATAGTTGATGTGCGACTCAAAGCAGACTGGTGAGAGTCGAATGAAGTACGGAACTGATAAATCAGCGTGAGAAGTTCAGAGCGTTGAGGTTCAGGAAGACTGGCATCGATGGAGCGGAGGAAAACGTCGACAGAAGACTGGTCCAGCGCAAGTACAGGTGGTGTAAGTGCAGCCAAGTCAGTGGGCTGTGAAGCGGGTTGTGCGCCACCATGGAGAATAGAATCAATGAGCTATATGGTGCCGAGGCATTCACCGCGACGCAGGCATACGGGAAATGAAAACGGATTACAAATCCAGAGCGCGGTGAGGCCAGCTGACACAGAAAGTACGGTGTACGGCAGGAGAAGATTTTTGCGGCTTAAAAAGATAGGCGATATGATGAAAAGTACATCAGTACGGCGGAAAAAAGCACAAACGGTGGACACAAGAACGAAAGAGCACGCAGGGAGATCAGTATCTTCGGCAACGAGGACATTGGGAAAAGGAACGTCCGGCGACGGTTCGTCTAGCGCAAAAAACTCCAGTTCGGCACGTGCACAGTTGATCACCGCATTATGACGCGACAGAAAACCCCAACCCAAGATAAGATCATGAGAGCAGGAAGGCAAAACTACGAACTCTATTGCTTAGAAAACTTCTTGAACGATGACGCGAGCGGTGCACATCGCTACAGTCCCTACAGGCTGGGCACTTGTGCATAGCGAGAATCCTGAAATAGGTGTCGTCACTTCGCGCAAGGAACGGCAAAGAGTTGCAGCCATGGCAGAAAGAGCAGCGCCGATGTCGACCAGAGCCAGTACAATAACCCCCTCAACAGAAACTTCAAGCAGATTTGCAGGAGATACATGAGGCCTTTTACAGTTCGCTCTTTGCGCAGCTCTCGCCTCAGGAACTGCGGCATTCAGTTTTCCTCTTGCGCAAGATTGGTACGCCGGCGCAGAGGAGATAGGGAGCGGCGACGCGGCGAGGGTGGGCGGCGAGTAGAAAAGGTAGTACCTTCATTCGCAACGGAACCTGCAGATGAATCGGCGGCTGCGTACTGATCCCGGGTTGGCTGCCAGGAATGTGATGTTCGGCGCGATCGAAACTCATCGGGAGTGCGATTTCGCCAGTACCGGGCAATATGGCGAGCACATCGACAAGAATAACAAATGGGATGGTTATCACTTGTTCGCCATGGATTGCGGCGCTGAGGTCGAGGCGGGACGAAAGGCTGTGGCGCCTGAAGATATTCCTGTACAGGCGCTGGAGGCGTAGCGTACATCACAGGGTAGCTAGGTGGCCGTGGCGGCCAGCGAACGCAGCATACGCCAGCGGTGCGACAGGAGCGGGGGTGCATGTCATTGGTGGAGCGACGTCGGCGTATGCGAGGTTCTCAATGGTTTGTGCGGGCAGAGGCTGGCGGATGGACAGGGGGAAGGGCGTCCGCCACGCTGTCGGCGATGACCTGCCGAAGGGGCGCCAAATTGCGGGAAAGATCGCAGTTTGTTGGCAATAGTGGTATTTGGCGAGCAACTTCCTCTCGGATGAAATCTTTGAGCTGCTGCAGCAGCGATGCGGTCTCAGATGTAGCAGAGAGGCCAGAAAGTGATTCCACAGGCGCGGAAGGCTGTCGAGGGAAGAGTCGCTGCTTGCGCAACTCAGCGTAGCTTTGACAAAGGTTGACAACTTGTGTAACAGTTGTCAAATCCCGGGATGTCAACATGATGAAGGTGTCATATTCGCTGCCCTTAAGGATGTGCTTGATCTTTTGTGCCTCGGGCATCTCGGCGTTTCATCACCATCATCATCAGCCTGATTATACCCACTGCAGGGCGAACGCCTCTCCCATATTTCTCCACTTAACCCGGTTCTGTGCTAGCTGCATCCACTTGACCCCTGCGAACTTCTTAATCTCATCCGCCCACCTAACTTTCTGCCACCCCCTGCTATGCTTTCCTACCCTTGGAATCCAGTTTGTTACCATCCGCGACCATCGGGTATCCTCTCTTCTCACTACATGTCCTGCCCATGTCCATTTCTTCTTCTTAATTTCTACTAGAATGTCGGTAACTTGAGTTACTTTTCTGACCCACTCTGCACGCTTTCTATGTCTTAATGTTACCCCTACCATTTTTCGTTCCGTAGCCCTCTGGGTTGTCCTCAACTTAAGTAGAACTCTCTTGGTTCGCCTCCACGTTTCAGCCCCATAGGTGAGTACAGGCAAGATGCAACTGTTGTATACTTTCCTCTTGAGCGATACCGGTAAGCTGCTAGTCATAATGTGCGAGTGCTTGCCAAATGCGCTCCATCCCAATCGTATTCTTCTTGTTATTTCCTTTTCGTGGTCCGGATCTGCGGTTACTACCTGTCCTAAGTAGACATATTAGCCTACTACTTCCAGTATTTCGCTACCTAATGTAAACTGCTGTTCCTTCCCGAGCGTTCTGGGCGTTTACGCGACTGCATAGGTGGAGCACATCTTCAATGTAGCTGGTAAACGACTCCCCGAACCGCTACATTCGATCGTGCAAGCGTTGCTCGGCGCGGAGCTTGCGTACAGTAGGACGACCAAGCACGGTGGTAAGGTTCGCCTTCAATGAGTCCCAATTCGTGATTTCGGCTTCGTGGTTACGATACCACAGGTTAGCGACTCCGGTCAAATAAAGGACAACGTTTGTTAACTTTGTTGCATCGTCCCACTCATTGTACGAGCTCACTCGCTCGTATGACGCAAGCCAGTCGTCACAGTCGGTGTCGTCTGTCCAAGTGTCTGTCCCGCAGGGTCTCGCTGGCGCAAGGAGCCAGAGCAGACGACAGGCGGGGTCATCGGGGCAGCTGGTGGGTGTTCCTCTTCGGCCATGTGAATTACCGGTAGCGTACGAGTGCGAAGCTCCAGCGTGAGGCAAGGGTATCAGGCCGCACCTCCACCAAGTGTAAGAGAAGATTTATTTATACGTCGAGGATGGCGCCGAGGTCGGCAAGGAAACGCACGATCGAACCAGCACGATGATCTGCGCGATCACAATTCCACAGACTGCTTCCTCTTCATCAGCGTCCAGCAAAAACGGCTCATCTTCTTCACAAGATAGATAGATAGATAGCTAGATAGATAGGTAGATAGATAGATAGATAGATAGATAGATAGATAGATAGATAGATAGATAGATAGATAGATAGATAGATAGATAGATAGATAGATAGATAGATAGATAGATAGATAGATAGATAGATAGATAGATAGATAGATAGATAGATAGATAGATAGATAGATAGATAGATAGATAGATAGATAGATAGATAGATAGATAGATAGATAGATAGATAGATAGATAGATAGATAGATAGATAGATAGATAGATAGATAGATTGTAAAGAAGACAAAGAACAAACCACACTGCGGCATCGCCATCATCATCGCTTTTCTCCGGCGCTCATCTCTTCCGCGCTGAAGCTGTGCCCTGAGGCTAGTAATTCGATCCTGCTGTGCCCTAATTACTGCCAGCGCTACACGTTCGAACCAGCTGTTAAATCCACATTTCACTTGGTGGAGGTCAATCTGAGGTTACCTGTACCCATCTCGCCCTGGAACTTCGCAGCAGAATATTGACTACCCCAATGAGGGAGCCTACTTCATTGCACCTACCTCCGCCAGTCGCCTGCACAGGTGCCCTTCGTCAACGGGACCCCGCTTCCTTCAGTGGAAGCAGCGATGACGCCGTCGACGATTGGCTGTCCACTTACGAGCGGGTCAGCCGTCACAATAACTGGGACGACAATCTTAAGCTCAATAATGTCATCTTTTACTTGAGCGACGTCGCTAATCTGTGGTTTCGAAACCACAAATCGGACTTTACCACCTGGGCGAATTTCAAAACAAAATTTTCTGATGTCTTTGGGCGCCCCGCCGTCCGAAAACTCCACGCGGAACAGCGTCTTCGGTCGCGACTGCAACTGCCCGGTGAAACGTTCACCAGTTACGTTGAGGACATTGTTGATTTGTGTCGCCGCGTTGACCCGACCATGACCGAGGTCGTAAAGATACGCCATGTCCTCACAGGAATTGATGACGGTGCTTTCAACATGCTCGTCGCCAAAGGCCCAACTACGGTCAAGGAAATCTACGACCTCTGTCAAAGCTACGACGAACTCCGCAAGGAGCGTGTTTTGATTCACCAGCCTCAAGCATCAGTTGCTGGACTAGCCGCGGAGAGGGAGTCATCTAGCCTCTCTGAAGACATCAAGGCTTTTGTATGCCAGGAGGTCGCGCGACAACTGTCTCTGCAGCCATATGTTAAGGAGCCGTCACCAACTGGCCTTGTTCCGGTGCTTCGCCGTGCAATCCAGCAACATGTATCTGAGCTCGTCCCTAATCCTGCTCCTCAATCAGCTCCGGTCGCACCCTCAATGCCGTTCCCGACGCTCACAAGTTCATCGTCCGGCGTGGCGTCACTGAGCTAGCTCCAGCATTCACGCCGACTCCTCCTCATGTATTGCGTCGCACGTATGCCGAAGTTACTTCAAGTCCACCTCCTGAGCCAGCATATACCTATGCTTCGCCCCCTATGCGTTCGGCACCAACAGCTTTTGCTCCCCCCTGGCGTCAGACACCATCTCCATGGCGCACTGCAGACAACAGGCCTATTTGCTATCACTGCGGCATCCCTGGGCACACTACACGCTACTGCCGGCGCCGAATAAATATGGCCTTTGCTGCACGACCTGCGCCACCTTATTTGACCCCCCAGTTGCCCGTCCCATCGGGTCCTCCAACAGCACCCCCTGACCCTCTGGACTTCCTGTCTCGTCATCCGCCATCACCACGTCGCCGCTGCATTTCGCCAATGCGCCGACGACCCGCTACTCAGCCGGAAAACTAACCGCCGCAGTTTGCGAGGCACGAACTGCGTATTCGACAGAATTTCAAAGTCCTCATCTTAATCCCGCAAATGTTACTGCTGTCATCGTTGAATGTGTTCATACTCTTGCGCTCTTTGTCGACACCGGTGCCGCTGCATCAGTTATCAGCCAAAAACTCTGCCGCTCCCTCCAAAAGGTGACTACGCCTCTCGAGGGACTATCGCTTCGTACCGTATCCACTCACAGTATACAGGCGACAGCTGTCTGCACTGCTCGCGTCGTCATTGCTGCAGCCTTGTACATCATCGAATTCGTCGTTCCCCCACATGTTCTCATGACGTCATTCTCGGCTGGGATTTCCTGTCCCAGCCTCATGCTATCATTGACTGCGCCAATCCTCAAGTAGAGCTCATTGAACCAAGTGATGCACCGTCTGATGCCCTGCTCCAAGAGTCGTGTCCTCGTTTTGCGCCCATCCTCCTTGTAGCTCATGACACAGCCATCCCACCCGTTAGCGCTGTTCTAGTTCCCCTCACTGCCCCTTTTACCACCACCACTACAGTCCGCTTTGTTTTCTCTAACGTTGTCTGCCGCCGCCGCCACTTACCGCTGCCGTTTGCCGTCCTTGACATGAACAACGGCGCTTGCAAACTTCTGGTAGCCAATCCTCTTGTATCTCCCGCTATGTTGATCGAAGGGGAGTACCTCGGCCACATCCAGCCCGTGGACCTTCTGTTCGCCTTTGATGATGTGTCATTCCCTGTTTGCCAAGTTGACGCCTTGACTCCAACTGGTGTGGCTTCAGATCCGCTACAGCGGGACCTTTTTGACCATTCTATGGACAGCACTCTGGAACTGCGCCACCGTGAGCAACTTCTTGACCTTCTACACCAATTCCGCGCCTCCTTCGACATTCCGCAATCTTCCTTGGGCCGCACGACGACCGTTTCCCACCTCATCGACACTGGCGCTCACCTACGTCTCCATCAACAGCCGTATCGGGTGTCCCCGACTGAGCGCCGTGTTATTGCCCAACAAGTCGATGACATGCTGCAACGCGGAGTAATTAGAAAATCCTGTAGTCCATGGTCATCTCTTGTTGTCCTAGTTAAGAAGAAGGATGGCTCTATACGATTTTGTGTTGATTATCGTCGCCTCAACAAAATTACTCGTCGGGATGTGTACCCCCTCCCACGTAACGACGATGCCCTAGACTGCTTGCAAGGCGCAGAATTCTTTTCCTCACTTGATTTGCGTTCTGGGTATTGGCAGGTGCCCATGGCAGAGGCGCATCGCGCTAATACCGCCTTCATTACTCCAGACGGACTATACGAATTTAATGTTATGCCATTCGGACTCTGTAACGCCCCAGCCACATTTTAAAGAATGATGGACACCGTACTGCGTGGCCTAAAATGGAACATCTGTTTATGCTACCTTGATGATACAATCGCCTTTTCAACCGACTTCACGACCCACCTGACTCGACTTCGCCAGGTCTTCACCTGCCTAACCCACGCCGGTCTTCAACTGAACCTCAAAAAGTGCCGGTTCGGTGCCCGCCAGCTCACAATACTCGGACATGTTGTGTGCAAAGATGGAGTTCTGCCTGATCCTGAGAAGCTGCGCGCCGTTGCTGACTTTCCGAAACCGACCACTTTGAAACAACTGCGAAGCTTCGTGGGCCTCTGTTCGTACTTTCGTCATTTTGTTCGCAATTTCGCAACCATCATAGCCCCCCTGACACAGCTCTTGAAAGGCGCCCCTAACCTCTCCGCTTTGTCGCCAGCCTGCGATGATGCATTCGCGACGCTGCGCAATGTTCTGACGTCACCGCCAATCCTTTGCCATTACGACCCTACTGCACCTACAGAACTTCACACCGATGCCAGTGGTGTCGGCCTCGGCGCCGTCCTCGCCCAGCGCAAGCCTGGCTTCTCCGAATACGTTGTTGCCTACGCAAGCCGTGCTCTTACCAAAGCCGAGTCCAACTACTCCGTTACCGAAAAGGAGTACTTAGCATTCGTGTGGCCTATGACGAGGTTCCGCCCTTACCTATATGGCCGCTCCTTCGAGGCAGTTACAGATCATCACGCTCTCTGCTGGCTCGCGTCTCGCAAGGATCCGTCTGGCCGTCTCGGGCGCTGGGCTCTCAGGCTTCAGGAATACGACATCCGTGTAGTGTACCGCTCTGGACGCAAGCACTCTGACTCCGACGCTCTTTCTCCGTCACCGGTACGTTCGCCTAACTCATCATCCCCTCCTCAAGCACCCTTGTCAGCACTCACTATTGAGGATATGCCTTTCGAGCAAAGACAAGACCCTTGGGTTTCTAACCTGCTAAATATCCTAGGCCCTACTTCTGCGGCTATGCATCCTCGGGTACTCCGCCGACATGCCTCCCATATTATCATTGGGGACGGCCTCCTCTACCGAAGGAACTACAACTGAGACGGCAGAAAATGGCTTCTTGTCATTCCGCGCCACCTCCACTCCGAGGTTTGTGCCCACCATCACACCGACCCGCAAAGCGCTCATGCCGGCGTCCTGAAAACCTATGATAGAATTCGTCAGAGGTATCACTGGCGGAGAATGTACAATTTGGTACGTCGTTACATTCGCTCTTGTACCGCCTGTCAACAACGCAAGATATCTCTCCGCCCCGCTGGCCCTTTCCAGCCTTTACCATGTCCAGCTCGCCCGTTTGATCGCGTGGGAATAGACCTTTACGGTCCGCTACCATGCAGTACCGCCGGTAATCGATGGGTAATAGTCGCCGTCGACCACCTGACCCGCTACGCGGAGACTGCTGCACTTCCTGCGGCGACAGCCCGAGAGGTAGCCCATTTTCTTCTGCACCACTTCAATCTTCGACACGATGCCCCCCGCGAGCTACTCGGTGACAGAGGTCCTGTCTTTCTTTCCGAAGTAGTCCAAGAGCTCCTCTCGTCTTGCAAATCAATACATCGGGATACAACCGCGTATCACCCACAAACCAACGGCCTAACGGAGCGTTTCAAACGTACGCTTGGGGACATGCTCGCAATGTATGTTACATCTGAATCTGGGAGCTCCAACTGGGACCAAGTACTGCCATTCGTAACGTTCGCGTACAACACTGCCACCCAAGCAACAACTGGTTTTTCGCCCTTATATCTCTTATACGGCCGTGAACCATCTTGTACTCTGGACACAATTTTGCCATAGAATCCAGATGCCTCTGAATACAGTGCTTTGTCCGATATTGTACAGAAGGCCAAGGAATGCCGCCAGCTAGCTCGGACGTTTACCTCCAACAATCAAGGCTATCGCAAAGTCCAGCATGATAGCGATATCCCTGCTCCAATGTTCCTGGCCGACAGCCTCGTTTGGCTATGCGTTCCTGCCACCAGCAAGCTAGAAACCAAATACCACGGACCTTATCGCGTCTTGGAACGCACATCCCCTGTTAACTACATCATCGAGCCAGTCACCCCTTCTTCCGACCACCGCCGCCACGGCCGTGAGGTTGTCCATGTTAGCCGCCTCAAGCCGTATTACAACCCTCTGGTCGTCTCTTCTCCGTGAGTCGCCAGGATGACGACTTCTTCACGCGGGGGAAATGTAAAGAAGACAAAGAAAAAACCACGCTGCGGCATCGCCATCATCATCGCTTGTCTCCGGCGCTCATCTGTCTCGTGCTGAAGCTGTGCCCAGCGGCTAGTAATTCGATCCTGCAGTGCCCGAATTACTGCCAGCGCTCGACGTTCGAAGCAGCTATTAAATCCACATTTCAATATAGATGGATAGATAGATAGATAGACAGACAGGCAGACAGACAGACAGACAGACAGACAGACAGACAGACAGACAGACAAACAGACAGATAGATAGATAGATAGATAGATAGATAGATAGATAGATAGATAGATAGATAGATAGATAGATAGATAGATAGATAGATAGATAGATAGATAGATAGATAGATAGATAGATAGATAGATAGTGAGATAGATAGATAGATAGATAGATAGATAGATAGATAGATAGATAGATAGATAGATAGATAGATAGATAGATAGATAGATAGATAGATAGATAGATAGATAGATAGATAGATAGATAGATAGATAGATAGACAGACAGACAGACAGACAGACAGACAGACAGACAGACAGGCGGACGGTAGATAGATAGATAGATAGATAGATAGATAGATAGATAGATAGATAGATAGATAGATAGATAGATAGATAGATAGATAGATAGTGAGATAGATAGATAGATAGATAGTGAGATAGATAGATAGATAGATAGATAGATAGATAGATAGATAGATAGATAGATAGATAGATAGATAGATAGATAGATAGATAGATAGATAGGTAGATAGATAGATAGATAGATAGATAGATAGATAGACAGACAGACAGACAGACAGACAGACAGACAGGCGGACGGACGCACGGACTGACGGACGGACGGATGGATGTATGTATGTATGTATGGATGGATGGATGGATGGATATAGATAGATAGATAGATAGATAGATAGATAGATAGATAGATAGATAGATAGATAGATAGACAGATAGATAGACAGATAGACAGATAGATAGATAGATAGATAGATAGATAGATAGATAGATAGATAGATAGATAGATAGATAGATAGATAGATAGATAGATAGATAGATAGATAGATAGATAGATAGATAGATAGATAGATAGATAGATAGATAGATAGATAGATAGATAGATAGATAGATAGATAGATAGATAGATAGATAGATAGATAGATAGATAGATAGATAGATAGATAGATAGATAGATAGATAGATAGATAGATAGATAGATAGATAGATAGATAGATAGATAGATAGATAGATAGATAGATAGATAGATAGATAGATAGATAGATAGATAGATAGATAGATAGATAGATAGATAGATAGATAGATAGATAGATAGATAGATAGATAGATAGATAGATAGATAGATAGATAGATAGATAGATAGATAGATAGATAGATAGATAGATAGATAGATAGATAGATAGATAGATAGATAGATAGATAGATAGATAGATAGATAGATAGATAGATAGATAGATAGGCAGGCAGGCAGGCAGGCAGGCAGGCAGGCAGGCAGGCAGGCAGGTGCGGCTGAAATGTGGAGGCTAACCAAGAGGGCTCCATTAAGTTGATGACAACTTAGAGGGCAGTGGAACGAAAAATGGTAGGGGTAACATTAAGAGATAGGAAGCGTGCAGAGTGGGTCAGAGAAATAACTCAAGTTACAGACATTCTAGTGAAAATTAAGAAGAAATGGGCATGGTCAGGACATGTAGTGCGAGGAGAAGATAGCAGATTATCGCTTAGGGTAACAAACTGGATTCCAAGGGAAGGAAAGGGTAGCAGGGGCGGGAGACAAATCAGTGGGCGGATGAAGTTAAGAAGTTTGCAGGGTCAAGTGGATGCAGCTAGTACAGAACCGGGTTAATTGGAGAAATTTGGGAGAGGCCTTCACCCTGCAATGGGTATATTCTGTCTGATGATCATGATGAGGTAGGTAGGTAAGTAGGTAGGTAGGTAGGAAGGTAGGTAGGTTGGTAGGTAGTTTGATGGAGAGGAAAGGTAGAGAGGTTGGCCGGAATAATTCAAATCAGGCTTCTACTTTGCACTGGGGAAGGGGAAGGAGAGAAGAAGGAAGATCATGATATATGACGATATGGGAGAAAGCATATGAGTTATATATACAGGCAGAGTAGCTTGGTTTAGAAGCGCGAATGAAGTCCGCTGGCGCACAAAAGCGGCAAAAAGCAGGCCCTGTCTGGAATGCGGCAGGTAAGGCGGTGGTCTCGGCATACCGGGTGAGGTGGTCAATGCTGACGATAATCCACCGGTTCCCAGAGAGCGTGCAGGGAAGTGGTCCGTAAAGATAAACTTCAACGCGATCAAAAGAATGCGCCGGGCATGGAAGTGGTTGAAAGGGGCCAGAAGCGCGAGGTGTGGATGATTTCCGGAGTTGACAGGCGATGAAAGAGCGGACGTATTTGCGAATATAACTACATGCCGCGCGAGTAGAAGCATTGAGAAATTCTTTGAAACATTTGATCACACCAGGATGGGCACACTGAGGGTCGTCATGGAAAGAGGCGCAAATTTGATATCGTAAATGACGGGAAATGATATCGGGAATGACGAGAAGCCATTCTCGACCATCGGGCATATAGTCACGACGGTCGAGAAGTCCGTCTTGTACTGCGAAGTGTGGTGCTTGATGGCGTAAAGTCCGAGAAGGCGCAGCATTGGGAGAAGTGCGCATGATATTGATAAGAGATGCGAGCAACGGGTCTTTTCGCTGCTCGGCAGGCATAACAGCTATGGTTAGAGTTGAGAAGACGGGACCAGCCGCCGAGGAGCAAGCAACGTCGCTGGATAGGGAAGAACGAGACAGAGCGTCTGCATCCATGTGTTTGCAGCCAGAGCGATATTTAACGCGAATTTCAAATTCCTGAAGGCGGAGAGCCCATTGTGCGAGGCGGCCGGACGGGTCTTTAACAGAGGACAGCCAACATAACGCGTGGTGGTCCGCGACGATGTCAAACTGACGAACGTACAGGTAGGGTCGGAATTTTGTTATTGATCACACAATGGTCAATACTCCTTTTCCGTAACTGAATAGTTGCGTTCAGATTTGGAGAGGACGCGACTCCCGTGGGTGACGACGTAATCGTGAAAGCAATTTTTCCGTTTAGCGAAGAGCGCTCCGAGGCCAACGTCACTCGCATCAGTACGGACCTCTGTGCGTGCTGTGGGGTCGTAGTGGCGAAGAATTGGTAGTAAAGTCAAAAGACAGCGCAATGCGGTGAAAGCTTCGTCGCACTCTACCGAGTTAAGCAACTGTTTCCCCCAAATAGCTTCGTTAGGGGTGCAATTAGATAAGCAAACTTACGCACGAAGCGCCGAAAATATGAGCATAGATCTATGAAGCTTCGAAGTTGCTTGAGCGAGACCGGGTAAGGAAGCTCCGGCACTGCGCGCAGGTTGGCCGGATCAGGGCGAACACCTTCCTTAGAAACGATGTGCCCCAAAATGTTCAACTCCCGGGCACCGAAGTGACACTTCGTGAGATTCAGTTGTAGGGCGGCGTCAGTAAGACAAACCAAAAAATTGCCGTAAACGCTCTAGGTGCGTGGCGAAGTCGGTGGAAAAGACAACAATGTCGTCCTGGCAGCAGAGGTAGATGTGCCACTTGAACTTCCGGAAGGTGTTATCCATCATTCTCTCGAATGTGGCGGGCACTTTGCACAAACCGAAGGCCATTGCAATAAATTCATAGAGGCCATCCGGGGTCACAAATGCGGTCCTCTCTGCGTTGAACTCACTAATGAGTCGGCTGACTGGGGTTCACTCAAGCTCACACGTAGATCATGATCTGAGTCGTGAGTGAGTCCGGACTCACACGCAAATCATAATCTGAGTCCTAAGTGAGTCAGGACTCACGCCCAGATCATGATCTGAGTCCTAAGTGAGTCCGGACGCCCATTCAGATCATGATCTGAGTCGTAAGTGAGTCGACTAAGACTTAGTTCGTGATCTCAGTTATGAGTCTGGACTCACATTTAGATCATGATCTGAGTCGTGAGTGAGTCCGGACTCGCATTCAGATTATGATCTAAGTCGTGCTGAGTCCGACCTAGATAGTTCCTATGAAATCAAATGAATTCTTGCTTAGAGGTTCAAGTATCTGAAGTGATCGAGTGAGTAACGGGCACAAGTCGCTAATTAGATCCTAGTGAACTTGAATTGCCCCTGTAGTTCTAACAATGAATAAGCTTTTTGGTGAGCTGATGATGTAGAGCAATTTGTTAGTTTTTTGTTGCGCAAATATTATGACTATGCCGATTAATGCAGGTTAATCGGACATTTGTTCTCGGTGTGTTGTACAGCGGTGGCTATATAGTTCTTCCTTTGCTGTTAATTTGTTTTGGAATATCTCGCAAAGGATTTCACAGGTTAGCTGCTCATTGATGCACAGCGATGCGAACGAGCCAGGCTAGCCGTGCATAGCTAATAATATCAGGCTAAGGAAGTTCGAAGAGACCATTGTTTAAGCACATTATTTAACGTTCTTTCTTATTGCGAAAGAAGTCATAGGCTCACCACCACAGACGAAGAATCTTGTCCGATATTTATTTTTGTGTGCAATTGCTCTAATTGTGTAGGTTGCTTGAGGAGGTCACAAATGCGTGGCTACGTAAAACGCATTCCGGTACAGCTATAATTTTGCTTCGGTTGATTTATCCCAAACCCTGTCCAACATAATTCGCCTATGGCGACCACTATGGTGACCTCCAGGGCCGCCTTAAATTTTCTCCACCCACCGCCGAAATTTGACCTTGACTCATTTGGACAAAAATCTGTCCAATTTACTATGACTATAAAGAACAAGATCATCATCATCATCATCATCATCATCATCATCATCATCATCAGCCTGACTATACCCACTGCAGGGCGAAGGCCTCTCCTATATTTCTCCACTTAACCCGGTTCTGTGCTAGCTGCATGCACTTGACCCCTGCGAACTCCTTAATCTCATCCACACACCAAACTTTCTGCCGCCCCCTGCTACTCTTTCCTTCCCTTGGAATTCAGTATGTTACCTTAAGCGACCATCGGTTATCCTCTCTTCGCACTACATGTCCTGCCATGTCCATTTCTTCTTAATTTCCACTAGGATGTCGGTAACTTGAGTTATTTCTCTGACCCACTCTGCACGCTTCCGGTCTCTTAATGTTACCCCTACCATCTTTCGTTCCATAGCCCTCTGGGTTGTCCTGAATTGAAATAGAACTATCTTGGTTAGCCTCCATGTTTCAGCGCCATAGGTGAGTACAGTAAGTGAGTACAGTTCTACCGCTACGCCACCGCTGCTCTCTACGCCACCGCAGATAGTGACCTCCAATTTTGACCAGGCCCCTCATTAAATTTGTTCTCCTCACCCCAGTAGATTTACCTCGGCCAGTTTCGGGCGAAAATGAACGTACAACATGACTCAATTACTGAGAGCACGATAGTGACCTACAAATTTTGGTTAGGGTCACTCACTGTTTACCAACCCTCCAAATTTGATTGTGGCCAATTTGCATCCAACTCGATCAGTTTCTAATTGCATTGACCATCCTCGACACTATTGTTACCTATAAAGTGGGCATGACCATTTCCAGAATTTGGCCCAGGCCACCTTCGAAGTTTCACCTTTACAAGTGGTGACCAACCATTATTGACTGTGCACGACAAGACAGGAAACACCAAATCGGTCAAAGCCAATTCCAAAATTTGGCCCGTGATATAGCTTAAAATGACCGTGCTTTCGAACTTTAATTAGTTTAAAAGACATACTCCCTACCATTATTTTTCCTTTTCCTGTAACCTTTAAAGTCCTTCATCACTGAAAAAAACAGTGTAATCATGTAATGTTACACATTGTTTTCTACTTATTTTCCGCGTTTTTCTCTGTACTGCTTTCCGCCTTCCTATACAAGCTTTAGGACTCTCACTTGCTGCTTGTTGTGAGTGGAACGTGTCATTGTCAATCCCTTGAAGTAATGTGATCTATCCTGGTGTGCTCTAACATTGAAGCGTCCACATGCTTGCACATGTTTACGACATCTTCAATATAACTTGTCAAATTCTCGCCAGGATGCTGTGCATTGCCGCACAGGCATTGCTCAGCGCGTAGCTTGCGCACTGCTGGCCGGCCGAAGATATCGGCAAAACTAGTCTTGAAAGCAGACCACGATGTGATATCGGCCTCGTTGTTGCGGAACCATAGGTCTGCAACGTCCGTTATGTACAATATGACGTTATTGAATTTTCGGCTGTCGTCCAAGTGGTTGCGAGTACTGACCCGCTCATATGAGTTCAGCCAGTCTTCTACGTCGTGATCGCCGGTTCCGCTGAAGATTGGAGGATCGCGCAGGGGCAAAGCTCTAGCGTAGGACACGGGAGACGAGGGGCCGGTTGGACTAGGAGTGGTAGCGTCGGTCATTGCTGGTGTCGGGAGTTTGCGGCTGCGGACCTCCAGGGCGGCAGCAAATGCTCACATCCACCAAGTGAAAGGGGTTTTTTTACTGTGTTTTAACAAGGATAATAGCCGTTTCTAAGCTGCACGACGAACCGTACAAGAACACAGCCAGTCTAGGCACACACAAGCGAGCTCGAGCAGAGCAGCAGCACTTCATCGTTCTGATCCTCGTCTTCATCCTCATAGTTCATCCTCATCTTCGTGATATCATCGCAAAGTTCACTACAGTACTTATACATATTCATATTTATTCATTTATTATTTTTGTGTGCTGCTATGTGCATTTGAATGTATATGATTAATATACATGTATCTCTATTATGTTAATAATTTATCATCATCTATACAAATTGTAGGAAAAGCGAACATTTCTAATCAAAGTTTGTACACAATTACTGTAAATAACTATATTCTATTTCAGCATTACATCAATTATGCGTTTGATGGTGAAATTTCTACCTGGGGGCAGGAGCCTGTGTCAGGCATTGTGCCTTTAGCTCCTGCTCCACTTTCACTGTAGAATGGAATCGACTAAATAAAGAACGAAAGGAAGAAAGCAAGCAAGAAATATGATGATGTGGATGATGATGAAATCATTTATTGACATTAGCTTAGAATAAGAGAATACTGGTCGGGTCCCTAGTCTGAGACACCGTTGGTAGAAGCCGCTGCCTGTGCTCTTTCAACGAGGGCTCATTGTTCCTCGAGGTCCAAGCTGGACAGGGCCGCCTCCCAGCCTTCCCACGTTGGCTGATTTAATATGTCAATACTGGTATTTTGCTGACAAGCCCATACCATATGATATAAGTTTGCCTTCAGGCCACAAAATTTGCACTGCGTCGAAAAAGATTCGGGCTCAATTGCGTGAAGTGTTGCTGGATTATTAAATGACAGTTTATAACCTTCGAAAGTGACGCTCTTCTGATTTACTAAGAACCTTAGCGGGCTTCGGGAATGTCTGTCTATCAAGGCCCAAATGCTGTAAAGAAAGAAAGAAAGAAAGAAAGAAAGAAAGAAAGAAAGAAAGAAAGAAAGAAAGAAAGAAAGAAAGAAAGAAAGAAAGAAAGAAAGAAAGAAAGAAAGAAATGCCTTAACAGTCAAAATGTCGTCACTCTTACATGACAGTATGACAAACCTATACCATATCATAAAATATTGACAACATACATGTGCTCTTAACATTACATATAAATATGTAAGGAAGAACTGGGATATGCTCTGTATCCTCTCTCGTTTATCTGTCCTTCCGCGCACCCATATTTTGTGGGGCTGCGAATGGGTTTTACCGCATGTACAGAATTTCGATCCAAGACTTGTCATCGCATGGTAGGTCAAAGTACCCTCAGTCAAGCTTATCTCACCTGAAAAGCAGAGCAGCTGGGCGGAGGAATCTTGCAACCACTAGAGAACCGGTGGAGTTTCGGCGTGCTGTGAATCCTGCCCGGCACCATCCGTTTAAGACCACTACAGACAAAGATTGATGACTGCATTTCACGTGTTTATTTTTTTAAATTTGAGCTAAACAGCCTCTACTTATTTATTTATTTCCAATACCTCAAAGACCCCAGGAGTACGGGGTTTTACATGAGGGGTTTTACATCATATAGCTGAATGTTTCTAATTTCTTTGTATTTACAGTAATAAAACCACATTTGTTTGCGGTTTACTTTATGGTCCTCAGATTCCGATCGCGGGAACTACACTTTCTGTAAAACTTTATATAGTGTCACCTTTTCTGGACGCTAGTAAGTGACATCACAGATCAAAACCGTGCTGAGCCGTTATAGCAAAGCCTTCAGTTCGGCTTAACAAGCCTAATTAGGTAAATGTGCGAGAAGCTAGAAGAGCTAATAACAGGAATTAAATCTCACATTTTTAGGTGGAAAAGCTTGACAATTTCTGGCAGAGTTAAACATGCTTTTGCTTCGATGCTGTGAGCTATGCTAATATTTGATGTTTAGCTTATCCAAAGCCATCCTGAAGAAAAATTGTTATTGCAATAGTGTGCGGCGTGGTAGTATTTAAAAATACGCATATAAAGTGTGCAAAAAATTGAGCTTTAATGCATAAACACTACTGTGACCCCTGGTCTTGTATTTCACTGATTTTCGGCGCTTCTTCACAGCAAATGGTTCTCTTACCATATGGTTTGCAGGTCGTAATGATTGTTGTTCTGTTCGGTAGCTTATGCTGCAGAAAAATATAAAAAATGGTTCTATCAAGATGCCATGTCCACTGATTGCCGCAAGTTATTGTTCTCACTGTGCCCTTATTAGTTGCCCTTGCCTGGGGTCCTCCGAGGAAGTTATGTTGACAATGCCTGCACCTATCTCAGTTATGATGTACTTAATTAAGCTAACTTGCCATACAATAAGCTTAAAACTGGGCAAAGGAGGAAATATCGATGAGAGACCTATTGAAATAAGAAAAGTTGAGAGAACGCAAGAGAGGCTTGTACTCAGTGTTCACCATTGAACAATATCTTAAGCGAGAATTTGTTGTTGAAGCCATGATAGCGCTCTAAAACACACTACGAGATGCACACCGTACAATGCGCAGGTAATTTACACTGCCTGACGTGCATATAATCTTGTCAATGCTTGTTACCTGTTAGAGAGTATCGAGTAACAATGTCAGAGGAAGCAGAACAGTCGAACACCTTAACACGGCAAAAAAAAAAATTTTCTTTTCTCTGTTTTTGGTACGTGTTACCTACTGGGCAGAATCCGCACGGTCGTCTATAATCAGGAGGAATAAATTTCGTTATTTTTATTATTGAAAAATATAAGGTCTGCCATTATGCATTGCAAAAGTAGTTACAAGAAGCTTACCACACGAATCTACAAAAAATATTGCGCATTCGAAGACGCCATCTGTATGAGCCCACACAAACATTTTCATCTTTTCTTGTATGAGTTAAAGCCTTTGTACGTTGATTTTGTGTCACTAGTGATTTTGTGTCACCTAACCTCACCACAGTTATGTCGTACTCCGTAACTAGCCAAAGGTTTTACTGAATTTATGGATGTTCACCAATATATTCGTTTTGAAAGGTCCGGCACGGGAATCTAAAAGATCGTCCTCAACCGTGGCTCTCATGCCAAAGAAAGAAGGACATGCGAGCCCCGATTGTCAGCTGAAGAAAACATTGGCAGCTACTTTTGATCTGCCCAGTTACCTTCCAAGTAACGTATAGGCCCATTCAAAGATCTCTAGGGGCACAATTGGGGCACACATCAAGTCCGCGAACAGAAATATCACTGAATGCTGATCGATGTTATGTGCGACTGTGCTGCAACTGTAACGGTAAATAGTATATACTGGTTTGCTAAGCACTTTTGAATTTCGAAAAAAAAAATCTCCTGTGTAGTTAAAAGGCAATCCCATCGGAAAGTCAGATATTTGCCACTACTGATCCGGAAACTTCATCGCACGTATTCTCGCTTAGCCCGTGTGAGTCTCGTGCACTCGTTTATATACATGTGCACGAGACTCACACGGGCTAAGCGAGAATACGTGCGATGAAGTTTCCGGATCAGTAGTGGCAAATATCTGACTTTCCGATGGGATTGCCTTTTAACTACACAGGAGATTTTTTTTTCGAAATTCAAAAGTGCTTAGCAAACCAGTATATACTATTTACCGTTACAGTTGCAGCACAGTCGCACATAACATCGTTCAGCATTCAGTGATATTTCTGTTCGCGGACTTGATGTGTGCCCCAATTGTGCCCCTAGAGATCTTTGAATGGGCCTATACGTTACTTGGAAGGTAACTGGGCAGATCAAAAGTAGCTGCCAATGTTTTCTTCAGCTGACAATCGGGGCTCGCATGTCCTTCTTTCTTTGGCATGAGAGCCACGGTTGAGGACGATCTTTTAGATTCCCGTGCCGGACCTTTCAAAACGAAGAGCACTCTCTGAAAGTAACGTCTAGAGGGTATATTTTTAAGTGAAAGGGATGAAGAAAGCTTACGCATTGCTCGGCTAAAGAATGGTTGGTTGGTTGGTTTGTGGGGTTTAACATCCCAAAGCAACTCAGGCTATGAGAGACGCCGTAGTGGAGGACTCCAGAAATTTCGACCACCTGAGGTTCTTTAACGTGCACTGACATCGCACAGCACACGGGCGCTTTGCTTTTCGCCTCCACCGAAAAGCGGCCGCCGAGGCTGGGATGCAATCCCGCATCCTTGGGAACAGTAGTCGAGCGCCGTAACCACTGCGCCACCCCGGCGGGGATCGGCTAAAGAATGATCTTGGTTAAAGAATGATCGGCTAAAGAATGAGGTGTTAATCCGAATGACACTGGCGCCTTCATCTTTTCACACAAGCACAAGATCGGCTAAAGAATGATCTTGTGCTTGTGCGAAAAGATGAAGGCGCCAGTGTCATTCGGATTAACACCTCTAAAAACTGGTGTGGATTTAATCTGTAATTGCTTATGAGCTGGCCACGTCAATATGGACGCGTCATCGTCGCGACGCTCTTATCATAATGCTGTATCATTAGATATTGTAGTTTCAGAAAAGGAACAGTCTTGTTTTTATTCCTACTATCATTTAAACATGCGCAGTTCAGGTCAAAAAAAGACGAACCTGCCCTACAACTGGCCTCGTTGAGCCATAAATTCGACATCTTAATCTTCAGTGAGACATGCCTCACTAGCAGCCACAACACAGTAGATTTTGACAGGTATTCTTGTGAAGCAGTTTGATGAACAAATCGGAAAGGAGGAGGTGTTGCCCTTTTTTTTAAGAACTTATATTATGAGGCCATGTCGGAGCACAGCTTTGTAAACCCTTGCTTCGGGTGCTTTTCCGTGAAATGCCATGCTTTCATATTTGGTGTAATCGCCCTCTATCCGGCCACTTTGATAATTTCTCTTGTCTTTTTCAACTTTTGTTAGGTCAGGTGGCAATGCTGAACATGTCTGTTGTAATTATGGATGATTTTAGCCTTAATATATTCCAAGTGACAGATCATGCACAGGAATTCGCAGATCTTTAGCTTCTTGTGGTCTTCTTAGCATTACTGAGGCCCCCACTAGAATTACAAAATCGACTGAAACGTTGGTTGACTTATGTTTAACCTCAAGTTACACCAATAAAACAGAAGCAGGCATTTTATTGAGTGATATTGTCACGTCTTAGCCTAAGGGCGGGACATTGAAAGCGACCGCCGGTCAGCAGGGAGACAGCAGGTACCAGCGCGATAGCGGGGATACCAAGAACACTGAAAGGATCGCCCGCATTAGCGTCCTCTTTTTCACGGAACGCTCGCACTTCCCCTTCTTCGGCTACACTGCCTCCCTCTGGAAAGAAGCATCGTCCCGATACTAAACACAAAATTACTTAACCGCCGCGCAGAAGCACACACGGTCTCTGAACGTTTGCTAGTAGAAGAAAGGGTTCTGGGTGATCTGTAGTAATGCTTAAGCCGCACTGCGTGCACAATGTGAGGACGCGAGGAACGCCGAGACGACGGCGTTGCAAAGGGAGCACCTCATAATTAAGTTCACCGACACGAACAACTGTGTACGACCTGAAATACCGCTTCATAAGTTTTTCTGAAAGCCGTCGACGGCGAACCGGTGTACACACCCACACCTTGTCTCCGGGACAGAAATTGACGTCGCGTCTCCGCAGGTTGTAGTGACGAGCATGGGTATGCTGTGGCTTTCGTATGTGGAGTCTGGTCAGTTGTCTAGCCTCCCTCGCGCGTTCGCATACTTGCCGGGCATCATCAGCCACGTCGTCTGGCGGTGCGTGAGGCAGAATAGCGTCAAACATGGTGGTGGCTTGCCTTCCATGCACCTTCCATGCATGATAGTAGAGAAAGCTGTTACACCATGTTAATTATTGATCTAAAAATTTATGTTTTCATATCTGAGTACCAATATGGATTCCAGAGAGGTAAATCCACTGAGTCTGCGCTGCTAAAATGCGAGATAAAATTGTCAATACCTTCGTTGCCGCACCTTCGTTGCCTCAGGCATGGTAGGGTCGGCCCGATTGAAAAGCCGCGTCATGTCCTCGAAAAACATGGCCACACTCTCATTAGACTGCTGAGACCTCGAACGGATTGCTATTTCTGCATTTTCTTTGCGCGCACTCGAGTTGAATGTTGTAAGTAACTAGCGGCGAAAGGCTGCCCAGTTGACAAAGGACGCCTCGTGGTTCTCAAACCATGTCTTGGCCGAGTCTTGCAGCGCGAAGTACACATTCATTAGCTTCCGCTCGTCGTCCATTGGTCAAATGCAGCCACACGGTCAAAACTGGCCAACCAGTCATCTACATCCTCTAACCGGTCACCATGAAATGATGGTGGTGATCGCGGTGCGAGAAGGACGAACGGTGGGGCGTTGCTGGAAGGCTGACTTGTCTGGCTGCTCGTCGTGGATGTCATGGTTCGCAGCGGGGTGGACAGCGGTTCAAACTCAGGTTGTAGGCCTCGCAGGCGACGGCTGGCTTTATGGACAGGTGTCGCGTCCTCGCGTTGATGAGCAGCGTCACTGACGTCTTCGGGGGCAACGTACATGGAGTCTTATCCTGCACAATCCACCAAATGTCACCAACACACGTAGCAAGCAGCACAACAATCGAACTGGCCCTTTTTAATCAAGCGAAAACTCGAGAGAGACGAGGATGACGCTTAGCCACGTGCCAAGACATTCGGCCACTTGGTGGCGCCAGAAGATGGTCAGCGGTATGGCAATATCGTCCAGCCACAATATACTCCCAAGGATGGCTAAAAGCTAAAACGGTTTGCTGGTCGACCGGAAAAATTCCTGCGTTGAAGCTTCCTTGTCCAGCCTCGCGCTCATATTCCCAGTGTCATTATTGGCGTCTTCTTCAATGCGGAATTTGCCACCTCCTCAGGTAGCATCGTCTCAATGAAAACAAGGAAGTGGACGTCAATATCAGTCCAATCGGTACTGATTCGTACGTACAATATGGACGACGTCAGCTTGATGCTGGTGTCAATTGGATGTTAATAACCCCGCCTGATACCACTACATACGTTACGTCGGTTAAACGTCTTAAAACAACGTAGGGCCCAAACTATCGTCGCAATAGTTTTTCGGATAGTCCACGGCGGCGAATAGGCGTCCAGACCCACACTTTGTTGCTAGGTTCATACAATACATGTCTGTGGCGAAGATTGTAGGTCGTGCATCTTACTCATGCTAATTCCTGATCCGTATTCGCGCTAGTTGTCGAGCGTCCTCTGCGCGCTGCGCGAATTCCTCGGTGTCCTGATCGCATCATCGGCGTCGGAATTTGGGCGCATCATATCATCCAGCATAGTTGCCCCTGGTCGCTCCTCAAGGCGGCCGAATGGTTTCATGCCAGTGGTTTCTTGTCGTGCCGCATTGCAGGCGAATGTAACGTAAGGACAAATTGCGTCCCAATTCTTGTGATCCACGCCGACGTACATGAAAAGCATGCCTGCGACGGTGCTATTAGGCACTTTCAGTTGGACGTACGTAGTAAATGTGCGTTAGTATGTATCGCTCGCTCCGTTGCGTGGCTGCAAACGTCTCGAACAAGACAGTTTTAAATTGCCATACCGCAGCTTCCGTCACAAGCTGTGTGAATTGTGGCGTCATCTAGTGGCATTATGTCCAAGCACATAGAGGTTGCTTTGAAACAAACTTTCAACTGTAACTGCTGATGAATTGAATAGTCGCTCTATCAACCTCTTTTTTTATTACCAGAAGAAAAACTGCACAAAGTGAATAAAATGAGAGCCACAAGCCGAATCGACAAGAAGGTTGAGAAGGAATGTTGCTATGACGACCACATACACAGCTTAAAAGTAGGCCTAGCAGCTTGACATTCGCGAAGGTATTTATACAATCAGATATATTTGAAGCCAATACCTTATCGTGTGGGTGAAAGTGAGTGTAATATTGAAGGCAATTCCACCATTTAGAGCGAGCCATCACGTCGCGCAAAACAACGGGGAGGTATATTCGTTCCGAAGCGGGTGGTCATGTTGTCAACGCATCTCACAACGCGCGCAGCAACGGGCAAACGCCGAGATTTGATGCATGCGTGCGCCCGCAACACTGGCTACTATATGTACCGGTCTGCGCATTCGCATTAGTTACCCGCATTGTCACTGCATACGCATCGTCACTGCGCACGCCCTACTAAAAGTGTTTATTGAAGCGTTCCATCAATCCATTAGTTTGAGGGTGATTGGCTGTCATTTTACGATGACTGGTACCGCTTAGGCGGAAAACGGTCTTCAAAAGCTCAATCGTAAATGGAGTTCCAGTGCCAGTTATAACGGTGGACAATGTTTTCGGCGAAGAACCGACATCTTCAGCGGCGGTACCCATGGGCGGTGCCGTTGTCCCCACATATCGATTTATATAATCAGTGACGACAATAGACGCTTTACAAAAGTTAGCGCCATCTAGTGAAAGAAACAGAAACTGTGCGCGGCGGCCATGTTTTGCTCAGTCCGCCCGCGCCTCCCATCGAGTACGCTGTCAACGTGCGCCTTCGCAGAACCCGTGCATGCACCGAAAGGTGCATTGGAATGCTCACAAGCGATTGTTTTATTTTTTTAACTTCACAGCAGTCGCTGTTAGCTCCAAGCTCTATTCGGAATGATGCCAGGATGTTCAGTGCCCTTCTGCAGCCAGCGCACCGTCGTAGACGCGCACAGAACCAAGGTATACGCGTGTATGCGACCGTTCGTTGGCAGTCCTAATCGGCTTTACAATTGTCACTTGCTTCATGTAAAGCATTACTGCACGTCCCTCTGACTGGGAGCTAGCTCACAAAATGTGCCATAATCTAAAACAGCAAGGTTGTTTTGCGCGCTATGGAGCCTTGTGAACTTGAAGGATAAGCTTATGCTTCGATGGAGGACACGGGAGGAGCAATGCATGTATAATGAACGCTATTGTACAAATACGTTCTTTGAAACATTTTCTACGTAGGTTGCATTTACCATTGTGTATTGGATTTAAGACACGGGCATGATTACCGAAACTACTTTTCAGTCGTACGAAATGGTAGTGCTTGGTGCAGAGAGCAATACGGTTGTCTAGTGCGCCCGAGGTGCGTGTTTCCAGCTGCAAAAGCAAGCGGCTGCCAAACCCGCGGCGTCTAGAAAAGCAGGAAAAGATAACATCCCACTAGTGAGTGTAACGTGCTCACGTGCATCCCGTTTCGACCGGTCCACGTCCAGAGCGCGCAGCTCAGGCTTTATACCTGCCAGCGTGGCCGATAACAAAAACGAAGCGTGCGCTTCACTTTTGTGTTTTTTCGAGTCACCCGGTGGTTCGCTAATTCACAGCTACCTGAAATTCACTGCAATTTTTAAATATGTCGATTTCTTGTTTATTCCCTCTGTCAGAAAGGAAACATTTGAAGCCGTAATCTCATATGAAAGCGCTAACAATGGAAGCTTCGAGGAACTCGGAGGAGGAGAAACTCGGCTGAAACGAAAAGAAATTTGGAAAGTCAACTCACATTACTGTGAAGTGTTTGCGCTTTGTGCAACTGGCTGTATTGATAAAATCAGATTTATATTATATCATATCGTTATAGAAAAATTAGGGGGTCACTTAAGCTCCGCGGTTAAAGGTATAACGTGATAGTGCCTCTCTCTCATACACACACACGCACGACGTTTTTTTTCTTCACGTGTTATATTTTACCTCTTTTATTTGTTTATTTATTTTATTTACCGAATACTGCAGGCCCTAACTGGGCTCTAGCAGGAGGGGCGAAATGAATACAATGCAGTGAAATATGAATTCATCAAAAGTAACACACTACACACAAGTGTAGTATCCCTACTGAAGAAGACCCATATGATTTTCATATAGGCCACATATGAATTCTTATAGGCCACATATGAATTCATATAGGCCACATGTCGATTCATATGGGGTCAAATTCACACCATATGGGGCATATAGGACTAGGCGCAGTTTATATGGGCAAGTGGTATGAGGCCATATATGCCCCATATTGTGCCCATATTGTGCCCATATCCATATGCATTGCAGGACATATGGATCATATGGGCACTGGGCATATGGGTGCAGAGTTCATATGGGCGCCCATATATCAACCAAACTTTGACTGTCAATGGTTCATTTGTCGTATTATGTTGAAAATGTACATCACCTGGGCATCCATATGTAAACAACACAGTACCTTTAACTATGCCAAGATGTCGAAATCACTCAACTCTTATCAAAACATATATACTACAGTGATGGTACAATTTATCACTCCCCAATAGGGCGCTGTTACATAAAGAAAGTGTGAAGCAATTAATAATAAAGTATATACTTACAGGCGTGATTGCTTAATCGTACAATACTAAAATGCATTCTTGAATAGAGGGTGCTTTTGGATGCTTGACAATGGCCAAAAGTAGTTACATTCTGCTTATCTGCATGCAACAATTAAATGGCTTGAAGGAAGCTGTTCATTTCATGTAATAAAGTAGGTCATTGCACTTTATGTGCCATCATCACAAAAATATACATAACAAAATTTCAATAATCCAATTCCTTTCTTAGATCAAGAGAAATATTCGGTTTCCACAACGACACGTAATCATTAAAAGCAGAAAAAAGAAATATCAGCCTCCCCCCTCCCCCCTCACAAATTTTTTCGTGTTGTCATGCGCCGCCAGCTTGTCCCTCTCCCATCGCCTTCATCCCCTGCATACCACGCTGCTCCCTTCGTTTTGCCTATTTATTTTTTTCGTTAGAGGTCAGTACCCATGCTGCAGCTGCTTAATTGTTAAAGCCCTCCCCACCGCTCTCCCCTAGCTCGCATCCGATGCTCTCTAAACTTGAAACTTCCGGTGGTTTATTAATTTTTATTTTTTTAATTCCCAGAAACGCGATGATTGGGAGACGGCTCGACTTCTGTACCGGTGACGAACTGCTTGTTGAGAAGAGGCAAGGAGGGACGAATGCAGGAAAGGGGAAGTGGGTTTAGTGGGGTAGGAAGTGGGGGGGGGGGGAGAGGCTTAAAAGCCTATTTGAGTCATGAGTCAAGGTGCCCGCAGGTACAGGTGTGCGGTAGCAACGGTGCTCGCTGAGGTCATTGAAATCACCCCCCCCCCCCCCATTTTTCGTGTTGTGCAGGTACCGCCATCTTGTCCCTCTCCCATCGCCTTCAACCCCTGCATACGATGTTGCTTCCTTCGTTTTGCCTGCTTTTTTTTTGGTTGTTCGAGGTCAGTTCTTTTGCTGCAGCTGCTTAATTGTTAAAGCCCTCCCCCCCACTCCCCCCTCGCTCGCATCTGCTCTCTAAACTTGAGACTTCTCCAACCATCACTTCTTAAATTCCTACTGCTCGACTCCGGCGTGGGTGACGAAGGGCTTGTTGAGAAGAGGGAAGGAGGGACGAATAAAGAAGAAGAGAGCGAGTGGGGTTTAAAGGGGTAGGAAGGGGAGGGGGGGGAGATTTAAAAAGCCTATATTGAGTCAAGGTGCCGGCAGGTTCAGGTGTGGGGTTGCAGCGGTGCTCGCTGGGGTCATCTTTTTTTTTTTTCTGCGTTGTGGCTAGCTCGTACGGTTCACGTGGTTCGTGGTCATCTAACTGAAGAAGTCGCTTTTTTCCGATACTTGGTCTCGGTCTCCAGGATGGATGGTTCTTGGAAGCTTTTTTTTTTTTCTTTTTTTTTTGTCGGATTCTTCGGAATGTTCAGTTATGGTGTTGCTACTTAGTAAGAAATTCCTTATATACCATTTTTACGTTGCCGCATATTTTTTAGGCACTTATTTGCCAGTTTGCAGTTGAGGACTAGTATACATGCAGTGTAGACCGCTTATAACGTAGGTCGCGGGACCTCGAACGCTGCACTGAAAGCGGTACCGCACTTTTTACCTGAAGCTACACACGCATATCATTAATAAATGAACAAAACGCAACGCACTAAGTCCTCTGAACACAGATTAGTTTCAGCATACCGCACGCAGCGCGCGACCGCGTAAAATACCGCGACCGCCGCGAGCGGAACTGTGTATGCGCGAACGCAAGCTCAGTTTCGCAAAGGCGTTGGTGCTAACCTTAGCAGCCACAAACGCAGTGGGCTAAAGCATCCTTGTCTCTTTGAATTCAAACAAATGATATGAGGAGTCTCGGAGCAAGGCCTTTTAGTTGGAACACAAGCTGTGCGGTGAGGGGATAGAGGAATCTTCATTTAGTGTTTAGTGCACTGTTGTGGCCCCCCACGACATGGTACCTCCTTCACAATAAGCGGTTACGTTATAAGTGGTATCCACTGTATTTTGTAAACAATGGCTTGAGGTCTTTCTCTAGATGGTCTTTGGGAACATATAACCGGCTACGCAATGTTTTTGTTACTCCTTTCTTTCTTTTAGCATACGGGGCGGCGGCACCATCATTATCGTTACTCATGAAAGTTTGCTCTGCCGCCCCATAAATAATGCCCCAAACTTTTGAACTGAATCACGTTCACTCTAGAGCTTTTAGCCTAACCGCTATTTTCGGCTGCTTTTACCGGCTCCCACACGCGGCAGCTTCATTTGCACCGGAATTCCACAATATGCCTCATCCTATAAACCACATCATATCTGTACACCTTCCTTTTATTCGATGACTTTCCTTCGATATCATGGAATAATATCTTGTCGCAACACTAAGTGAACAGAACATCGAAAGTCCTTGCCTCACATTCGGTTTATCTCAACACGTCACCTCCTAGGCTTGACGAAAGGAGGAAGCTGATCAGACACCTCCTAGGCTTGACGAAAGGAGGAAGCTGATCAGGCATAGCCTTTCTTCAGTTTTTTTTTTTCCAACTTGACGGCAATGCAATTATTTGGGAAAACTCGTATCATCGGTATTTGCAGATACATGTGCACAAAACATAGCGGAATGTCCTATTGACAGACTCTACGTCTTGCCCTTGTTCAACTGTACATTTTTGTTTTTTTGGTTTGCAAACCTATGCTATGATATGATGCATTCTTTTTGTCGTATTGTTGTACCAACCTCCACTGCAGCATGGATACTCTTAATAATTCGTGAATGAAATAACTGGATTTATTTTATTTGAGCTTGGAAGTAGGCCAGCGCCGCGTCATTTCCAGTGCCATAAAAGGGATTGCGAATTTGCGATCCAAGGGATTTATTTTGCATTGCAAGGAATGTCTCCTCCAGAGCACGCAGTGGGCTTCTCCCTCCCCGTTTGTATATATGGCAATTAAAGTTTCTGCCATCACCGTGTTTCTTTCCTCGCGTCTCCCGGGTTAGGAAAAACTTGTCCAAGCTCTCCGCTTTTTCTTTTCCTCCCTCACTTTTTGGCCGCGTTCTGTCATTCTCTCCACATCTAGTAACTTGCTGCGCTTTCCTTTTTTTCCTCCTCCTACGCTGCTCCGCAGTCCCCCGTGCTCTCTCCACATAGCTCACGCCGAAACGAGTTATCGCTCTCCGGAAAAAACTTCGCTCTCCGCTTTTTTTTCTTCACTCTCGCCTTTCCGCCGCATTCTTAAATTTTCTCTCCCGTCTGCTTCCTCTTTTCTCCTCCTCCGCGGTTTGCTCCCGCCGAAACGACTTTTGTTGGTGTAGTGTTACTGTTGCTGGCGCGCGTCCATTTATACCCACGCAGTGTGCTTCGCCGGTGCCTCTGCTGCTTGTGTTGTGAGAGAAGGGAGGACAGCACACAAGATGGGTATAAAGCTCCTCCTCCTTAATCAAAGATTTTAACCCGGTCACATGCGCTGACTCTGCTAAATGCAAGAGAATCTACTGGAAGGAGACGTTCAACGGTGAGGTACAAGAATCCTACCCCCACCCCCGGCGACGTTCTGCTTCTTGGATGTAAGTCTGCATGTGTTACAAGTATATTGCAATACTTTTTGTCTCGATCGTACTATTACTGCCTGCTGATGTAGCTTCTGTGTAAGTTTACGGCTCTTATATTATTGTTCGGCAAAAGGTGATGGAGGCGTTGAATAGATTTTGATCGGTGTCGGCCCGCCGTCAACGCTGTGTGTACGGTCAAACACAACCACGCATACGCACCAAAGTACTTACCAATAACGGAAACCTAGTAAGCATGCTCAGAGTAATTGCCTCATCCCCCCTAATCCTTCTTGAATAAGGGAATAACGGACAGCGAGTACGCATAATCACAGTAATTGCCGCATCCCCGCCCTTTTATTGGAGCATTCCTGCGTGTGCGCAGGGCTTGAATAGTGTCTGATAAAAGAACGTGCTCAGTGTACTATGCAACTGCTTGCACGTAATTATTTACCTTGCAGCACTCCGCTGCACTGTGCGTGCGCGGCATATTATAATCGGCGCATATTTTGCAATGTGGAAGTCGCATACAGTTTGACGTGCTGATGGCCGTGGAAACATATTTAGACATTTTTGCTGTCCCGGACGGTGACACGAGCCGCGTGCGTCTTTTCGCAAGCAAACGTTTGCGTTGCACGGGCGGCGGAGCTTGCCGAATAGAAGTGCGGCCAGCTAGTTTATCTGCTCATTGTTTATACTCATATTATCTGACGCTGACCACTGAAAACGTAATAGAATGTGTACATACATTCCATATTCCATTGCAAAGTGCTGTGTAACGTGCCCTTTAGTTAGCAATAAGTTTAGCTCCCATAAATTTCTCTCTCTGCATGCCACATAGGCTAGCACAATTAGCAGACAAATGACAAAAAGGGACCTGCATCTGTTGCGCATTTATTTGTTGCCATTAAAATTTATCCAACCGCGGTCACATTCAGTGTGGTCGTCTGCTACAGCATGTCATCAATATTTAAGGAAGGACAGGCTTTTAGAAAAATAGATATCTTGCAGGATGGACAAACGAGGACAATATGTATGTGGGAAAGCAGGAACAGTATTTAACTGAAAGGGAACAGACATGTCAGAGTAATGAGGCACAGAGCAACATGAAAATACAATGGGTAAGAGGTGCTGAGAGGTATCAGAAAAGGAGTATTGGCACCAGGGATCACTTTCAGAAGGGGAGAGTTGTTCCTGAAGTCGGACCAGCGCTGCTAGAAATAAACCACTGATGCGGCAGTACAGGGTGACATAAAGCGGAGATCACTGAAAGCTTGAGAAGCATAGAATAAATGCTGATAAGAAGGATGGGTATGGAGAATGGACAAAACCGACGGGCAACGAAGGTATTAACTAAATATTTGTATAGGAAGAGTGCGGACTTGCAGTGGAGGAAGAGAGCTAGAAAACTGACCAGTAAGTGTACAGGATTCCAGAAAGGCATATATTGAGCATATTGAATCAATGGTCAGAAATGTAGGGGGAGAGTAATGTAAACTTAATGGGGAAAAAAGGCAATTGTTGGGATATGTAGAGAGCTAGCACTTGGGCCACAGTGGCTGCCATTCCAGTATGCAGGCAGAGTGTAACACGTCAGGAGCCATGGCGCACACGTATAATCAACTTATTGGTCCCTAGCTGCTTCATCCTGCACAATCGAAGCTGCTGTAGTACTTCAATGCTTCTGGCTTACAACAGTGTGATTCAGTGGGTATGTGTGTAATCTGTGTGCACCAGAAAAGAGCACATGTTTCTAAAAAGTTGGACTAGAACTATATTGACACTTACGTATCACTGCATAGACTCTCACGTGGTGCAGTTTTTTTTTTACTTGAGAAAAATTCAAAGCCTATAGATCCGTTGCGTGAGCACGCTTGCTGACAGTCAATGCACCATTCTCAAAAGGTAACATATATCGAGGCTCTTCAAGCAGTTAGCTTGAAATTTCAATCTTATTCTGCTTGTACGTGATGGGCTATATAATTTGAACTAACGGAATCACTACACCTATGACTTTTTCAGTGAAGCTCGATTTTCGGTCATGCACATTTGCAGCACTGATTGCAATAACAAAATGTCTCTGATCACCATGCCACTTGTACTGTGGATGCATGTTTTTGCTTTCTCCAGTTTCATATCTGAAATAAAGCAACTTGAGTTCTTCATTACAGTGGTGGCCCATTATTGTAAAGGCACAGATCAGCATGCACCCAGTGCACCTACTAGAAATGTATTGCTGCTGTTAGGTGATTTTGATACTTCGGCATTGTTTCATGCGTTGCTTCATGTCTTTGCAGTCTTGTTGCATTTTTGTTAGCTATTGCAGGAATGAGAAAAAAGGTCCCCTTGAGCAGTGTCCATCAGGGCCTTTTTTGCAAGTAGTTTGCAAATGCAGCGCAATTCTCCTATAGAAAAACAGATTCTATTGGAATGTCACATCAGTTCATGGGCGATGGCAGGATGTTTTTTTTTTATCTTATGGAGCCAAACTTGCTCATCCCAGTAGGGGGGGGGGTGCATTTGTCCAGACGCCATGCTGGCAGAGGCACTGATGCCATGAGCCAGCACTTCTGCCAGCCAGATCAAGATCTTGGATTACTATAGATAACACATGTAGGTATTTGTGTTGGGGGCAAAACTGTTTGTCGTGATTATTTGATAAAGTAAGTTGGTGAATTTTGCCTTAATGCTTTTATTTGCTCAGACGCTGCATGGATGCTTGGAGATGGTACTTGCTAATCTATACTTTCTGTATTCTGAAGGTGAAACGCAGTAAAAAAAAAAAAAATCTGCTCCTTCTCGGACAAGACTCCCATGGCCTGAAAGCTCGGGTGATGAGCTTATTGAGAGATGGTTGCTAAGGAAAGAGCAAGAAAATAGCAAGTCCCTGCGAAGAAAGGTCAGAAAGCTGGAGGAGAAGCTGAAATGGTTGAAGATCAAGATAGCCGCCTCCAGGATTTGCTGCACAAGAAATATGGCAAGTTATAAACACTTTTCTTCTGAAATTTAAGCGAAATAATTTGTTTTTTAAGTTTTAAATGCAGTGATGTAAGCGCAGAATTATAAGCATTCTGTTTGATATGTGCTGACAGTAATCTGCATTATATATAGCTGGGTGTACGTCTCTGTAACATGCTGTAATAGCCTGTCATTTCCTAACCATTAATTTTAATGTGTTCAATTTTGCACAGGCCAAAATACTATTTGTGCTTGGAGTCTTGTTTCAAACTTTGTTGTCATTCTGCCTGTAGAAAGCAATGTTTTCTAAAAAAATATCAGAAATCGACAAAAATGTATAGTTACACCGGAAGACACCAGAGACATAGTCGCCGCTGGGCACCATCTGTGTTCACCGACCTTGAGTGTAGCCAGCAACTTTGGTGAATCAGTGATATTAGCTGTGGGAATAAGGTCTCTATTGGCATCATCGCAGTCAGTTATTACTGTACTTGGTTGAAAAAATCCACTGTGCTAAAAAACACCACGACTATACACTCTAAACATAGATCATACCTTATAAGCACAACTCTCTCATAACATAAAGAATGTCGCCCATTGTTATGAGATTACAGTGGTTTGTTCTGCACCCTTCAAATTGTCCAGATTTGCCTGTGTACAGAAAAAAATTGATTTGTCCCAGAGTATTGGCCCATTTCAGTTTACTATTAGGCACAGATCATGGCACGTCCCCTGCATGTGCGGTTGTGTATGAGTTCCATTTATCTTGCAGTAAGGTGTAGGTTGGCCAGATGGGCCGATGTATAAATGTATGTCTGAAGGAGCATTTGGAGGCCATATTGTCCGACACTTACTTGCACGTGGCTGTGCATCGCAGGAAATGCAACGAAGGAAAAAATAAGAATGGTGATAAAGATAGACAAGGCTGCTATCCGCAGTTCTCACAAACTAGCATTCTTTTCCATCATCGAGATAGGCTAACATGAGAACTTAAGAAGGCCTACTGTATCAGGAAAAAAGGTGCTAGATGCATCACCCAGCCTTTGTCTCTCTAGCAGAGTGTGCATTTTTATACCTAGATAAAATTTGAAACATAATCTTTTTTTTTTTACTGTCTGGTGGTTCTGCGCAGGTGCATCTGTTTGTTTCTCTGCATATATATCTCATCTGTTTAGTCAAATAACCATAGTTGTGAGTCTGCGCTTGTCCTGTTTTTTAAGCGTTTAGACGTCATCTTTTTTAGTGCAATGGATTTTTTGAACTATGTCTATATACCAACTCGCCCAACTTTCTACCTTATTACTGTACTTGTATTCACCTTGCAGCTGTTCTAGGCAATATGATTTCTTATTGTAGGCATCGATTTACTTGTGTTCCTGCAGCATATAAACTGTTGTGTCTACATTTTGAAAGTATAATACATGCAGAAATTGTGAGATGAATAAGGGCAGTAACTGCTTTCTATGATACTGATTCACACAGCCTAAAGCCTAAGCCTCTGGTTTGTCCATCCAGCACAAGAGGTGCCGGCGGCACTCAAGATCACTTTGCACATTTGGAGCGAACACAGATGATGCCAAGCAGTGGCGCTGTCTCTGTTGTCTTATGGTGTAAATGTAGATGTTGGTGTCACTAGAGGGGGCCGTATTGCAAGAGAGAGTATGAATATCTAAATAGTACTAGGTACTGTTGAAGAATGTGTGCTGCATTGAAAATTACGTACTCTTATGGCACGCTTCGAAACTACAACTGTCATTGTGTAATAAAAATGCACTCTTTAGTTGTATTTCATATCTTTTTGTACAGAAATTTGTGACAGTTGTGTGTACGGAATAGGATAGAATGTAGCACTGGATAAAGGTGGGGGCTAATGATGCTGAAGCACAGAACCTTATCTCCGAGGATGTGAGAAGGGAGCCCGAACCACAAAGTATTGAATGTTGAGCGACAGATATGAAGAGAGAAAATCAGAATGAAGAGATGGGGCCCCCACCTGATCTTACTTTGTTTAGCTTTTGCCTTTGTCAGACCTTGTCGAGCTGCAAAAACAGAAATTCCCCTTCACTCGGGAGGTCTTTTTCTAAAAATAATTCATCACTCTCGTGCCAATCACAGTAATCACACCTTGTTTTTTTTTTAGTTTGGTGTAGGGTAAAATGAAATGGGGTATTTACAGAAGTATAATATGGAAGTGATAGGAGGGACTTCCAAATTGGGGGGGGGGGGGGGAGGTGGCATGCAATCTAGCCTAGGGCCCTTATTTCTGTTAATCCAGCTCCGAGAATGTTGCAAGCTGTGATGGCTGAAATTTGCATGGCCTGCTGATCCACTTTCCAATTTTAAAACATGAAACTGAAACAATTGCAAAAATCACTGAATTTGTGCAATCAGCACTATTAAAACTAATGCAGGATATGTTGCTGGGCTAGTTAGTGGTTGTCGAGCATTATGGTATTGCAGTGCTGGCAGACAAGGACAAAAGGACGAGATACACTTACACAAATGCGCTGAACTTTCAACATGATTTTGGATGTTTTGATTCGCGCTTTACATTTGACAGAAGGGCATCAACGTGCAAACGCACCTACAAAGTAGATATAATCTCAGTAGCCACATGTTTCTTTTTTCATGAAAAATCTGGAAGAAAAGTTAAAGGCCAGGGCACAAAAACCAACATCGCACAAAAAATGCTAACGGGGCCGAAGCCCGAAGTGAAGGCAGCTTTTGATGCAAAAACTCGCAAGTGGCAAGTTAGCCACATTACCAGTTGTCATGTGGTTGTGGCATTTTTGAGAGGCGACCACTTTCCAGTTTAGAATTCCCAATGGCATCATAGGTTTCCTCCTTTTAAATCAATGACTGTGGCGAAATTTGTCAAATCACACCTTGTCATAGTCAATGCTGCAATTAAAACATCGTTTTTTTTTAGTTTCCTTTATATTTTTACTTTTGTTCCTGGTGCAGTGTATATTTAAACATTTAGTGTATCCTGCAAGATATTACATGAAATGAAGAGCTAGAGCAGCAATAGTTGAGTGAATCTGAGAAAGTTGGAACCTGGGTGCAAGCAAAAAAATGAAGACATAGTAGATGCTTGGGCATGCTGGTTAGACATCGGTGCAGTGCATTTACGTTCAGATGTCTGTGTCTCCTCTCGTCCTCGTCGTGAATGCGCTGCACCGATAATAAAAAAAGCATTAAGCTAGGTCAGATGAACTCATTGATGAAGAGAAAGTTTATTCATGCTATCAGTAAACTGCAGCTCACTGGCAAAGAGAAAACAGGAACATGCCCATGTCTACTACTCATGACCTCAAGCTTCTGGCACACACACTGACTTAACTTTGTAGGGCATAGACATGATCGAGCTTGTCTACAAAGCAAAGGAAGTGACAATTTACAGCAGGTTTCAGTCTGTGTTCTCATTGAAGCAATACTGCATAAGAATAAAAGCAAGTAACAAGCACATTGCCCTAGACAATGTAGTTGAATGCTAGGATTTGTTCCACAGCATAATGCTGTGGTGCTGTAAATGTGGCTCATAAATTACTTCAAGGACATTGCCTGCTCAGCTGAAGTGATGGCCATGCATAGATGGTCTGTGGTCTGGCTTCCTAACTAAGCAGACTGCAGTTGCAAGTGAAACCATCATGTACCATTTTGATTTCAACTATGTGTACACAATGCTTTCAACCAATTTTTATTCAGCTGTCAAAATGACTCCTCTTCAGAGTATCAATGAAAATAGACGAATGCTCCTTTTGTTGCATCCAGTGTGCATGCACTTCACACTTTTAGTGTTGCTTCTGACATCCAGATATGAGCTTTGTGCCATAATTGCTGTATAGTAGCTGCAAACCTGACAAAGACAGCTTGTGAGATCACTGGGCTGTGCCAACTTTGCTGTAAAATTGATGCTGATAAGAAGTCCATATCATCATTCTTTGTCAATCTGCTATCACTTTCCGTAGACAGTGCCAAACTTTGAAGCATTAAAACAGTTTTGCTGAGCAGAACGTTCTATCACTAATAGGTCTTCAGTGTGGGACTTGCAGTGTATGACTTCCTTCAGTGCTTCTGCTATACAAGCTTTCCAAGCAACTTGAGCTAGGATTTCAAAAAGGTTATTTTGCCCTTACCTGATTATATATGCTTAACTCCTACATTATTCCCTGCAGCCCCCAAGTGAGATATGCAAGGTTTTATAAGAACTTCAGAAAACGCCTATTAAATTGTTTCTTGCACGGTTTGCCTCACAAACTTCTTTTTTTTTTGCATTTTAAAGCCTATAAAATATGAAAGAAAAGGTCACTTGATTGGGCGCTTGAGCTTCGCTATTATGCAGCTGTCGAGAATATGTAATGAGTGGGCAAGGTTGGCAGCAGTACGACTGTAGGCATGGTGACGCAACAGTGTTGTATATATTTGGATCTCTAGCCTGTGTCATGTGAAGGTGCAAATGCATGCCGCAATGACTGACCATTGCTGACTACAAAAAAAGAGCATTTTCATTCTCCTTTGAAATGCTCGGTCAGGAACATTCATTGTGCCATTGTGCAGTAAAAAGCAGGAATCCCAGTCAGTCACTGCATGCTTGAGAGCAGCACAGGAGCTTGGCATAAGCATCTGGTCACATGGCTTTTGTTTCTCATATTCTGTGAATTTTAGAATGCAAGAAAGCACTGCATGAGAAATATAATATAGGAAACAATTTAATGATTGGTTTTCACTGGCACTATACAAGTTTGCATATCCCACTCTGGCTCTGCAGCAAATATTTACAACTTTCAGTAATTAAGCTTACATAATAAGTCAGTTAATGGGGAATTAAAAATTACCCTAAGTTACAGTAGTCTATGTCAACATGAAACATCCAGTACAGTTGTCTCTGAAGTGCCTTTTGATTTTAAATCTTGGCTGTAGTTGTGCATGTTATGCATATCCACTGCTCAACGACTACTATAGTTACCATATTGCCACTGTGCATCTGCATGGCTTTTAAAACTATTAGTGAGCATTAAGGCTGACAACAGTATAAGAGGTAAGTTGGAAAAAAAAAAGATAAGTTGAAATCTGGTGGAAGTATTCCAGATGGCCTATTCCAGTGTTTCTCAAATGGGGGTCCGCAAAAATATTTTGACGGACTGCAAAAACACATCTCCCCCCAAAAAGAAAGTTTATGCAATAGATCTGTGCTCTGGCCTGGCAAGACAGCTTTGCAGGGTTAAAAGCATGGAGGTTCAAAGCCAACTAGTTTCTCAAAGGCAAAGACACAGGAGAGGAGTATGGAAATTGAGAGTCTGCATACGAGAGAGGGATTTTTGTTGATGCAGGCATCGGTTAAATTCGAGCTCTTGCTGCACTGCTGGATGGGCTGCAGGCAAAACATTTGGGGTGGGAGAGTGAGCAGCGCAGTGTTGGAAGGAGTTCAGTCTTTTCCAGCAGCATACATACTGACATGCTGCCTCTGTCTATGTCCTCTGCAGCTGTGGCCCACAGGCTTATCAAGTGCACATTTTTAGAGGTCACTTTAGTATGGACCCTATCCCAGTTTGATCTCTTGGAACTGCAGCAACAACAGTCCTCACAAGAATCCCTACCCCCCTCTACAGTCAACTTTCAGTGGTTCACAAGAGGTCTTCAACCCATTCATTGCCGATAACCACTGATCTATTCATTAAGCTGTTTGCTACTTACACAGATCCCTTCCGTTTCTAGCTCTTTAGGAAACAGTGCGAACAATGCACTGAAAATATGCAAACAAAAGAGTAGTAAGGATGGCTTTTCTTTATGGCTGTAGAAATCAAATAGCTAACCTTATTCATATCAAAAGGATTGTCTTTTTTTGTTCATCTTTCATGTCTACTGTGGCCCATCTATAAATAAACATGTGTGAATTCAGATTTCAGTTTGTTGTTTCACTGCTTTTCCTTTCCTTGTAGGTGTTGAATGCACCTGGGGACAAGGTACCTATACTGGCAACAGCAAACTGCCAGGTAGGGGAATCGCATATGCTTTCAACTCCTATGCTTGCACAACTACCTAACAAACTCATAACACCTAGATTAACTTATCACTCTTTTTAATGTGCACTGCTTCACTTTGTTTCATATTTCTTGCTATGCCATCCCACTTAAAAACTGGAAAGGATTGGCCAAGAAATCTGTGTTCATTCATTCATGTTTTTACTATTGCTTGCACATCAGAGTTGTAAGGGTGGCTTTTCTTCGTGGCTGTAGACAACACATAGCTAACATTAAAACCAAGAGCAATATCTTTTTTTGTTCATTTTACCTTTCTACTGTGGCCCATCTATAAACATGTGTGACTTCGGATTTCAGTTTGGTACGTGTTTCACTGATTTTCCTCTCCTTGTGGGTTTCGAATGTGCCTGGGGACCAGGTATCTGTACTGGCAACAGTAAACGACCAGGTAGGGGAATTGCATATGTTTACCACTCTTATACTTGTCCAACTGTGCAGACAGAAATACGTAAGGAGGAGACCATAAGACCCAGAAAAACACCTTTTAACATTTGTTTTGTGTTTCTTGCTATGCCATCTCACTTAAAAACTGGGAAAGAAAGGTCAAGAAATCTATGTATTCATTCATGTTTTTACTGTTGCTTATTACCATGTGCTTGGGTACACATGGAAATAGTTACTTATTTCACCAAATTTACTATATAACCTATATTTAATCACTACTTGGCTAGTGATCGAACTGTAGGGACATAAGCGGCTCATTGTATGGCGCATACAAGGTGAGCCTACTGCCGCTCGTAACAAGGAAAGCATAGAGGATTATTTATTTTGTTTATTAATATCGAAAATAACGAGTCATTTGATACTACAAATGTACCAGTTTGTGTTTTCTACGGTCTGCGATTTCTTCCAAAATCTTTGTGGTTTTTACTGAACTGTTTAAAGCCAATTTTCTTTAAAGGTGCTATTATGTAACACCTCTGAATTTTCTAGTCTAATGAAAAGTTAAATTATGTTTTCACACTGAAATTTTTTGCAGACAATCTGTGAACAAAGGTTTTTATCAGGCACCAAAAAGTGCCAGTAGAGTGATTTTTTTAACCGAAGATTCATCTGTTTTACATCTTTTTTCAAAACACATTAAATTGGTGAACAATACAAAGCTTAATCAGATTGTCATAACATGTATAACTTAGAAAAATATTTATAACTGCCTCATGACTGGTAAATATCCTTGCAAGATATATTAAGAGAAATTGCCTTTCGATTAAGGGTTCTTTAAAGTGCATATTTTATCCTTTATTGTCCATATTTTATTTTTGCATGCATGCGGAGGGTAATGCTTTTCTCTGTTCCATGCAGGTTCACCTTGGCAATTGTGTGTACATTCCTGTAGAGAGATGGCAGTGGCTCCTGATGCTGCCCAAGGATTCTCTGTTTTTCAAAGAACCAGTGAAGGCTGCCTGTGTCTCAGAAACAGGAGTGTGATAGGGGCCCCGTGTCGCCGCTTTCCGAACTCTAGTCCATTCAGCCTCCAGAAAAGCCCTGACCTATCACAAATTGGCAGCTGTAACAAGTGAGTCCTTCAATCGTGATCTAATTATCTTTTTTTCAGTCAAGTTCATGTTGTTTTACATAAACACAGCTCAACATCCTTCACATTTGTGGAGAATTCATGTGTTCAATTCCATTTCTTTTATATTGCTGTGAATTGTTTTGGTGTTTCCTGACTGATTTCAATAATTTATTTTTACAATGATATAAAATTGACCATTTCTTCTCTTCGGACTTTTTTCTCATTTGTTGCTTTCCAGATGGATTTGTCGCATATATTAGCAGGAATGCTATTGATCAGCTGCCTCCAAGCAAGTGCATGCAGAAACTAAAGATATATTACAGAAATGCTGAAAGACGAACAGATGAAAAATGCAAGCTTGAAACTTCATATGTCATGTATATTAGAAGCCAACTAAATACTACCGAAAATTTCAGTCATTACCAGCCTTCTCTTATTGTATAATGTAGGACACCTGCTCAAATGTCACCACCTGAAAAGAAATTATATGGCCGTGGACTTCACGTCACCCATCCTGCCCAAATCACCTATAATTCCCGTATTGCCCATATTGCCTATAATGCCCATATCACCCATAATTCCCTTATGCCCATATCACACATATCGCCCATATACCCATATCACACATATCGCCCATATGCCCATATTGCACATATCACCCGTACTCCCCATATGTCCCATATGACACATATCCCCCATATCCAATAATACCGTATGCTCAAAATTCATATAGGAGATTTTCAGTAGGGATGTTATATGTTGTTATGTATGTTATATTTCTATGTTATGTATGTTATGTTATAGTTCTATCATTTCTTTCTTTATTTTTATTTTATTTGACGTTCTATATTTTTATACCCAATACGAATGCGTCAGCAACAATCGGCTTTCCATCGAGCAATTTGACACTTTTGAACACATTCTTCAATTATTTCAATTAATCAATTACACATTCTAAATTTTCTTCCTTAGCATCACCAAGCACTGGTTTTTCATTCTGACACTTTTAAACCCTTACTTTCCAATTTTTCCTTTTTTTGGTTTCTTTATTTCATCAATTGATCAATTAATTACAAAGATTTTATTAACTCGTCATCGCTTATTGCACACCAATCAATATTCAATCACTGGAAGCATAAATGACCATGGCACTTTTTTTTTACGCAGCCCCCGATTATTTCCGAGACTAATGCCAACTACTGCGTCGACGGCATGGGAAGGAAAGTGCTAAGCGCCAGTCCAACTTAAGTCAAATTACGCACGACCCTTTTATCATAAAATAAAATGCATCCTCGCTCATTTCACCAACCAAGTATCTTTCAGTTTGAAGAGCGACGGTGATTGCGCAAACCAAGCAAACTCGCGATGATCTCTCATAGGCGTTTCAGTAAACAGCAAAGGCGCACAGACAAAAACAATCCACATTACAAAACTCTGGATACTGTGCCTGGATAGGGATGACGCGGCGGATTGCCGAGGGGCTCACGCACGACTCGTAGAGCAATTTGCAACTGCGCTCGGCAGCGCGGCCTGTGGGCCCCGTCACATCTTGGCTGTCAAAATACGCTTCTAGGCGTCACGAACAGAAACCGCCAGGGACCGAAGAGACGTCCAAGCACAGCACACTAGGTTAAAACGTGAAAAGCGCGAACAGAACTGTGAGCGCTGACGGACGGACACGAAGCGAACGGATGGAGCGAACAAAATATGGCAGCCAGCATGGGATCAGCGTGCCGCTCACGGTTGCCAGACGTACTTTTGTAAACCCTCTATTATTCATTTATTCCCGCTGTTGACGTCGGAGATGGTCCCAGGAGATCCACGATAATTTACTTGAAAGGTGTCTATGGCACTTTAAGAAGGTGGAATAGGCGGGCTGGTTATACAAAAGCTGATTTACAGCGTTGACAGTCTATGCACGTCCGTACATAGTGCTTCACTGTCGCCGGCAGTTTCGCCCAGTAGTAAGCACATTTTACTCTAGCCAAGTGCGGATGTTGCCAAGGTGACCGGTGGTTAGCTCGTTTTGGCCTGCTTCCAAGATTTCAGTGTGGAGAGTTGGGACGACGAGTAGATGGCTTTTCTCCCCAGGATGGGGCTTCTAGTAAATTACGTCCTTGTGAATAAAGAATGAAGAGTGTCCCCGTGAAAAAAAATTGAGGCGCAACCGTAGTTCACTTCTCAAAGAAATCAATAAGAGGGAGCAATTACTAGTCCTCTCGCTGTAGTTGGGGAAGAGTTGCGTCATCTATGACTGCTGAAAAGGCGTTGTCTTCCTCCCTCATGGTGGAAGGTTCAACTGGTGCTCGCAAAAACCAGTCATGATCAGTATGCTTCTTTCCGGATTTATTAATAACCTAATGCGAACTCTTGTAAACGAACACTCTAGCACGCCATAGTCTCCGTGAAGGCCCCTTTAAGTTCGTTAGCCTAAAGAGCGTTGTTAAGTGCGCGCGCCCTGATCGTGGGCAGAAAGAACGAACGAATAGAAAGACTGCGACGCATGTGTGTTGGCGTTTGTGTGTATGTGCGTGCGTGTGTGCAAGCGAAGCGGCCGTGGATGACGCCTCCCTGTGAAAGACCCGAACTTGGGAGGAAGTCTGCGGGCTGGCGCCGCACGGCCGGCCGACGATGTCGGCCGAAGAAAAGCGTCGCTCCCGGAGGACACCCGATCCTCCCTCAACCACCCCCAGCCGTGCCAGCGAGTTGTTTTCCCGGAATTCGGAGGAGAGCTTGAAACTGCTGCTACGCTGATGACGGACGACGGGGGAAGAGCAGAACCCGGAGAGGGGGAGAAGCTTCGAGGAATCCCAGTAACGCGGCAAACGGGAGACTCGTTTCGGGTGCCGTGACGAGAGGCCGCACCCTGACTGAAGTGAAGTTGTGCTGCAATTTGTATATAGTGTAAATAAATTATGTATTCTGCAATTAGATTGATTGGTCCATGTAATCGGGAGAGGAGTGAAATTTGAAGAAAACAACAAGAAGAAAAGAACCTGATATTTAACTGGCGCAGTCGGCAAGGATCTTCCGATTTGAAGCGGACCGGCCATCGCATCGACGGAGGCAAGACAGGAAAGGAGCCAGGGTTGAGCCATGAACCTCGGGCGCTGACCAGCGGGCCAAGCCATCTTCGGAGCACGACATAGGTTGGTGTCTTGTAGGTCCCTCTTCCGCGGCGCACTATGACAACTGTGGGGCATAGTTTGCGGGACCCTAGCGGGGAAGGATGGGGCTGGGGTGTTGGAGATGGGCAGATAGAGCTGGTGGCGGGCGCAAAGGTAGGGGGCGTCAGTGGAGGCTCGGGGTTGTCGTTTGCCGACGAGATGGCGCGGTTAAAATTGAAACTGAAAATTGCAGAAATGAAATTGGCAGCAGCAGATTTGCAGTACGAGGAAGCTGTCAGGGCAGCGGCGGCCGGCAAGAAACAAGCGGCGAGTCCTAACAAAGAGGCGGGCATCGCGGAGAGTCTCGAAGGAGGTCAGAGAGCGGAAAGTTTCGACCGCAGACTGGCAGATTCGGGAGGCGGCAATGAGGCCGAGGTTGAGAAGGAGAAGGCAGTTGTTGAGGTGTTTGAGGTGCGTTATGGCGAAACAAAAGCAACAGGCGTAAAGACGGTCGACACTGCGCTTCTCGGTGCTCCGAAGAGCACGCTGGCATCTGAGGGAGATGCGATTTTGGAAGACGTCACAAATCCCGAGTGGTTAGAAGCGACACCTGTAGTGCGCGTAGAGGTGACGGCGCGGGAGGAGGATTGTGACGATGGTGAGATATGTGCTGAGGCAGATGTGGCTGTAACGGTCATCGCAGCAGAGCCAGACGATGGCGACAGTACAGAAAGAGGGCAGTGCGCGCATGACAGGGCTGCTGAATTCAACGGATTCATGTGTGAGCTAACTGGCAGCGGTACGTCGAACGAAATGGAGGACAGCTCAAGCGGGTGCGTTCACGGCGAGGCTGCTGCAGATATTTTGCTTGACCAGGGAGATCAGGTCACAGGTCGATCGCGTGAGCCGCGGGTACCCCAGCTGTCGCGAAGGGCAAAAATAGGGCGGGCCTCAAATGATTGCTTTCGGACTGGCCACAATGGTGACAGAGATTTTCGTCAAGGGAAGAAGCGCATATTCCGCTCAAAAGGGAGAAACGTGGGCAAAAAGCACTTCGATCAGAGCTTCTGCGAGCGACGGATGAAGTTCGGTGCGTGGACAAAGAGCAGGACGCGGAAACACCAAATTGCCAGAAGGGGCGCGACCTTGGAGACTATTCGTATGGGGGACACGGAACCGACTGACCGCCCTCCGCCGCGGGGGGTCGGAGGCATCCCGCGCCTTGCCTGATGCGCTGCCGACGCGTGAGCACCAGCTCCACTGCTCAGAGGGAGCGAGGGCCCTTTTTGTTTAGATTTTTAAGTTTGTTTTTGTTGTCATGTTGCGCCGGACGGTAATCACGGACATCAGCCGCGCACTGGTGTTGTGTGAGGTGTGACGCGTTCCAATAAGTCACGCATCACAGTGGCGGTGGAGGTGTTAAGTGCGCGCGCCCTGAGCGTGGGCAGAAAGAACGAACGAATAGAAAGACTCCGACGCATGTGTGTTGGCGTTTGTGTGTATGTGCGTGCGTGTGTGCAAGCGAAGCGGCCGTGGATGACGCCTCCCTCTGAAAGACCCGAACTTGGGAGGAAGTCTGCGGGCTGGCGCCGCACGGCCGGCTGACGATGTCGGCCGAAGAAAAGCGCCGCTCCCGAGAGGACACCCGATCCTCCCTCAACCATCCCCAGCCGTGCCAGCGAGTTGTTTTCCCGGAATTCGGAGGAGAGCTTGAAACTGCTGCTACGCTGACGGCGGACGACGGGGGAAGAGCAGAACCCGGAGATGGGGAGAAGCTTCGAAGAATCCGAGCGACGCGGCAAACGGGAGACTCGTTTCGGGTGCCGTGACGAGAGGCCGCACCCTGACTGAAGTGAAGTTGTGCTGCAGTTTGTATATAGTGTAAATAAATTATGTATTCTGCAATTAGATTGATTGGTCCATGTAATCGGGAGAGGAGTGAAATTTGAAGAAAACAACAAGAAGAAAAGAACCTGATATTTAACTCTTTTCTTCAAATTTCACTCCTCTCCCGATTAACCTGGACCGTAATTCACTCTAATTGCAGAATACATAATTTATTTACGCTATATACACATTGCAGCACAACTTCACTTCGTCAGGGTGCGGCCTCTCGTCACGGCACCCGAAACGAGTCTCCCGCTTGCCGCGTCGCTCGGATACCTCGAAGCTTCTCCCCCTCTCCGGGTTCTGCTCTTCCCCCGTCGTCCGGCGTCAGCGTAGCAGCAGTTTCTAGCTCTCCTCCGAATTCCTGGAAAACGACTCGCTGGCACGGCTGAGGGTGGTTGAGGGAGGATCGGGTATCCTCTCGGGAGCGGCGCTTTTCTTCGGCCGACATTGTCGGCCGGCCGTGCGGCGCCAGCCCGCAGACTTTCTCCCAAGTTCGGGTCTTTCACAGGGAGGCGTCATCCACGGCCGCTTCGCTTGCACACAAGGACGCGCGTACACACAAACGCCAACACACATGCGTCGCAGACTTTCTATTCGTTCGTTCCTTCTGCCCACGATCAGGGCGCGCGCACTTAACAAGAGTGATGGTCGATAACGACATGAAAGGGGCGAGCGTACAAGTAAAAGCGCAACTTCTTAACCTCCCATACCAAACATTTATTTCAGTTGCTGAGTAGTTTGCTTCTGCTTTAAACAGAGTCGTGCTGGCATAAGCAATCACTGTTTCCACACCACTCTGGCGTTTCACCATCGCAACACCTAAACCCACATTCTTAACATCGATATGAAGCAGGATAGGGGCGTCGTAATCAAATTGCGCCAGGACAGGTGCCGTCTGTAGACGTCTCCGAAGCTCAATTTAGGCTTTGGTGCTGCTCTTCACCCCAGCGGAAGACAACGTGGTCGCGTGTATGTGAAGTTATTAGGCAGTGAAATCATGAAAATCCAGCAATAGGTCGGTAGTAATAGGTGTAAAGACCCATAAAGCGCTGCAACATCTTTTAGCCCGTAGGTGTTAGGAACTTGGAGACAGTGGAGAGCTTTTCGGGGTCACGCCGGACACCTTCTTGGCCATTGACGTGGCCTAATAATTGCAGCTTCACGTAGCCAAAGAGCAACTTCTCGGGATTTAGCTTGAGGCCCGCAGATCGTACTGCCTGAAACACAACTAAAAATGACGTATATGCTTATCGAAGGTGGCTGAAATCACGATCACGTCGTCAAGATACAGCAGGCACATTGGCAACTAGAGTACCGCGTCTTCAATGGCGCTAATGCTAAGCATAATCAGAACGGAAGAACCTTAAACTCATGCAATCTGTCGGGAGTGATGAATGCTGTCTTCTGTTTATCCCTCTAATCTACTTCGATTTGCCAATATCCGCTTTCCAAATCCACTGGTGACAAGTATCGTACATATCGTAGCCGGTTAAGGGAGTGGTCGATGTGATGGAGAGGGTACACGTCTTTTTGGTCATTATGTTGAGCTTGCTGTAGTGAATGAAAAACCACAAGCTGCCGTGCTTTCTTAACGGGACCGTTGAGGGCTGGATCGTTGTCCCACAGCATTTCGGCCACCTGGCGTTGAATGGCTTCACGTTCATTCGAAAGCGCACTGCTTTTGTCTAATCGGGCAAATCGCGTCATCCGTGATGATTCGATATTTGTCAACGGCGTTTGGCCGATCCGCGGTTTTTAAGCAAAACAGTCTCGAAATTAATCTATGAGATCCAAAAGGCGTGCCCTTTCTTACGTCGACAAATTTGGGCTCACATCGACGATGGTTACGAGTGCCTTGCACTTTGATCCTTCCTGTTGCAGCACAAAATAAGTCTGCACGTTTGGAAGGTCGTCTATAAAGGCAACAGTTGTGCCTTTCAGAATTTGCGGACTTTCGTCGCTGAAGTTTGTCAGCACACTTCGCTGCACCCATTGTCCAAGTTGACCTGCCCTCGAGCTATAAAAACACCTCCGATGATTATCAGAGTGAGGGCCCGTCCGGCGACTCCATCGCCGGTATTCACGACATCGCACTTCCCTTCAGCAAGAGCGCATGATGGCCGACGTAACGTCACCATCTCATTGGCGACGCGCGTATGAGAATCAGGGGCAACTCCGCCTAACCAAGGTCTCCATGATATTTAGTGAAGGTAGCGACGCTGTCCCAAATGCTGATTACAGCCCCATGAAGGCGCTAACGTCAATGTCCAAGATGAGGTCATTGCCACTGTCAGGGAGAATAGCGAAGCTTCCAACGAACACGGCCTTTCTTATTTCCATCCAAGCGGTGAATTTCCCAGTCGGTGCCACTAGCTGACCCTCGGAACTTCTTATTAGTAGCTCAATTCATTTGGTTTTACTTTGCGCAGCATGCCAATCACGTTTTGGCAAATAATTGAAAAATTCGCCCCGGTATCCACCAGACTGTGTTCCTCTAGCCCGACAATAGAAACGGCAGGTCAGCGCTAACAATGTCGTCAGCTTTGCTCGTCTCTTTCGGCATTTGCGGCGGAAGTGCGGCAAGGTCGGCACTCTCGGTTTCTTCGTCGTGGCTGATCATCTGGTATGGTATTTCCGGCGGTAATGTAGGCAATATTTTTGCCTGTAGTGCTGCAATGTCTACGGGAATAGCGGCGTCATAATCACGAGACGCGGTCTGCAGTTGCGGCGATAGTGAAAGCTTTGAAACTTTTCGAATGGTTGCAACCTCCGCTAGCGAGGTTGGGCCTGTTAGATTCTCTAGCGAGGGCTCGGGGTCCGCCGTTCGTTAACGTCAGAAACGCTACGACGCATCGGCGGAGATTAACGCTTTGGAGATGGGGAGTGGTGACGGAAGCTCGGTGAGTCGGCTTCCCTGCTGAGCGCAGGGTCCTCGTTCTGGGCAGAGCCAGCGCCGAAATGGTTGCCACGAGAAGCAAGCGGAAAGGTCTGTCCTCTTCGCGGTAGCCCAGTACCGATACACATGACCATATTTAACCAGCCAAAGGACGAGGCACAGGAAAGAAGAGGACAGGACAAGGCTCGACAAGCAACTGAATGTTTATTGAAAGGAAGAAAACAACGAAGACCCCTTCCCAAAAGCACGCGCACAACCCAGTCGGTGGAATGGCAGGAAATTGAGAAGAAGATGAAAAAGAAAATTCAAAGCCAATTCAAAGTCAAGACCTAACTAACGACTTTTCTAATAGAGCGAATTCCTTACAATGAAGGCTAACCGATGCCTTAGCCAAACACTTGTCCTCCGATTTAGCAATGTAATATGCTTCAACCAACTCTCTACAGAATTGATTACCATTGCTGTAAACTACACCCGTATTGCTGAAATCAGGGGCACAAAGGGACGGGTCATGCTCCGACTTACACTCTCGGGATTGCACATGTAATGCCATATTAGAACTCGCCTTCCCTCCTAGAGAATTAGGGTGCTCCGTCAGGCGCACATTTAGACATTTGCCTGTCTGCCCGTAGTAGCACCGGCCACAATTGAGCGGAATGCGATAAACCACATTCTTTCTGCAGGTGGTGGACTTTTTCTTATGTGGCACTGCACAACGAAAACTATCACGAGCTACTTTGTCGAGCCTCTTTCTAACTCTGGCGAACAAACCTCCTATCTTGTTTCTCGCTGTAAATACAACATAAACGTCGCACCTTGCCGCCCGTTTCTTGATTCGGTGCGAAACGCCATGGAGGTAAGGTATGGCAGCCACCTTCTTTCGCCGCGTCGCCACACCTACATCAACCTGCCCCGTTTTGCTCTTCCTCGAACTTGTTAAAACACGTTCTGAAGACAAGCGAGATGGACAGTTGGAAAGCCTGCCGCCAACAACTTCGAATTTGTTGTGAAAATGCATCTTCAACACGGTGAGGCAAGATTTACTTAATGCAGACTTGATGCTTGCGACCGCCAACCTATCCTTTACCAACCTCAAGTGGTCCGATTCAAAGCTAAGCAGAGGCTTCCCTGACCTGGGGCTGTAGCTCCAACACACGTGATTGTCTTCAAAGCACAGGTCCAAACCCAGAACATGTATATGTTGATCTTTAGGAAACTCATACGTAAAAGACAAGCTCTAGCTTTGCTCTTTGAACATTCGTAACACATCTTGCGCCAAACTATCGAAACCAGCCTTATCCAAGAAAATAAGGTAGTCATCAACGTAGCAAAACGCTACTATACCAAAGGCATCCAAACCTGGCTTCAATGCGGTATTAACGTTAGAAAGAAAAATGTCGCTGAGCACAGGAGCGATCTGCGAGCCAATGCATACCCATGACTTCTGGATGTACATGCTGCCTTGCCAACAGACGAAAGTGGAACTAAGGTAAAAGGAGAATAAGAAAGATAAGGATAAGAAGAAAAAAGGTGGAAAAAACAAAGAAGAAGTAAAAAAAGAAGACAGATAACTCGGTAGCTGGTAGAGGCGAACGACAACAGCGAGTTGCTAGGACAGAAGGAAACGATGGTGTGCCCCGGAGTTCGACGTAGATACGATGTCATACCACCAGAAGTCTTCTACAGCCGAATGAGAATGGTCAACAACGAGAGGCAATGGGGGCTTATTCGTGAAGTGATCCTCCTATGGTATAAATAAAGCTTAAACCATAGAGTAAACTAACATGCGCAAAAGCCATGTCTTTACTTTGAAGCCGAACCTAAGCGTAGCCATGCAGATTACTTTCGCGTAACTCCAGGTTTAACGACAAGCTAAAGCACAGCTATTTTGTGTTTCGGTGGAGAATTGTGCAGTACCGGGATTCGAACGATGGTCGTTTTACATGCGTTGCGAATCTTCTATATGTACGCCAAAAGCTGCCGAAGATATGACATCCAGCAATAATGAATTATGTCTGCTGATTCAGTTGGAGCTTCGCCCACAGGAGTTTTGCTACTGGCTTAATAATGATCGTCCTTAGCCGGAATATACCCAATGCAGGGCGGAGGCTCTCCCATTTCCCTGCAATTAACTCGGCCCTGTGCCAGTTGCGTCCACTCCACACTTGCGAACTTCTTAATCTTATCCACCCACCAGATTTTCTACCACCCCCTGCTACCCTTTCCTTCCCTTGAAATCTAATTGGTTTATCTTAGCGACTATTTGTTATACGCTCTTCGCACGCCATGTCCTCCCCATGCCCATTTCTTCTTGGTTTCGGCTCGAATATCAGTAACTCTGACGCACTGCGCACACTTCCTCTCTCTTATAGTTAGCCCTATAATTTTCCGTTCCATCTCCCACTGTGTTGCCTTCAACTTAAGGAGAACCCTTATTGTCCGCCTCCATGTTTCAGCCCCGTAGGTAGGATGCAACTTTTATACAGTTTCCTCTTGGGCAATAGCAGTATGCTGCTAGTATTGTGTGAGTACCTTCCAAATGCGCTCCATCCCAATTTTGTGATTATATTTATTTCTCTTTTGTCGTCCAGATCTGTGATCACTACATGTTTTAAGTAGACCTATTCGCCCCCCCCCCTTCCAGCGGTGTGCTACCTATATTAAACTGCTGATCCTTTCCCAGATTGTTCAATGTTATTTTAATTCTACATATTAATCTTTAGGTCTCACTTTCTGCTTAATCAGTGATCTGTTAATTTGTACGGCTGTTGTTTCATTTGCAGTCACTCGCATATAGTTGTACGCTATTTGATTAGGTCAAGAATCACACGGGGTAGTTGTAAAGCCTCGCTTTAAACGTGCCGCACATGCATGCGAGCGTGGTCCAGAGGGTGCTCTTTCAGAATTCAGGTGTCCCTGTTTGCTTGACCCATCTCTTGCCAGCTCCTGCCAGTCCGGCCATGTCTTGTGAACTTATGACGTGGGACAAGCCACTGACCAATAACTCACCTGTCATGTCACTCCTGAATGCATGCTCAAGGTATTTCGTTCGCTGCGCTGACGACGCCGGGACAAATATTTCTGCCCAATGGAACCCGAGTGAAAGTGATGAACAACGGTGGAGGTAAATGTTTACTGCCCATTATGCATGCATACATTCGTACTTACATATATAAATTCATACATTCATACATAAATGCATTTATACATACATGCATGCGTATATACGTATATTCATACATGCATAGTTACATTTGCTTTATTAATGGTTACAATGCGCGAAGGCGGACAAACGGTTAATAAGAAGAAAGGGCTGCTTTGGCAAACAACGGGATAAAATTATTGCATCAGCCTATTTAACGCACGAATATAGCCTCCCCTTTGCCTGAACCTAATAGCGTGTGAAATAATCTGTGTTCCAATAAACGAATACCGACACCATATTTGCAGCTCTTTTACGCGCATTTAAGCGATTGCACCTAGTGATATATTGGTTGTACGTACCGAGAAAAAAAAATACCAGCTGTACTGTTAGCTGCAAAGCCAGCATCATTGACAAATACTTTGCAGAAGTTTATTCTAGGCTCAGTAATGCACCAGATGAGATGTCGACCGGATGATGATGTTAACACGACAGACGCCCGTATGCGAGCCTTACGAGTTGACCATGCATTGCCATCCCATAGAGAGCATTGGGTGCGCGTATCTGCTGCATACAGATACGCGATGGCAGAAGGTGATGACACAAGGTCGGAATCAAAAACAACACAAAGAAGATATAAAACAAAAAAGCAAGAAGGGGGTGCCAAAAACGCTGTCACGCCATTGAAGTTTAATGAATAAGCGAACAAATTACCGATTGTGCAGGTGGGTAATTTAAATACTCTATTTTCTTCATTAAAACGTCAGGTGGTGGTCACCGCTGGTAGTGCCTTTCTTCCCATTCTTTGTTTTGTGTATACGTGAGCAGCATTTTTGGGCGAAAGCCTTTCTAGGCTCATGGAGCGAAAATTTGTGCATGCACAGGAGCTATGCGTGAGATCTGTGCGTCGCATCAGTGTGCTGTGTCACTGTAAAACTGCGGACGAGTGAGAAGGGACATTAAGAGTGAAATCGATAGATAGTGTTAGGAAATTAATAACATTTATATATAGGCATCGACAGAGTTAATGACTAATGACTACTGTATATATTAATTATGACTGAAAAGACTTATTAAGATCAGTATGTCAAGATACGACTTGTAATCACCGAACTGGTTGGAAATGAGTAAAAATGCTTAACTCTGAGTGGTAATGACTACAGTGACTAAGCATGACTCATCATGAAAGGACTAATATTGTTACGAGGCGGCAAGCCGATGAAGAGACAGGACAGATTAGGACCAATGATGTATATTCAATGATTTCCGAGGAGCCTAGCGCGAACACTCGTGACCACGTCACTGCGCGCTTCTTCTCCGTCCGTAAATTGCCTATGGACACCATGTGACCGGTCCGAACGTGGACGAGGAAGATTGTTGACCGGAATGAGCTCCATGGCATGACAATGGGTGTGACTGGATTAGTGAGGATAGAAGAGAAAAAAGGGAAGAAGACAACAGCTTTGGAGAATAGAAGGTCGAACTGCAGACCCAGGGTCAGAGACTGCCTGGCGCCGTGACTCTATCTTGGCTGCGTCGGCAAGGCATCGTGTCTCCTCTATGACTTAACTAGTGAGTGGGGAATGGTCACTATTTAAATAGTGTAGCTCATTAGTCTAGGTATATTCCTTCTGCCTATAGTGGTTTCTTCGCCCGGCCAGGGTTGTTCGCTCTGGTCAGCTAATTGGCCGGCGGGGTCGGTACTTTTAGATTGCTTTCTCAGAGATTGGGTTATTGCTGTTCCGGTTATGGTGGCGCCATTCGACTAAACGAGATTGAAGTTATCGAGGAGGAGCTTCGCTCTATTACTCCACATTTCTTAGACATTTCAGAGGTGAAGCGATTTGGCAAGACAGGCATCCTATGCAGATCATGGAACGTCGCATTCCTGAGTGACCTTCTGGCGTGTGTCAGGTTTGGCAACTCCATCGTAAAGAGTTTTGTCCCCCGCGCTCACTTGCGTGAACGCTCACTTGCATGAAAGGCATTGCCTGTAGTGTTCCTGCAATTCTCTCCACGGAATCACTTTTGAAAGTACTTGTCCCTGCTGGCATGGCGGCCGTTTACCAGGCCACCGCGCCCGCAGGTGATTCTGGCATACCCACAGAGAGTGCCATTTCAACTTTCGCCGGCCTCACCTGCCCGTCTGATAATAAAGCGTAGCCATACCTCTTTAGAGTTCAGCCCGTACGCTGCAGTGCCGCAGTTGCTGGCGTTTTGGCCACAGTGCAAATGCCTGCAGGTCCGCAATTCTCTGTGGCTCATGTGGTGGTCCCCAATCCGCAGCAGAATGTACAACTGAAGTTGCTGCCTGTGCTCTGCCTCACACGCTGCGTCTAATTCTAGTTGGTCTGCTCGTACCAATGAAATTAAGATCTTTGAAATTATGAAAAACCGTCGTTGTTCACGTGGAAGGGGGGGGGGGGGGGGGGTGCTGCGGAAATTTTCAAGGATTTCAACTCGGGTTTTGCCACTTTGACCGCGCGTCAGTGAGCTTCCTCAGAACCTACTATTTCTTCTGCTGTGGCCTCTATCATAGGAGTCTATACCGGTTTTGATAGAGTGCTTCTTTGCTTATTTTGCGGAGACATTTTTTCAGATGCCTGTCGCAATGACGGATATATTTTTTGAAACCCTGACAACCGGTACCTCTGTAGTCCCTGCTATGCCTATGGTCTCCAACATGAATGCATCTCCCAACAAAGAAACCTCTGCTACAACCCATGTAATCAATTCTAAGCCATCTGGCTCCCTAAATTCCGGCGCTTCTAGTTCAAGATTCGCTAGAGCATGCAGTAAGCGTCGTAGCTCCCCTGTTCAAAATTTCCCTAATCAGCCTTCTAAATCTCGACCTAAGTGAATCCGGAGAGGGAGCCCCAGCAGAAACATGATGTGCTGATGTCTGCTGTAGAGTGCATCTTTGATACAACAGGTTTTTTAAAGGTTTCGCAATGGGACTGCTGCTAAATTAATTCCGGTTTGGTGATCTCCTCTGCTTACCACTAAAAATTAACCTTGAGATAATTTTACTTCTGAAAAATAATCTCTCTTAACAAGTTTCGGTAGTTTAGATTAGATCAAGGGCAGTGGGCTAGTGGTTTCATGTTCGTCTAAATGGCGTCATAAGGTTTCAGTTTCATGTGAATTCATTTGTCACGATTGTGAAATACTTGGTTTGGAGCTTACGCTGTCCCGTTTTACCCCATTCACTTTGGCTAGTGCGTACTTCCCATATGCCATTCGTTGTACCTCGCAGCTGGATGCTTTGTTAATTCGTTCCCAAAACCTTATATTAGCGAGTGATTTCAATTGGCATCATATTTGGTGCGTTCTGAAAACTGATTCTCGTGGGAGTTAGTTATTGGACTGGATTCAGGAGAACGGCCTCTATTGCCACAATTCTGAGGATATCACCTACATGCAGGGACAGTGCTCCTCAGCTCTGGATTTACTTTTCCAACTGCGGGTCTTCATATATAATCGTGGGCGACCATAGATAGCGGAAAAAGCAGTGATCATCTTCATATTACCTATAATTTACTTCTTTCAAAGTCTGCCTACAGGGCTCACCAGAAGCGCTTTGTAAATTATGTTAAATACAAAACCGCTCTTTGAACTTCCATTTGATATATTTCTCCTTCTGATACTTATTTGCGGGCGGCGTCAGTGGTCTCATGGTTGCACGATGCGAATGAACCGGCTGAATTTTCTGTTTCCTCATCTAGTCAGCCCTGAAATTCCTCTTGGTGGAATCCTGACTGGACTCGTACTTACAATGTTCGTGGTTAATTGGTTAGAATACAAGTTTCATGCTGCCCTTTTTAAACATACTGTGTCATCAGCCAAACAAAATCATAAGACTGATTTACATTCTTCTTTATCTAATAATAAGCACCGGAGTGCACTATTTCATTTCCTGCGCCGTACTAAATCTCTACAGCAAGTAGCTTGGTCGTCATTTGAGATGCTGAACTCTAGTCAGGCGGCTGCTTTATTAGATAGGGTTGGTCACAGTCGTCTAGAAATTCGCTTTTCATCGCCATGCCCAAGGCTGCTCGCATTCCTCGTCGCTGCGAAAGCTTTTCCGATGTGACTATGTTAGAATTGCCAACAATAATTTAAAAAACAACTGCTTCAGCTCTAGGTCTTGATTTTATTGCTGCTGGAATGTTAAAGATCCTATTCTAGATTCCTTCAAATGAATTATTAAATTTTGTTAAATGTTCGCTAAAGTACTTCTGGATGCTTGCTACTAACGAATCAAAGCCTTGGTAATATCAGACGTATATATTCTATTCTTGTGAAAACAATAGAGCGCATAATCCATTCGTGTTTCTCTCAGTTCATTTCAAGGAATAAAATTGTTTCTCCCAGACAGGTTGGCGATCCCGTCCAGAATTCTCAATACGGTCTGCTCACATTGACTTGGAGAGCCGAATTCGTTTGGCTAGTCGGAATCTACAAGTATCTGCTCTAGCAACTTTGGATATTTCAAATGCTTACGACCTTGTTGATTACAGACTACTAATTTCTCATTTTATAATTGTCAAGTTCCACCTACATAATCGCCTGGGTTCAAGAATTTTTATCAGGAAGATTTTTTTTTTACTGTTAGTAGGGTGGTCTTTCATCTCGGACATTTTCTCAATCGAAAGGCGTTCCTCAAGGTTCGGTTCTGTCGCCTCTTCTATTTCTTTCTTCAGTAGATTTGCGAGAGAATGTTCAATGGAATGTCTACACAGATGATATTGCCTTCTTTTCTTCATCCGCAAACATACATACCTTATATCATACTTTATAGAATTACCTAAATGCTCTTGAATCCTGCTTAGACAATCTTTCCTTTGCTCTAAATGTCAATAAATGCTTCATTATAGCCTTTCCGGTAAATAAACCTTTTTCTGTTTGTCTTTCATGCCATCAAGAGCATTTAGTTCAGGTTACAACTCTCAAGTACTTGGGCGTTTTCTATGATTCTTCAATGAGCTGGAGACCTCATATTGAACATATTAAGGGCAACGCGGAGCATGCCTTGAATCCTCTGCGTCGCTTCATCCACAGGAGATATGAAATGAGACCTCCCTTTGTTATGACCTATAAGCGTTATGTGCGCCCTATGCTTGAATTCGGCTGCGTCTTGTTTACAGGCTGCGCGGCTTAGAAACTTCGACCATTTCTCTTGGTGTAACGGCAAGAACTGCGGCTTTGCTTGGGCCTTCCTAGTTTTGTGGCATTAAATATCTTGTACTCTAAGGTTCGGGTACCTCCTTTGGATTCCCGTTTTCAGCGACCTATGGTACAGCTCATTCTAAAATTATGATTCTTTCCTATCGTGTTCAAAAAACAATTTTCATTGCCTCCCCTAATTTATTTTTTCGTACGCATTGGTCTCCCTATCAAAGACCGCAGGTTGTATATGTGCAGACGCTATTAACTCCGTTGTCAGTAGATGCGTGCTTTCTTTCATAAGCCAGTTCTCGTCTGCCTCAAGTTAATGCGGTCCATGATCGCATTTATTCCTATCATGCCAATTCTTTGCCGGTGTTCACCTTTGTGTCCATTTTGAATGACCATTTGCAGCAGTTTCATTCGTATGTTGTGTACTTGCCGCTGATGCTGCACAATGCGAAGAAAACGCGGGTGTTGGGATTTTTTCTTCTCGACTTGATTGTGCTTTTTATCTCCGCCTTCCCGATTATACCCACATATTTATTGCGGAATTTTTAGCAATTGTTTTAGCCATCCGGAGAGCTTGCTTAGATACCGGCAACTTTATTGTAGTGGCGGAAGGTCTTTCAGCTTGTACTGCCTTGACTTCTTCTACTGCATATTCTTTGCGTCGACAGTTTTATGATCTCTCGCCGCCTCATATCCGCGAAATTAGACTTGTATGGGTCCTGGCCATTATGGAGTTGCGATGAACGAATCGAATGACTTTCTTGCATCCGCTTCTTTGAATGACCCTATCTTGTCATTAATTACACACTTCCTTTTATGTGTGGCGGCGCGATTCAAACAATTTCTTTGGATGAAATCCTCATATTCGGCCTTTTTATCTTTTAACGTCTTCCGGCATTTGAAGAATAAATGGAATCCTGGACAGTGCCTTTCCCGTCAGAGCGAGGTGTGTCTGACAAATTTTAGGTGTATGATTCCTCCCCTTAATTTTTATCTTCATGAATAGGGTTGTTTCCTTGAGCCATGTGTTCAAACTGCAATGAACCTGAGACGGAGCATTTTTTTCTGACCTGTCGCCGTTTCGTCTCCCTCCGAAAACTCTTCATTGAAATTCATTGCAAAAATTCGTCTATATTGTTGACTGTTTCATATTTATTTTCATTTGGCGCTACGCAGCTGGGCTTCGGCAGTGAGACACTTCACTCAGCGGTACAAAATTTATTAACGCCTCTGTTTGGATTCCCTGATAGGTGTGGCGATTCCGCTGCTTCTCCTCTTCAGGCTCGTATTAAGTGAAAATTATTCCTTGTTTGTTTTTCATCAGTACAGCTTTTTTCTGTCATATTGTAGATTTATATGTATTAGTTTTTTATTCTTATATCTAACAGCCTAACTTCCTTACTCCTGGTTGCCCGTGGGTCAATCCCCGTCACGGGTATGTGCCATTATCTGAGGGCACAACAGCAGCTTTTCGACAAGCTTGTGCTTGTAATTGAATTTGTGGACAAGACCACACCTCTGCCGATCCCCCATTGTGAGTACGTGCGATTGTTCAAGAGGCTAACCAAAGCAACAACAGCTTGCCACCACGATGACACCCAGATGAAACCTGGCCCAGGAAGCTTTAGGGCCACAGGTTACTAAGATCCGACGGCCGAGACCCAGGCACGCGCCGCATGAAATGGGTAGTGGTAATGTCGTCATGTGCGGTGGCGTCTTGGGAAGCTGGGGTCTTTGGGCGGCATCTCGGATCGGTTGGGTCACATCATTGATTGGGTCTTTTGTCGCGTCTTGTGGTTGTGTTGGTGGCGTGTCGGTTCAGTCGGGAACTTGGCTGTGTTTCTCCGTCGTGTATTGTGATTGGGGGGGGGGGGGGGACGAGGCGAGGAACAGTGATGTCACGTCGAGTCTGGCAGGCTGGGAAAGAGGGGGGGAGCATAGCATAGCATAGGCAGCGCTAAGCTGTTCCCGCTCCTCCTCCGCGCCTGGAAGTTTCGGCCCTCGTTATTTAAAAGCGCGCCGTGCGGCTATCGGCGGTTCTCATTCTGATCATCGACGAAGCTAGCGGTAGCAGCAAGGCGTCGACTTAGAAGTCCTAAAAAGAGCAATGAGCTCATGTTGCTGTTAGTACGTCAGCTAAAGTAGTTTTCATTCAGTCGCCTTTTTGTAGTGTAGTCGCCTCTCTTTTGTAAGCAACGTTTCTGTACATTGCGTTCTTATTGTCATATAAAGTTAAGTTTCGTCGTGTTACTGCAAGTTAGTCACCCTTTGTCTCATTGTGTAAGTATGTGATTTGGCAGGCGACGTGTAGTCGCCTGCCAAATAAACGCGCACTTTTAAAGAGGTGCAGAAGAATTGAAGACAAAAAAGAACCTGATTTTTACTGTGTGTTTGAATCGTACTGGTTATGCAGTAACGATGATCATCGGATGCAACCGGGAAGTGCGGTGGCCGCTCCTATAAAAATACTAATGACGAGAGGTCTGGACGCACTAAAACATTGCACTTTGACTACATCTTACTACCAGTTCGTGCAAACTCACAAACTCTTATCGCTGTATGCGGCAAGATCGAAAACACGTCATAAGTAATAAAATAAATGAATTTAGAAGCATTTGCTGCAAAGAGGGTTGCTTTCGCCATCGCACATGCAAGCAGTCCTAACTGTCTGTATCAAAATGCTTCAGTCCAGATAAAATAGCGTGTCGTATGGAGAGTGGGGAGCATAAATTTGCAGCCACGGCCTTTAAGTGCGACCATACTTTCATTTGCTGTTGCAAAATAGAAAATTTCAAGGCCACAGTGGATAAAAGTTCTTCCCATAATATAAATACTTTTCTTCAATACAGCACTTCTAGTGCAGCTAACAGAGTGACGTCCTACTATCACAAAGAAATATGTAGGCTGTATATTTCTTGCGAAGGAAAAAACATCGTGGATTAACAGCACCTGAGGCTCCCAAAAGAACATATAAAATAATAAATTGATCTAGTCAGAAATAGATCAGAAAAACAGGAGAATAGATAGCGGTAGAAAATAAGTCGTGTGTGTTACTCTGTTTGAAATGAATATTAAAAGTAACGGAACTTTTAATATTATATTTTTGGGTCAGTTCAAAAGAACCATGTGCTCGCGCGCAGCTCTTTAGGCAGTACTGTGCAGTGCAGCGCAAATGCTGACCATGGGACGCTTGCGTAAATTTGTCTACGCTGCAGTCATAACGTCTCAGAATCGGTCAACACAAGCTCGGTACATCCCGAGAGCCCCGAGATAAAGCACTGTCTCTCACCGGCAACAGAGAAAAAAAAAAGCGTTCGACAGGCATCTGTCGATACTATGTGTCTGGTAGAGCCATGATCTCTCTCTGAAGTAATTTAATATGAACGGACATCTTTTTGCATGAAGCTGTATTAGCAAAGTAACAAAGATCATAAAAGGTAAAGTACAGCCCTTTTCCAAAAATACTGTATGACGTTAGTAGTCACAGGGTTTCTTGCAATGGACATGTCCCGTAATCGTACGATCCAATAATCGAAATATATCATGTTATAAGGAAATAGTTTACAAGAGCAGTGTTATTTTTATGAATATAGTACAAGGTTACCTTAGGTTGAACTTTTAATGGTGAGGAAATTTTTCCTTCAATTAAAAACAGTCTGCGGTTCTTGTAGGCATGCGGGGATCGATGCGCATCTTGCACAGCTGGTAGGCATGCGCATTTTAGAAAGCTGCCGTCTTTTTGCAACAAATATTGCCACGTGCTGAGACTACATGCTACATCTCGGCACTTTTTTATTTTTTTTACAAAGTGATGCAGTAAATTAAAGCGAATTCATGCATTACGCAGTGAACATTTTCATTTCAATGAAGCAATCAGAAGTAAGAGCATGTGTACATTACCTTGCAAGGGTTTCCAACATCAAAATAGTCGTAATTCTTGTTATTGTTGCAATAAAATGCGCAACCAAGTTGAATATCGGCCTCAGGACGGATCTGAAAGAATGCGAGGGCATGTCGCGTGGGTGTCAATAGTAATGTTCCGGATCGAGAAAAATACTGGTGTGAAGGTATAGTGCCAGAATAATTATTTTATGGTGTAGTTGAGGACATAACAAAATATGGGAGTGAATAATTCATCATGATTAGTGCAATGAGGATTCTATAGCCCGAATCGGCCCATGAACGACGCATGGTAAGGAACTGAAATGCATCGGATTAGCATCGTTTGCTACCGCTCTGAGAGGCTAATGTTGCTGCGCTTACTCCATTATTAATTCCTTCCGTTCCTTCGCTGGTAGTGCTTTAAGGCGCTTACGCAAATAACAAAATTATCGCTGATACATGATATAAGGAGTTTGTGCCATATAATGCATTTTTCACACGAGTGCCAGAAACTCTTAAATGATGTGACTCGGGAATATTGAGGATAAGCAACAAACAGCGCTTAAAGGCGAAAAGCAGTACCTGTAGATTTCTGCGGAATGAGTGACTCCTGCATTACTGTAACGCATGCTGTTTGGACTGACCGCGAAACAGCTTTTCAACTTTAGTTCCTATTTTTATATTCCGCGCAGTGGTTACATCACAATTACACATTTCTTTCGAATAGGAGCACGAGTTGGGGATATTTCTGCGCTCGTCTTTCTGTTTTATCTGAAGGAATCGTCTGCCATTTTGCATCCCTAGTCGTGCGGCATTACTATAATTTCATCCGGCATTTATATAGTTTCTGCCTCTGCCCATATGAAGTTTAAATGATGCATGCACATGTGGGTGTATTTTGTTTCTAATCCAATGAAGAAGATGGTCGAGCTGTCACGTTTTGTAGCCACAGGGTATATAGATTCATTTCGCGGTTAAGTTGGCAAATACGGAGTTGTCACTGCAATGTCGATCTTGGCTTTACCAATCACATAGGTTAATAGTGCGGACTAGTTGACACTCCTTGATGAATATTCGCGTAGCCCCACATAGGTTAATAGTGCGGACTAGCTGATGCTCTATGATGAATATTCGCGTAAGTTGAATTTAGTCCCGTTATTTTCTCTTGCTGTGTAATGTTGATATTCATATCGTGACATGCCCGTTACTGCGGAGACAATGTGCGCCATGTTAATCACTGGCATGAACTACCATTCAAGGCTACAACAGTAGGGAAGTGAGTATTCATTACCACTTAGAAAATATGCATGGTGCCTATGTGCTAAGAATTTTTTTTCTTCATGATGAGTGGAGCGCACATAAAACACACTCACAGAAAGAAAACGGAGTCCTCTTCGTCCTGTTGTCCTGATCGGTTTCTTCCCGTGAGTGTGTTTTATGTGCGCCACTCATCGTTAACCCATGCGCCGAGTAGCCCAACAAGAGGTTATTCTAAACTACTAAAGAAAGACGGACATAACTTTACTCGTGTTGGACGAAACAAAAGACACACAGAATGCTGCTGTTACCTATCCTGCCGGCTACAGCTTACATAACAGCAGCGCGGTTTCGTAGGTGCACCTTATTAATAAGGTGTGTCCTAAGAATGCAAACTGGATCTCTTTTAAATCTGGTGACTACCTACATCTCAGGTATTTGTGGACCTGCAAGTCTTGTCGGTCCCAGCAGCTTGAGGTCTTTCTAACAAGGCTGCGCTGCCATAATCCACCCTTAAATTTCTATAAGCACAGGCCTGGTTTGCGCTTACTTTTTTCAGCATACTCTGGGGGGAACCGGAATTATTAGAACTTTTCTTGCTGTTTTTTTTTCGCCATTTCACCATTATGAGAAAACGGTATTTGCAGAAGCCGTTACAACAGCTTGGACTTAATCTTTGCAACCTGGTCTTATTGTCGTTTCGAGCCACCAGACTTGGGTACAACCACAGGTCCTCTTTAACCGCCATTAAATATCACTTAATGAAATCTGAACGTGAGCCCTGCTAATATACTTTGCTTTTCTTAATCAGTGCCTACAAATCTGACTGTGCTCACCTCCTGCGTGCGTTATGATTTCTCCTTTTTATTTTAATGTTTCGTCTTGTCGTTTTCTTCTGTCTTCCCCAGAAATCATGTTATTTTTTGCGATGTAATTATACATCTAAAAAACTCTCTCTGCACCCCCATTCATGGCCCATCCCCCTGTGTGGATATGTGTCATCAACTTAGAGGACAACAATAGCGCTGTATGTTCGACCTCGCCTTGCGCGCTTTTTCATCCGAGATAAATGGGTTAAAAGAACTCTTAGACGGGCTAGATGGTTTTCAGCTTCAGACGGCATTCTTAGCGCAAAAAACACACACGCACACGAGAAAAATGGAGGGACACGGGACTGCTCGGACATCTCGGCTGCTTATCCGAGATGAGCAACCGACTAGCCCGTCACTCTACGCTTACAATTTTACGCAAGTATGTCATAGAAGCTAATACGAGGTGCGTCATGCGTCGTAGAGTGAGATGAATAAATTGATGATGTGCTTCAAGTTCAGGAATCATGTTGAGCTGTTCATTATATTTCATACAATTTCATCCGCCGCCCACAATGACAATAGTTTTCTTATTTTGCCAATTCCTGGAACAGTCCCCAAGAGAGGTGTTAAGCTCGTGGAAAGAACCATATTTATGGACATTTTTACGAAATATTTAAATAGTTATTTATTCTTTTACGACAGCCGCTGGAATGCAGCTTTTTCTCTGTGATTCTAGCACGCGGATCGATTCTGTATTCTTTCTTTGTCCATGATTGTTGTCGCGAGACGATGCTTTATCATTCCTTTTGGCGCAGGAGGCGTGGCGATGTATCTCAAAAATTCCAACCACTGGCGTGCGATTCTGCACTGTTCCAAGTTATGCTAGTCATGGTGTGCGGCTTTCTCTAGCTTTTTCTTCGCTGCCATTAAATGAGCGTTGACGGGCGAGACAGGCATTCTCTGTCGACGACCGCCGAGCACCATTGTTGCTATCGCCGCCACCGATTGCTTAGTTCTTCTGCGGGCGGAAGCCAGCCCAGTCAATAGTTTATTAAAGTGAAATTCAAGCCTCCTCATTTGTTGACAGCCCACAGGGGTGGCGCAGTGGTTACAGCGCTCGAATAATGTGTCAAAGGACGTGGGATCGCATTCCGGTCTCAGTGGCCGTTTTTCGATCAAGGTGAAATCCAAGGCGTCCGCGTGCTATGCGATATCAGTGCGCGTTACAGAACCCTACGTAGTCAAAATTTCCGGATCCCTCCACTATGGCGTCTCTCATATGGTGAATTCCAATCGCAGAGCAGGAGCACTTCCAGAGCAACGTTTTCTGCTCCTTTCGGAGCAATTGTCTTCCAAACGCAGATCCGGAACACGGATCGCGTCTTCCAAACGCAGAACGGGAGCATTTGCCGAACAAGGGTCGCTCCGCGGAGCAGTCAAAACTGCTCCGCCGAAATCGGGGGAACCGACCGGAAGTTTGCGTGACGGGACTTTCCGAGCGACGCTTGCGCATGCGCTAGCTAGCGCATCCATTTCCGGTGGCTCGCCGCGTTGGCTTCTGGTCTCTGCAACGCGCCGCTCCATAGCAGACAATCAGTATTTGGCGCCGCCATGGATGGTGATTCGCGTCGCGCTCTTGCGCTCGCTTTGCTTGAGGGAGAGCAGCAGTTCCGACTCATCTGTCGAAGAATCAAGAATCAACTATTTATATGTCCATCGTCCGTGTAAACTCAAAGCCGCGCTTTACAGCTCGGCTCTGGAAGACTGCAAACATTCGGTACGTGAACCGAAGTTTTCTTCCATATTAAAGAAAGTGCTGAAGGAGTCTTACCGTGTGTGTCCGCGCTCGGCTCTTCGAGCAAGGAGGATATAATTGCATAAACGGCTGGTGTAACCTCCAGATCAAAGGGAAGAAAGGCTGCAGGCTTGCAAAGCAGACGACGCGAGCGCCCGAAAATCGCGGGCAAGTGCAAGAAATGATGGGTACTTTCTCCGTCTCCGTTCGCTCGCGAGCGCCACCTACTTGCTCCGGCCAGAGCAAGAGTATTCGAAACGCAGAGTCTGGGAGCGTGCTCTCCGCCGGATTGAGGCGTTCTGTGATGGTGCGTGCGCGCTGCTCCGGTTCTGCGATTGCAATTCGCCAACAGCCTGAGTCGCTTTGGGACGTTGAACCCTATAAACCAAACCAGCCAAATCATTCGTTGACAACCGCATTGTCACAATTACGTGACAAAAAACATCTTGTACCGATAAGATGATTTGTCGATTCCTGTATATAAAATGCGTTCGCATTGATAAAGTTTTATGCTGCATTTCAATATTTATGAGATGGTAATATTCCACTCACGTTCGTGTTTGGGCGTCTCGGACATCCGAAGGTTATATTGGGCAATAGGCACTCGCCATTTTGACAAGTGCCAATGTTCCAAGTAAGCTCATAAGATATGTCCTCTTGCTTTGTCTGCCATGCATACAGAAACACAATACAATGAAAGAAATTTTATTCCACTATGAAGCTTACGACCTGAAGAAGACTTACTTTGCAGTTAAGTAGCGATATTCTGTGGAGATACTCGATATGAGTGCAAGTTGGTTTTCATTAATAGAGCGGATACTTTGCACATGAATTCAAAATTGAAAGCCTGGACACGGGTTTTGCTGCTCAGTAGAGCTAGGTAATTGTTAACCTAGAGAGCTGCTTAAAAATAGTCTGGAATATTCTTGGACTGAAGAGGAGTTATTAAAGAATGCCATTGAGGATGTTAAAGACCAAATACAATAAATTAAAATTATCTTTTTTCATTGCACAGAAGTACTGTTCAGCAGCCTAGATGCTGCGTGCCAAAATGAAGTCATCCAATGATCTCTCTGAACAGTTGAGACCGGAGCGCAAAGCCTTTGTTGTCAATAACAACGCGAGTGTATATCATGTATATTGAGTAACATGTTAAAGCTTTGAAGGCCTCGTCTTGAGAAAAGCGGTTCGTGAGCAATGGTCTTGCCCGACGAGTGACAATTATTTCCTGTATCTCTTAAAAACACCGGTTTATTTCCAGATAAAGGCAAAAGCATCCTATAAAAGGGACAACAAAGAAAAGAAACGCCATTGCGCTAGAGACATGCTGTCAACGCCCACGATGATACACTGCCAAGGATAGAACCTAACGAGGGTCAGGGCGTGACTGCGGCAAACAAAACATACTGCAGCGCGAACAGGGCGAGCGATAGGGCCAATGCACTAGCTGCGGCACACCAGAATACGCCTATGCCGTTTCTGCAGGCACTCCTTCCATCTTCGTGTCGCCGGTCTTCTTTCCGTCGTCTGTGCACACTCCGTTGGCTCGTGACGCTCGCAGGCCGCCCCGCGCCGGCCTCCCCACCGGGGCGACAGGCCCCGCGCCATGCTGCCGATGCGCTTATCTACCCTTGCCTCTTCGCCTCTAACATCCCGCCCCCAAGATTAGCTGATCGCTCATGAGCACTCGCGCTGCCCGCGTAAACACAATACAAATAAGAAAACACGCGCGTGTTTTAAAACACTTGAAGGTGCTGTGGAGCCCCACACTAACCCCCTCTCAAGACGGGACACCTCCCGAAGCGTCAAACAAAGAGAGAAACAAGGACGCGGGGAGGAGTAGAAAAGAATTCCGATGCTGACTAGGCGCCCGCTTGAAGGCATCCGCGGGGTTGAAGACATTCATCGGATGATGTTCCAGGTGGCTCACATCGGGCAAACCGAGTGCCTCTACGTACTTTCCGGTCGCTCGTAGTTCTTAATAAGTTCGGCGACGTTGACTGGTCCGGTCTCCCGACCACCCTGCACATGACGAAGCATGTAAGCTAGCCGCGAAAGACGCTTTACACCACGAAAGGGCCAGTCCACCGAGGAGCGAGAGAGGCGGCAAACCGTTTTGCGGCATTACGTAGTGGGTGCGAGCGGCGGAGTACTTTATCCTTAACCTCGAACTGCAAAGAACGCCTGCCCTTGTTTTGGCTGCAGTGCTCCATGCTGGCAAGGATCAAGTTCTCCCTGGCCTCCTTTAGTGTTCCAGCGAGATGACCGGAGAGGTCCTGGGTGAATCAGGAATAACTGGGAGCCTGTATTTCAGAATCATGGGTAAGGGCATGTTCAATAGAAAATCGAAGCTCACGACCAAGAAGTATAGCTGCCGGCATAAAATCAGTCGACCGGTTTACTGTGGTCCTTGTAGCGAAGGTCATTTCCTGCACACGGGAATCCCACTCTTTGTGAAGGTCTGTGAAAGCCACAGGAATGGTTTTCAGGTCTCGGTTGACCCGTTCTGTTATGTTAGGCTGAGGATGGTAGGGAATAGTTTTTTTATGCTTTACTCAGAGAGCTTTGCAGGTGTCAGCAAACCATCATCATCATCATCATCATCCTCAGCCTGACTATACCCACGGCAGGGCGAAGGCCTCTCCCATATTTCTCCACTTAACCAGGTTCTGTGCTAGCTGCATCCCCTTGACCCCTGCGTGCGAACTTCTTAATCTCATCCGCCCAACTTTCTGCCGCCCCCTGCTACGCTTTCCTTCCCTTGGAATCCAGTTTGTTACCCTAAGCGACCATCGGTTATCCTTTCTTCGCTCTACATGTCATGCCCAAGTCCATTTCTTTTTCTTAATGTCCACTAGAATGTCGGTAACTTGAGTTATTTCTCTGACCCAGTCTGCACGCTTCCTATCTCTTAACGTTACCCCTACCATTTTTCGTTCCATAGCCCTCTGGGTTGTCCTCAACTTAAGTAGAACTCTCTTGGTTAACCTCCACTTTCAGCCCCATAGGTGAGTACAGGGGCTTCGTTCCGGTTGGCGTAACTTAACCTGTTGCCAGACTATGCTACCAGTGTTTCCACCAAATTTGACGGCCAAATTTGACGGGCACAGTGTGGCTCGTCCACCACTCCATCACTCACTTCCTCGGAACTTTCCTCCTCGCAATCCCACGCTTACAACCTTACAATACCGCGCTTGCCGCTGCAAAATAATCGCCGCGCTCGCTCACGCGCGCTCGCTATGACCGTTACGCGCGCTCGCTGTCGGCGGCTGCGAATTTCGACTACTCGTGCTGTGAAAGTTTTTTTTTTTTTCTTCCAGTTGTTCTACGCGCGCTCGCTATGACCGTTGGCGGCTGCGAATTTCGACTACGCGTGCTGTGAGTTGTTTTTTCTTCTTCCGGTTATTCTTGGCAATGTTTTCCTCCTTTCAGCTGCTGTCAAATACCGCGATTGCCTTACACAATGACCGTTCGATCGGCACGCATGTTTTCCGGCTGACGCTACACGGCCAAATTCTTATTTTACGGCAATGTCTTCCGGCTGGCGTTACATAACCTCGACGGCGCTTATGGCAGTCTTAGCGGCTTTGATGCTTGTGGTAGCCTTAGCGACGTGCTCTGATATCTACTTCCGAACTTCGCAGCTGCGAATTTCGGCTACGTGTTCTCTTATTTATTTATTTATTTATTATTATTATTATTTTTTTGCTTCGCTGTACTCTTGACAACGTTTTCCTCATTTAAGACCCGGCTGCGAATGTCGGCACGCCTGTGTTTCCGGCTGGCGTTACATAACCTCGACGGCGCTTATAGTAGCCTTACCTGTTTTCCGGCTGGCGTTACATAACCTCGACGGCGCTTATAGTAGCCTTACCTCTTTTCCGGCTAGTGTTACATAACCTCGACGGCGCTTATAGTAGCCTTACCTCTTTTCCGGCTAGTGTTACATAACCTCGACGGCGCTTATAGTAGCCTTACCTGTTTTCCGGCTGGCGTTACACAACCTCGACGGCGCTTATGTAGCCTTACCTGTTTTCCGGCTGGTGTTACATAATTTCGACGGCGCTTATAGTAGCCTTACCTGTTTTCCGGCTGGCGTTACATAACCTCGACGGCGCTTATAGTAGCCTTACCTGTTTTCCGGCTGGTGTTACATAACCTCGACGGCGCTTATAGTAGCCTTACCTGTTTTCCGGCTGGCGCTACATAACCTCGACGGCGCTTATAGTAGCCTTACCTGTTTTCCGGCTGGTGTTACATAACCTCGACGGCGCTTAGAGTAGCCTTACCTGTTTTCCGGCTGGTGTTACATAACCTCGACGGCGCTTATAGTAGCCTTACCTGTTTTCCGGCTGGCGTTACATAACCTCGACGGCGCTTATAGTAGCCTTACCTGTTTTCCGGCTGGTGTTACATAACCTCGACGGCGCTTATAGTAGCCTTACCTGTTTTCCGGCTGGCGTTACATAACCTCGACGGCGCTTATAGTAGCCTTACCTGTTTTCCGGCTGGCGTTACATAATATCGACGGCGCTTATAGTAGCCTTACCTGTTTTCCGGCTGGTGTTACATAACCTCGACGGCGCTTATAGTAGCATTACCTGTTTTCCGGCTGGCGTTACATAACCTCGACGGCGCTTATAGTAGCCTTACCTGTTTTCCGGCTGGCGTTACATAACCTCGACGGCGCTTATAGTAGCCTTACTTGTTTTCCGGCTGGCGTTACATAACCTCGACGGCGCTTATAGTAGCCTTACCTGTTTTCCGGCTGGTGTTACGTAACCTCGACGGCGCTTATAGTAGCATTACCTGTTTTCCGGCTGGCGTTACATAACCTCGACGGTGCTTATAGTAGCCTTACCTGTTTTCCGGCTGGTGTTACATAACCTCGACGGCGCTTATAGTAGCCTTACCTGTTTTCCGGCTGGTGTTACATAACCTCGACGGCGCTTATAGTAGCCTTACCTGTTTTCCGGCTGGCGTTACATAACCTCGACGGCGCTTATAGTAGCCTTACTTGTTTTCCGGCTGGTGTTACATAACCTCGACGGCGCTTATAGTAGCCTTACCTGTTTTCCGGCTGATGTTACATAACCTCGACGGCGCTTATAGTAGCCTTACCTGTTTTCCGGCTGGCGTTACATAACCTCGACGGCGCTTATAGTAGCCTTACCTGTTTTCCGGCTGGTGTTACATAACCTCGACGGCGCTTATAGTAGCCTTACCTGTTTTCCGGCTGACGTTACATAACCTCGACAGCGCTTATAGTAGCCTTACCTGTTTTCCGGCTGGTGTTACATAACCTCGACGGCGCTTATAGTAGCCTTACCTGTTTTCCGGCTGGCGTTACATAACCTCGACGGCACTTATAGTAGCCTTACCTGTTTTCCGGCTGGCGTTACATAACCTCGACGGCGCTTATAGTAGCCTTACCTGTTTTCCGGCTGGCGTTACATAACCTCGACGGCGCTTGTGGTAGAGCATCCGCCTCGCATTCGGGAGGTACGGGGTTCGATCCCCAGTACCGCCGGGTACCCACCGGTTTCCAATGGGTACAAGATTTCCCCCGGCCTGGTGCTGGGCTCTTCTGGGTTGAAATGCTTGGGGAAAGGGGCCATGAACCTAAAATGTTGGTTCAAGAAAAAAAAGGGCCACATAATGGGCTGTTGCCGCGCAAGGCGGACTTATTGTTGTCCGATGGCGGAACGAATCACTGCCACATCGGCGCAACCATTTGGGAAGAAGAGTTTTAGCTCGCCAACAAGTATCCCCCAGGCTTACATGGGATCGCCCAGGCCGAGCCCCTTCCCAAGAGCTAAGTCCCACAAAATGGCGGACACCCACGCCGGGGACCGCTCTTGTCCCAGTTTACGTCTGGTCATCGTCGAGCTGAAAACGAATCCTGCAGCTCTCCCAGCGCGCGTGGCGGACTTGTCAACTACTGCCACCGCGTTGGTCGTGTTGTGGGTCGCACCCACATGCTCGGGCAGGCGGGATCGCAACACCCGTGGTGCACTCCCATGACGTGCACCCCTGCCAGACGCCTTCGCGCCCCCGACTTCGGTAACTCCCTTCGTGCTGCGCTCCACGCGAGAGCCCGATTCTACCAAATTTTGTTAAGCGTCTTGGATTGGACGCCGGCCCCGTATTCCAAAACCTTTTGGGACCTACCGCCTACGTACCGGAAGCGCGAGTGGAGGCTTCATCCTCCACCCCTCTGGTCTCACAGCGGTACTACTGACAGACTCTCAAAGGGTGCTTGCACCAGTTCTGCTTTCGCTTTGCCTTCACTCTCTTAGCCTGCTGAGACGCCCGAAGGCCTCAGTGTTTCCCAGGACGGACCTGGCACGCCGGAGGTGGAGTGAAGACAGTCTCTAACAGCGCCCCCATGCCTCCTCGCGGGCTGGGTTACACGGGGTTGCCCCTACCCCTGACGACATAAGTCAGCGGGGATTCCCCCGCGGCGTCCATACATAGAGACTTAGCCGGCACAGCCCATCCCTGGACTGCACCGGCGGGGAACAGACTCTTATTTCCCGCTACGAGGAGTAGTCACCTCCGACTCCAGCGGCTTCCACCATGGATTACAGGGAGTTGGGAGCTCCCCAGTCTTATCCCTAGTCCCGTTTGTCAATAGGGTACATCATCGGTAAAGGCTGTAATCTTCAGTGGGCCCCATAGTAGCAGTTCCTAAGCCCGAGAATCTACCCCCCTTTAGCGGGGTAGACTTCCTCAGAGTGCACAAGGCTCCGAGGTTCCTGTCGGCCGTCTGAGCATTCACCGGCGTGGCCTCTCTCGATTACAGGAGCGCGCTATTGCTCCCAGCCTTATCCCTCACAGCTTCATCGCCAATGGTTGCACCCCTCTCGGTTACAGGAGGACGCAGCCCCTCCCAGTGACCAACCAAAAGTCAATCCACCCATCATCGGGAAAACTGCCTTAGTTTGCTCGATGACAAATTAATGCCACCAGGCTGACCTGTCCCTCTTCATCAGGTCACAGCTGAGTCCTCTCCGCTTCCGCGGAGGGCTCTCGGGTGTCTGCTCACCCGTGTTGAAGTCCCGCTCCAGCCACCCAGAAGCTTGGATTTACGGGCCCGCGCCAGACATGAGCCTGGCTATGGGAGGAGACATATGCAACACAAACTCCGTCCCAAGAAGAGTTTTAGCTCGCCAACAAGTATCCCCCAGGCTTACATGGGATCGCCCAGGCCGAGCCCCTTCCCAAGAGCTAAGTCCCACAAAATGGCGGACACCCACGCCGGGGACCGCTCTTGTCCCAGTTTACGTCTGGTCATCGTCGAGCTGAAAACGAATCCTGCAGCTCTCCCAGCGCGAGTGGCGGACTTGTCAACTACTGCCACCGCGTTGGTCGTGTTGTGGGTCGCACCCACGTGCTCGGGCAGGCGGGATCGCAACACCCGTGGTGCACTCCCATGACGTGCACCCCTGCCAGACGCCTTCGCGCCCCCGACTTCGGTAACTCCCTTCGTGCTGCGCTCCACGCGAGAGCCCGATTCTACCAAATTTTGTTAAGCGTCTTGGATTGGACGCCGGCCCCGTATTCCAAAACCTTTTGGGACCTACCGCCTACGTACCGGAAGCGCGAGTGGAGGCTTCATCCTCCACCCCTCTGGTCTCACAGCGGTACTACTGACAGACTCTCAGAGGGTGCTTGCACCAGTTCTGCTTTCGCTTCGCCTTCACTCTCTTAGCCTGCTGAGACGCCCGAAGGCCTCAGTGTTTCCCAGGACGGACCTGGCACGCCGGAGGTGGAGTGAAGACAGTCTCTAACAGCGCCCCCATGCCTCCTCGCGGGCTGGGTTACACGGGGTTGCCCCTACCCCTGATGACATAAGTCAGTGGGGATTCCCCCGCGGGGTCCATACATAGAGACTTAGCCGGCACAGCCCATCCCTGGACTGCACCGGCGGGGAACAGACTCTTATTTCCCACTACGAGGAGTGGTCACCTCCGACTCCAGCGGCTTCCACCATGGATTACAGGGAGTTGGGAGCTCCCCAGCCTTATCCCTAGTCCCGTTTGTCAATAGGGTACATCATCGGTAAAGGCTGTAATCTTAAGTGGGCCCCAGCGTAGCAGTTCCTAAGCCCGAGAATCTACCCCGCTTTAGCGGGGTAGACTTCATCAGATTGCACAGGGCTCCGAGGTTCCAGTCGGCCGTCTGAGCATTCACCGGCGTGGCCTCTCTCGATTACAGGAGCGCGCTATTGCTCCCAGCCTTATCCCTCAGAGCTTCATCGCCAATGGTTGCACCCCTCTCGGTTACAGGAGGACGCAGCCCCTCCCAGTGACCAACCAAAAGTCAATCCACCCATCATCGGGAAAACTGCCTTAGTTTGCTCGATGACAAATTAATGCCACCAGGCTGACCTGTCCCTCTTCATCAGGTCACAGCTGAGTCCTCTCCGCTTCCGCGGAGGGCTCTCGGGTGTCTGCTCACCCGTGTTGTAGTCCCGCTCCAGCCACCCAGAAGCTTGGATTTACGGGCCCGCGCCAGACATGAGCCTGGCTATGGGAGGAGACATATGCAACACAAACTCCGTCCCAAGAAGAGTTTTAGCTCGCCAACAAGTATCCCCCAGGCTAACATGGGATCACCCAGGCCGAGCCCCTTCCCAAGAGCTAAGTCCCACAAAATGGCGGACACCCACGCCGGGGACCGCTCTTGTCCCAGTTTACGTCTGGTCATCGTCGAGCTGAAAACGAATCCTGCAGCTCTCCCAGTGCGCGTGGCGGACTTGTCAACTACTGCCACCGCGTTGGTCGTGTTGTGGGTCGCACCCACGTGCTCGGGCAGGCGGGATCGCAACACCCGTGGTGCACTCCCATGACGTGCACCCCTGCCAGACGCCTTCGCGCCCCCCACTTCGGTAACTCCCTTCGTGCTGCGCTCCACGCGAGAGCCCGATTTACCAAATTTTGTTAAGCGTCTTGGATTGGACGCCGGCCCCGTATTCCAAAACCTTTTGGGACCTACCGCCTACGTACCGGAAGCGCGAGTGGAGGCTTCATCCTCCACCCCTTTGGTCTCACAGCGGTACTACTGACAGACTCTCAAAGAGTGCTAGCACCAGTTCTGCTTTCGCTTCGCCTTCACTCTCTTAGCCTGCTGAGACGCCCGAAGGCCTCAGTGTTTCCCAGGACGGACCTGGCACGCCGGAGGTGGAGTGAAGACAGTCTCTAAAAGCGCCCCCATGCCTCCTCGCGGGCTGGGTTACACGGGGTTGCCCCTACCCCTGGTGACATAAGTCAGCGGGGATTCCCCCGCGGCGTCCATACATAGAGACTTAGCCGGCACAGCCCATCCCTGGACTGCACCGGCGGGGAACAGACTCTTATTTCCCACTACGAGGAGTGGTCACCTCCAACTCCAGCGGCTTCCACCTTGGATTACAGGGAGTTGGTCGCTCCCCAGCCTTATCCCTAGTCCCGTTTATCAATAGGGTACATCATCGGTAAAGGCAGTCATTTTCAGTGGGCCCCAGCGTAGCAGTTCCTAAGCCCGAGAATCTACCCCGCTTTAGCGGGGTAGACTTCCTCAGAGTGCACAAGGCTCCGAGGTTCCAGTCGGCCGTCTGAGCATTCACCGGCGTGGCCTCTCTCGATTACAGGAGCGCGCAATTGCTCCCAGCCTTATCCCTCAGAGCTTCATCGCCAATGGTTGCACCCCTCTCGGTTACAGGAGGACGCAGCCCCTCCCAGTGACCAACCAAAAGTCAATCCACCCATCATCGGGAAAACTGCCTTAGTTTGCTCGATGACAAATTAATGCCACCAGGCTGACCTGTCCCTCTTCATCAGGTCACAGCTGAGTCCTCTCCGCTTCCGCGTAGGGCTCTCGGGTGTCTGCTCACCCGTGTTGAAGTCCCGCTCCAGCCACCCAGAAGCTTGGATTTACGGGCCCGCACCAGACATGAGCCTGGCTATGGGAGGAGACATATGCAACACAAACTCCGTCCAGTGAGTTTTTGGGCCGTGACCCCTTTTCCCAAGCATTTCACCCCAGAAGAGCCGAGCACCAGGCCGGGGGAAAGCTTGTACCCATTTAAAAACCGGTGGGTAACCGGCGGCACCAGGGATCGAACCCGGTACCTCCCGAATGCGAGGCGGATGCTCTACCACAATAGTTGCGCCGATGTGGCAGTGATTCGTTCCGCCATCGGACAACAATAAGTCCGCCTTGCGCGGCAACAGCCCATTATGTGGCCCTTTTTTTTTGGGGGGGGGGGCCGTGACCCCTTTTCCCAAGCATTTCACCCCAGAAGAGCCGAGCACCAGGCCGGGGGATAGCTTGTACCCATTTTATAACCGGTGGGTACCCGGCGGCACCAGGGATCAAACCTGGTACCTCCCGAATGCGAGGCGGATGCTCTACCACAAGGCCACCGCTTCGGTGGTACCTGTTTTCCGGCTGGCGTTACATAACCTCGACGGCGCTTATAGTAGCCTTACCTGTTTTCCGGCTGGCGTTACATAACCTCGACGGCGCTTATAGTAGCCTTACCTGTTTTCCGGCTGGCGTTACATAACCTCGACGGCGCTTATAGTAGCCTTGCCTGTTTTCCGGCTGGCGTTACATAACCTCGACGGCGCTTATAGTAGCCTTACCTGTTTTCCGGCAGGCGTTATATAACCTCGACGGCGCTTATAGTAGCCTTACCTGTTTTCCGGCTGGCGTTACATAACCTCGACTTGTAAAAGAGAGAGGGTGGGGCCGAAGCGGACAGCGACGACTCTGCCTAGGTATCTCTTGGTGGCTCCGATAGAAACCGGTTAAAAAATTGTGGCAGTAGGTGCTGTCGCTGAAGCCAGCGTTGTTTGCCCCGACTTCGAAGCAAATAGATCAGCGGTGACTTCGACGGCGAAGCCAGGGTCCTTTACAGCGGATAGCATCTTGCGATGGCTTCCATTAGGCGCAGAAAAGGGTCAACACTTCGTGCGGCCGTTGATGGACTGCCACCAATGCCAGTAGAGGTGCGACTCCAGAAGAGCTGATGACGTCTTCTGGCCGTTGCGCACTAGCTTGCGCTTGATTTTTTGCCATGCGCTTTCAATGCGCTGAGTGTTTGCTCCGGTTGTGGGGTCGACAAAATGGATGGTGTGGTTCACCGTGTGCCAGTTGAGATTCAGGGGAACTCCGGTTGGGTCCTGAAGGGTCGGAATACAGTTGTACGCTGCCCATTCATCACTGTAAACTGTAGTTCCTGGCTTGATGTTGGCCGCGATGATAGGGCCTAAAGTAGCTGCGTCCCTGTTGTCAACTTTGATGAGGCGAAGCTCTCCAGTCTGGGACCACACCATCCCAAACACCCACGGACCCTTATCGGCGACACCACCGTAGTTATTCCGGTGCCTTGGAGGAACATTGTCGCCGGATAGAAGCCTTCCTCTGTTGGCTTTCCGCTTTCCACGCAAGAGGCAGTCATCGATTTGAACCTCTTCGCCAGCTCCTCCCATGGGAGGCCGCTGGAGAAGCTCCTGCTGCAGCACTTCCCTGGTATAGTTTCGCGAGTCTGTGCGGGCATCGTTGTGAAGCTCGAAATCTTTGAGCACGAGCTCCCGCGTCTGTCTGGATGTCAGTTCTTTCGCCATACAGTAGGTGATCCAAATTATGTCTCGCCTTGACAACCTTACATTTGGACGTCCCAAACGGTCTGTACGGGCAAAAAAGGACCCGTGGCCTTGTACCCCTCGAAGCACACCGGTGCCATGAAGCTGTGAAAGCTGCTTGAGGCACCTATTACATCTAAAACTTGGCCGCATTCCATTTTAGGCTTTCCTGTTAAATGTCACCACTTCTCCTTCGCAGGAAGGCTTGTCGGGGTTAAAGGTAAGGTCTTTACGACACCCCAGTACTCCGAAGTTGCAGGGCGGCCTCCCTGGCTACTGGCTCGGGATGGCCGGCTTACAGTTGATTCGGGGGTAAGCCTAAGCTCGCGGAGGAATGCTTGCTCAGTCTCTAATGTCTTGATGGCGGCACATACCTCGCCGACCGAAGGGTCAATTCTTGAGGTCGCCATATAACTGTGATATCCCGGTTATAGGACTCTTTTCGGGGTAGAGAGCAGGAATCACACACGAAATAGGGCCAGCAGCAGACTTAATCAGAGCTTGATGCCCCCGCTCACCCGACGGTCTTGAGGCTGAGCCTGGAAGCCGACGCCACTGCGGTGATCCGGTGTTTTAGGTGGGAGATGGTGGCCTTAGATTCAGGCAGCGCTGACGGTGACGGTTTACACAGCGAGCTGAATATATGCGCAGGCAGGACTAGCGAGCCGTCTTCGTATTGTTATGACCGTGCATCATCCGCACTTTATCAAGGAATATCAGTCAGCAAAAGTTGACGTAATTTGAATATAAATATTCTCACGGTTTATACAGATGCAGCTTATGTCGGACAATGTAGCAATATCCTTGAGAGTTTCAAATGTTGTGGCTCGAGCTCCCCAGATGGTGCAGAAACAACGGCACAGAACGGCAGACTATCACATGCAGGAATAAGCGGACAAAGGAGTCAGGCCATCTTAAATAACCTCGGGCGTAGTTTTGGCGCCTTTTTTGCCTGACAGGAGTGCTTTCTTCCATATATCTTCAGTCCTGCTGTACCTGATTGGTGTATTTTCCCTCGCCGGAGACGTCTCCGCAGTCTCACTGACTTTAGATATTTAGCTTTCGGCATCGCAAGTGTGTGTGTGTGTGTGTGTGCGTGCGTGCGTGCGTGTGTGTGTGTGTGTGTGTGTGTGTGTGTGTGTGTGTGTGTGTGTGTGTGTGTGTGTGTGTGTGTGTGTGTGTGTGTGTGTGTGTGTGTGTCGCGCGGCCCTGCAGCCTAATATATGTATATGTTTATTTATCCACTGCACAGACGAGAGAGTTTTCTTCTTGGTCTCAAATTTAGTGCGCCGCCTGTGCTACGCTATGAGCAAGGAGGGCAGGCGTATGTAGCTTAGAATGCTTCTTTAGAGGATCTAAATATACACACTGCACGTTCGCTACTCCCAAAAGCACGATTCAGCCCCATGTCCCATTTCGTTTCTCCGTATGTGTACATGAAGCGCCCCTCTCCACCAATAAAAACTGGGCAGTAAATCGTGCCTACTTAAAGCACTCGAACGCTGCACTCTTCGTTCTCTTCGCGCATTTGTCCTGACTCTTGGTGTCATACATCAATATGTCATCGGGAAGGCCAAGTCAGGCAGCCATGTCAGTCACATAGAACTGACAAAACGAACGGCGATGCAGGGAAGAAAAAAGCGACAGTATGGTGCTCTTTGTTCTGGTGCCTGTGACGGGCGTAGCCGGGTTTTAAAGCGAAAAAAAAAGAATAAACCAAGACCCGAGGATAAGCCCCTTTACCATGCGTTCAGCAGGGAATCTCACAATGTGCGAATACACGCTTCCAAGAAAAAAGCAATTCCCCTGCCCGCAGTGGCTCAAGTGTCCGAACCCCACTTTGCGGAGACAGACAGCTCCGTTTTTTTTGTGTCTTTTTTTAATGTAGCCTTCGTGAACTTAAGGAAATGCAGGCGACCTCTTCCTGCAGCTGGTCGCGTGCTCGAATTCTTGGTAGCTGCAAGGAGGAAGTTTGTACACCAGTTCTGTAGCTTCAGGTCAAGCGCAGACGTTTCGACCCCACATTCTTTACTTGGGCTTCCGATGTTTCAGACTCGTCAGGCGAGCAATAAGCTGGGCTTTAAATCAAGAGATGTCAGTTTTATTGCCTGTCTCGGCTGCAAATGCTTTCTTCCTTTGTAGGACACACGAGGGGCGCAGGCCAGCGGAAAGGAGTCAGTGGCGAAAGCTTGGTCCCGCACAGAGCCAACGGGCACAAAAAATACAGGCAGCGAAGCTTCTTTAGTAAGAAGACTCCCCATTTCTTTCTCTTTCTGTCCCCCTCTTCACACTAAGCGGGCGACGGGGGTCTGGGGTCCCACAAGAGCAAAGAATAGTCAGGCAGAAAGAGGGTAAGACCGTTTGGAGAGGGCGGAAGGCCTGCATTGTTGCTCTAGTGCTGAACAATGACAGAATCTGTTTGTTCAGTAGCAATCGCGACAACCCAAAGAGGACCGGTCCGAACGTTCGCTTTTTACAAGCGGAAAGCAGAGTACATTTTCAGTGGAAAGCTTTGTTTAGAACAGGAGCTTAATTGGTGACTGACAGTCATTGCGCCGGCAATTCACTCACGGCACTGAAAGCCTCAGGAACCGCTACGGGTTCTGAAGCGGCTGTTACACAGAAGGATAAACACGAAAAAAAAAATGTGTTTGTCGACCGTAGAAGCTGCTGTTTTACTCCGTAAGCACCTGAGCTGCGGTCAATGGTAAATAAAAGAGACTGAAGAGGTTAGTAGGAGAATAACACGGAGAAAAGCAAGCGCAGAACTATATATGCACTAATTACGTTATTCAAAACTTTGTGCAAGAAACAAGAACAAGCGAAGAATGCCACCCGCACACTGTGTTCGCATCCCTGTTCCACGCGGATGGGGGTTTCGAGCACTGCCCATGCTCGAACTTACCCGAAAGCCAGAGCCCGCCAGGAATGCATCTTCAGGTAACAGCGCAAAAAACATGGATGGAACACAAGAGCAAGAACACACAGCAGATCTCGTTGTGTGTTCTTGCTCTTGTGTCCCGTCTATGTTTTTTTTTTTGCGCTGTTACCTGATTCTATAGCAAGTACAAAACTTTTTTTGGCGTAAGAACTTTCTCCTTGAGTGGAGCGCGTGAATGTTGTTGGACGCCATCAGAGCAGATATGGAATCTGTACGACGGTACACAGAGTGCATAAATGTTGATTTTCCAAGAATTCGATAATTTCTACCTGGAACGTGATATTTAGAGCTCACTCAGAGCTCATTCATACCCTTAAAGAATGAGCTTAAGCGTCCCCAATAATGTAGCACCTTACACTTACAGATCGTGATAGGCAAATAATGTAGAAAGAAACTTCCGCCGTTGCTTTCGTAATTCAACTAGGGTTAACTAGAGCTAAACCGCAATTTTTATTTCTTTTTATTGGAGCTGCCTATTAGGACGTACTGTAGATGTTGTGTCCGCTAGATAGAAGAACAAACACAGCGGGAATGAAATACGTTGCATTTCAGTATAAACTACAATCTATCCGGTAAATGCGAAGAAAGCGATCAGCTGGTGCTGCTGACGTAAACAAACCATTGGTCTAGAAAGAAAGAAATAGCAAAGCCAAGACCAAAAAAAAAAACAACATATCAGAAGTGGTTCTGTTTTAGCCAAGACAAATAAACTTCTCTGATTGCTATACAAACATGGTTTGAACTTCACTCAGAAATGCCCTGTTGGCGTTTTATTTATTTTTCGTCTCAGTAGCGACATTCACAAGTTTGTTACTCAAAGCCGATGTTACCTTTTGACAAAAATGCAAAACTTTCCGAGTGATATTTCTTCTGGTGATGTTTTATAGTTCCGGCTGCTTCTAGCACCTTGGTGGTAAGCTAGCTACATTCACAATATCGTGGCGCTTTTTTCTTTTACTTGCGTTTGTGTAGTGTTACGAGACACATAGCTTTTTCCGTAGTTAGGAATCGCTAGCTGCGGTGCCACGTCACATCGCGATGGCACTTTGCAATCGCTGCAAACGCAGTTCGCAAATATATACGAAAGTTTCGAAGTGTGTTCAGTGCGCGGTGGTCTATTAAGGAAATGCAGTATCTGAATGAAAGCGATAATAACGCTTATGCTAAAGGATATACATTTCATTTTTGCGCATTTTACCCGTAGGATGCCTAGGTCGAAATAAGGTCTGGTTAGAAAATGGGATTGTATATTCTGCTTATAAGGGACCCTCTGATATTAGAGATAAAAAACTTGCTCCCCAGTGCACGTATCTTATAAAACAGTTCAACTGTATTCGTAAGATTTGCAAAATGAGTCTCCAGGAGGTTGAGAAGTGATGCACCCCGGGAAAAAAGGACGCAGTGACACACAGTGTGACATGTCTCTCCGCGTAGGGCTGTATATTTTCGTTCTGTAATATCAACTAGCCCAAAGCGCCACCTTAGTAAACTCAGATTTACACCCCTGATCAGAAGCCAAATTAAAGTTTATTAAAAGATTTACGCAGTCAATGATGCTGAAAGCAGGGATACCGGGTGTTTGGAGAAGCATCTTTTCGTGAAGGCATTAAAGCGTCTAACGGACCAATGTCAAAAATCATTCAGGGGAGCTGCAGGCTGCCGCTAAGATTTTATAATTGCTTTCGCCTCCCTTTGCTGCGGCTGAGTGACCCAGCTGTTTCATCGACGTAATGCTAGTACGAGATTTGTGTCCGGAACTTAACTTTTCTGATATGAACCAACCATCACAGATAGCTACGCTCTTCATGAATTTTGTGACGGGAGTGAGACACTCCGGTACAAGCTGAGGAAACAACGTTTTGTTAAGCGACGTCGCTCGCTTCGTGCACGCTGAGCGTTCGTGAAATGAGCGGCCAGCAGTGACAAAAAACACTCTCGAAGTTTTTCGTAAACTTTGGCTTTAGCGGACTGTGGTAGAAACACGACCTTCAAGTTTACGTACTCAAGTCGCGGAATAGCCGACAAACCAGAGTAAGGATAATCCGCCCCATAGACACCACCACCACTGCTTTCGCAAAAAGCTGCACAGAGCACGAGTAGGATTATTCCTTAGTTCTTCTACATAGTTTCAAACAGATGCATGTACCCTTGCTTGCGTTCAATTGTTCAATTTTAATTTAACGGTTCCAATGACAACATAAGCATGTAAACTTAATTCAGTTTTCCCCTACGACATTACGTCATTACTATGTTCCGCTGAATCAAAGCATGTCGCTTGTATAAATGTAGGCTGCACTTTTCATGACTCCAGTGGTATGTAGTCCTAAATTTACAATACAAGGTTACAGTGAAGTTAATCCCAAAGCTGCGTGAGGCTAAAGAAGTAATTTTCCCTCTCTTCAAGTGTCGTCCGGGGGTGTCTTGTTTCAGGGAAAAGTAGGGGGAGCTACTGGGTCGGAGTACAAACCCCTTTTCTTCCGAGCGCGCTGTCATTCTTGGCTTGCTAGCGCCTTGTTCCTGCAGGGTCGGTCTACAGATGCTCAGGCTTTGTGCGCGAGAGGCATCCCCAGAGGGGGCGAAAAAAAAAAGAGAGAGGGAAACCTGCGAGCAGCGGTTCGGAATATGCGCATGTTGGGAAGGGCACGTTTTCAAACGAATCCTACAGTTGGGCGTAAACTTGTTGGGCGAGGGTCGGTGTTTTCATTATTTTAGTTTTGTTCTTTTTTGTAGAGTCTTGCTCTTCAGTAAGCGCACAGTAGGCGTTCAGTTGGCTGCTACTTTCAATATCTAGAGTACTGTTCGAATTTTGTTTGTGATGGCTGTCGCTGATCTCACCTTCTTGCCCCAGGGCTTGCGCACGTGCTCCTTGCATGGTGTGCAGTGCGTGCTGGACGAGGTTGGTGCAATGGCGGTACTGCGTGGCTGAGAACGATTCCATCATATATATAACGTAGCCCCGACGGACTTTTCTTGAAGTTTGACGCTGGTCACCTTTCATGAGCTTCTGGTCTTGCGCAAGTCCGACACTGTCAAAGCTTGACTTCGGCTTTGCATATACAGTTAGAATGTTTAGTTCTCGTTTTCGATCCACGCGGTTCTATTTTGAATAATCATCTCATGTTATCAACATGTTGGCAGTGCTTTAAGGCCTGAGGTGCTGGTTACGTAGTGTTTTGTAAATGCTTGCACTAAGTCGAAATAAGTGCCAAGAGGGTGTGATTGAGAACGGGTAACAGGCTAGGCGGCAAGACTCATTGCTGCATCCATGTGCAGCGAGTGCAGCGACTGTCGTGCTATCTTTAATGACCGTCGCCGTAATTGCTAACTCGCAGATAAATTAAAACATGGAGCATGCGGACATTGTCCGCTTGATTGAGAGCGTAAGTGCGTGGAGAATTCTGACTGTGTGCCTTGGGCATGCTCCACCCCGAATCTGCGCTGAGTGAGTAAAAAACACTTACACCTGCGAGGCGCTCATCATCAACATCAAGACGGTGTATTCTCAATATAATAGTATCTTGTTCTTGACCACTGAGGTTCATGCAGTAAGAAAGTGTCCGATGGCCGTGCTACTTTTCTAGCAAGAAACCGAAAAAATAATGGCGAAAAAAGAAAGAAGCAAGCTTTTCTAGTGCATTGTGGTTGGCAGTCGGGCCGCACAGAAGAGGCGAACAGAGGACTGCATGCCGACCTGTCTTCGGTATCCAAGTGGATGTTGGCTGTCCACATGGATTTGTTGGCGCAGCGCCCAGAGACATCTTCAGCGGGAAGCTTTGTTTCATTTTTTTCGTCATTATTACTCACAGCCTGCCCTGCGTGACTCGCTTAAACGGTGGTCCCAGCGCGTCATTTCTACAGTTGTCTTTCCTGACAATTACCACAATGAAAAACCACGCCATTTTCAAGCGTAAGCAACGTAAGCTGAAAACAAATGCTTTCATAGTACAACTCATCAGAGTGCTATTGTTATTTACTGAGCTCTACCGATCTATACAATCTAGAAAGCATCACCAATGACGCATCACGGAGAAATGGACGCTTAATTGAAATCAATGCAAATATGTTCCACTGACTAAAAAACGTAATCCAAGAAGCTCAGCATACTGTTTAAATTCCAACGTTTTGGAAAAATCTTCCGAATTTAAATGCCCTAGTGTGTATATTAGAGAGTACATTTCATGAAGAATTCATGTAGAATATGCAACTAGCAAAGCACACATGGTATTGATTACCTTAATGAAAATTTCACACCGCCTTACATGTAAAATATCGGCTGCACCTCACACATATATTACATCGATTGTTAAATATGTCAGCGCCGTGTGGGATTCATGTATGGCTACATTATCAGATATCTTAGAACGCGTAAACCGCGTAACCGGCTTTGTTCTACAATTTTCAGCAAAGCATTTCAGAAGTTTGGCTGGGAGTTTAATTTTTGGTAGATCTAGTAGCAGCCTACACAGCTTTATCGATCCCAGTTTTATCAAAACACAACAGATCCGCCTACTAATAGCAGCGCTATAAAATTCCCAGCCAAAAGATTCCATCACTGCTGAAACGTTGTGTTGAAAATTGTAGCCATTAACAAAAAAAAAACGGCTACACGGTTCTGTGTGCGTTCTAAGAGTCTGATAATGTTACCGTACGCGGATGTTACACTGTGCTGACACTATTAAGAAATGGTGTAATAAGTGGGAGGTACAGCAGCTCTTTTACAGCTCAGGCTGTGTGAAATTTTTTGCCAAGAAATTCAATATCCTGTATGCTTTGCTAGTTAAATATTCGACATTAGTTGTCCATGAAATGTCATAATTCAGTATGCACACCCATTAATTTAGATTCGGAAGCTTTTTCCAAAGGATTGGAATTTAAACCGTATGTTGAGCTTCTTGATATACGGTTTCTAGTCAATTGAGTATATTTGCATTTATTTCAATTGGATGTCCATTTCCCCATAACGCGTCAATTGGTGGAAGCTGTCTAGATCGTTTACTGTATGCCGCAAATGTTTTATTCGTTGAGTGTCGGGCTGCACATGGTGCAGTCCTGTGCGTACAAGCGAATTTTGCGTGAAACTTTATGAAAAATAGTGTTGCTATGTATTAATAAAAATAAAGACGCCAGAAAAGACCCCTGAGGTAGACTGTATGTAGCATCCTTTAAGGCGTAATGAGATCTACTAGACCGGTAGAGCTCACTAAGTAATAACAGCACTCTGACGAGCTGTATTATGGAGGTATTTGCGTTCAGATTACGGTGCTTACGCTTGAAAATGGCTGTTCTACAATTTTCAGCAAAGCATTTCAGAAGTTTGGCTGGGAGTTTAATTCTTGGTAGATCTAGTAGCAGCCTACACAGCTTTATCGATCCCAGTTTTATCAAAACACAACAGATCCGCCTACTAATAGCAGCGCTATAAAATTCCCAGCCAAAAGATTCCATCACTGCTGAAACGTTGTGTTGAAAATTGTAGCCATTAACAAAATAAAAACGGCTACACGGTTCTGTGTGCGTTCTAAGAGTCTGATAATGTTACCGTACGCGGATGTTACACTGTGCTGACACTATTAAGAAATGGTGTAATAAGTGGGAGGTACAGCAGCTCTTTTACAGCTCAGGCTGTGTGAAATTTTTTGCCAAGAAATTCAATATCCTGTATGCTTTGCTAGTTAAATATTCGACATTAGTTGTCCATGAAATGTCATAATTCAGTATGCACACCCATTAATTTAGATTCGGAAGCTTTTTCCAAAGGATTGGAATTTAAACCGTATGTTGAGCTTCTTGATATACGGTTTCTAATCAATTGAGTATATTTGCATTTATTTCAATTGGATGTCCATTTCCCCATAACGCGTCAATTGGTGGAAGCTGTCTAGATCGTTTACTGTATGCCGCAAATGTTTTATTCGTTGAGTGTCGGGCTGCACATGGTGCAGTCCTGTGCGTACAAGCGAATTTTGCGTGAAACTTTATGAAAAATAGTGTTGCTATGTATTAATAAAAATAAAGACGCCAGAAAAGACCCCTGAGGTAGACTGTATGTAGCATCCTTTAAGGCGTAATGAGATCTACTAGACCGGTAGAGCTCACTAAGTAATAACAGCACTCTGACGAGCTGTATTATGGAGGTATTTGCGTTCAGATTACGGTGCTTACGCTTGAAAACGGCTGGTTTTTCGCCGTGGTAATTGTCAGGAAAGACAGCCCTGAAAACGTACGCGCGATAACCATCGTATAAGGAAGTCTGGCAGGGCAGGCTGTAACGAATAATGAACAGAATGGAAGAAAGCTTCTCGCTGAAGCGGTCCCTGAGCGCCACACCGAAATATCCACGTAGACGGCCAACATCCACTTGGCGGCCAAAAATAGGCCGGCATTCCTCAGTTTGCCTTTCCTGTGCCTGCCGAGCTCACAGCAAAGCACTAGAAAGCTTTACTTTTTACTTTTTCACTATTATTTTTTCCGTTTGATTCTCGGAATGGGCATCCGTCACTTTGCGACTACGTGAATATCGTTGGTCAGGAATAAGACCCCTTTAGATTGGAAATGCACCGGCCTGATGGCAATGAGCGCGCACGCAGGTGTAAGTGCTTTTTACCCACACCGCGAGAGTTGAGGGCGGAGAGCAAGCTCAAGGCACACATTCAGAATTCACCACGCACTTACGCTCTCAGTCAAGCAGAATATGATCTCATGCTCCACTTCGTAAATTCTTCGTGTGTTAATAAGCACAGCAACGGTCGTTAAAGACCAGCACAACACTCACTGCACTAGATGCAGCAATGAGCCTTGCCGCCTTGCCTCCGTTCTCAATAACACTCGCATAACAGTTACTTCGACAAACATTCACAAAACACTATGCAACCATCACTTCAAGCTGTACAACATTGTCAACATAACGATAACATGACAGGAATGACTCAAAATAGGACCATGTGCAACTAAACATTCCAACTCGTGCATGCAAAGCCGAATTCAAGCTTGTATACTGTTAGACTCGCGCAAAACCAGAAGCTCATGTAAGGTGACCAGCGTCAAAGCTCAAGAAATGTTCGTCAGGGCTACGTTATCTATCTGACGGAATCGTTCTCGGCCACGCAGTGCAGCCATTGCACCAACCTTGTCCAGAACGCAATACATACCCCGGAGAACATGCGCAAAGCCTGAGGCAAACAGGCACTGAGACCAGCGACAGCCATAACAAATAATATTCGAACAAGATTCTAAATATTGAAAATAGAAGTCAATTCACCGCCCACTGCGAACCCGCTGAAATGTGAGACTCCACTTTACAAAAACGGACAAAAATAAAACTACGCCTCCTCCCACCAGGCTTACGCCCAAAAGTTGGGATCCGCGAGAAAACAAACTAGCACTTGCCAGCGAGCGTACATTCCGAAACACTGCTCGCAGGTTTCCGTCTATGTGTTTTTTTTGTTGTTTTTTTTCTGTTCGCCCCCTTTGTTGGATGCTTCTCGCGCTCAAGGCCGGAACATCTGCAGACCGACTCAGCAGGGATGAGGCGCTCATAAACACAGAGAAGGGGAAGAAAGACGGCGCGCGCGGAAGGAAAGACATTTGTACCCCGACGCCAAAAGTTTCCCCTCCTTTTCCCTCAACCGAGGGATCCGCGGACGGCACTTGGCGACACATTGCCAAAATTACTTCTAGCACCACGCAGCATTGCGGTTAACTTCAGAAAAACATTGTATTGTAAATTTAAGACTACACAGCACTGGAGTTATGAAAAGTGCAGCTTATATTTTAAACCGACGACATGTTTTGTTTCAGCGGAACAGAGTAATGACGTAATGTCTGTCGTACTGGAATAGCGAATTAAGTTTACATGCTTATGTTGTCGTTGGAGCAATTAAATTAAAATTGATCAATCGAACTCAAGCAATGGTACATGTGTCTGTTTGACAACTATGTAAAAGAACCAAGAAATAATCCTACTCGTGCTGTGTGTAGCTTTTTGCGAGATCAGTGGTGGTGGTGTCTATGGGGGGATTATCCTTACTCTGGTCTGTCGGCAATTCCGCAACCTGAGTTCTTAAACTTAAAGATCGTGTTTCTACCACAGTCCGCTAAAGCCAATGTTCACGAAAAACTTCGAGAGTGTTTTTTGTCACTGCTGGCCGCTCATTTCACGAACGCTCAGCGTGCACAAAGCGAGAGACATTGTCTAACAAAACGTTGTTTCTTCAGCTTGTACCGGAGTGTCTCACCCCCTCACAAAAGTCGTGAAGAGCGCAGCTATCCGTCATGGTTTGTTCATATCAGATAAGTTCCAGACACGAAACCCGTACCAGCATTACGTCGATAAAACAGCTAGTTCACTCAGCCACAGCAAAGGCAGGTGAAAGCAATTATAGAATATTGGCGGCAACCTGCAGCTCCCCTGAATGATTTTTGATTTTGGTCCGTTAGACGCCCTCATTTCCTTCACCCAAAGATGCTTCCCCAAACACTCGGTATCCCTGCTTTCAGCATCCTTAACTGCATAATTCTTTTCATAAACTTTAATTTGGCTTCTGATCACGGGTGTTAATCTGAGTTTACTAAAGTGGCGCTTTTGGGCTAGTTGGTATTAACGAAAATATACGGCCCTACGTGCAGAGACATGGCACACAGTCACTGTTGTTACGACCAAGCATCCGCAATTGCGCGCTCTATTGTTCGCCTGTGGGCATGGATAAGTTTTGTGAATATGTGGTGATGGTCCAATGGCTCTAAGTGAGCCTGTTTCCAGGAATCCTGTTTTGTAAGCCTGTTTTGCTTTGTGGACACTCTGCAAATGCCAAATTGACCCTGTCAAGAGAACGTCTGGAAAAACACAAAGAAACGTCCCCCTGCGGGAAATAGCAGGAAGTGCTTTCTTTCTTTTGTTCACCCTTCCAGTCGAGAAGTGCTATCCTCCAGTGATGAATGCCTCCTATCCAAAGGAGACGACAGAGTGACATGTCCGCTGACGTGCAGGACAAGAAAGGAGCATGACTCATACGGCCATTAAGTGATTTCCCGGGAATGCAGGAAAGATTTGCAATTGTCGAAAAGGGACCATGTTGGGAGCCCTATGCGGCGCCACGTGCACTCGGGTTTCTGAGAAGTAAAACCCCTTGACAGAACCAGCCTGTGGTTTCTTTGCTGAAGAATAGAAATGTACCTCCTCTCCTCGCCGTTCCCAAGCTTTTCCCGCCAACAAGTGATCACGCCCAACGAATGAATGCCGGACCAGTCAGTGCTTCAGACCATCAGTGCAGTGATGTGTTCGATTGGATGCCGATACCTGAGGGGCGTGCCCTGGATTTGGTTGGTCAGCATCTTCAGAGAGGGGCTGGACATAGGGGGTTTTTAAGGACGCTGCAGAGCACGAAATGTCGCTCTGGGCCCTGGGTAAACGGCTCATCCAGTCGCTTCTCGCTATGAACTCTTAACGCTTGCCATTTTGCTGATGTACCCTTCTTTTTCGTGTAAATATTGTAAATAAGTTTTCTCAAAGTGCCATTAAACCTGCTTGTACATATTTCACCAACTTCGAAGATTCAATCCTACTTCAACCCCGAGTCTCTGCACGCTACCAAGTGAAGGCCGGGTCGACGTAGCCCCAGCGTCACGACAACTGGTGGCAGCGGTGGGATCTGAATCTACAAGCCACAACATCTGATGACTGGAGGTGGGATCTGGATCTACAAGCTACAACATCTGGTGATTCGAGGTGGATCAGAATCTACAAGCCACAACATCTGGTGATCGGAGGTGGCATCTCAAGCAACAAGCAGGAGCAACAATCGGCCAACAAGAAAGCAGCTTGGAACATCGATCGCATGTGTGGGTGAGTGCTTGGCTTTTCTTCTGATGTGGACCAGGTTCTAGAACAGGGTTAGATTTTAGAACTGGTAAAAAGTGTTGAAACGCCTTTAGGTTTGGTAGTTTGCACTGTTGTTTTGGAAGTAGCCGACACTCGGAGCGATCATGGACCTACAAAAGCTGCAGAAACCGGACCTGTTGCTATTGTGTGAGGAATTGGGAATTGATACAAGTGGTTTGGCACGAAAACCTTTGATTATAAAGGCAATCACAGATTTGGGAGCCGATGATGAGGAGCTCAGTGAAGCATGGAACCTCATCGGTCAAAAAAAGGAGCAGCTCAGACAGCAGAAAGAGCGGGAAAAAGAGGAAAAGAGGCGTGAGCGTGAACTTGAGAGGGAAAAAGAGGAAAGGGAGCGCGAACGTGAGTGGGAAAAAGAGGAAAAGAAGCGTGAAAGAGAAGCAAAAAAGCTGGACCAAGAAATTGAGCTCCGGAAATTAGAACTAGAGTTGAGCAAGAGGTCGGGCAATTGTCCCCAGCTAGCGGTACCTCTTCTCAACAAGGAGGCAGATTTCAAGATGTCAAAGTACATGCAGCCATATGTGATATCAGGGGATATCGGTCTGTATCTGGCTAACTTTGAGCGAACCTGCGAAAAACTGTCCTTCCAGCGAGACACTTGGTCTCAGAGATTATTGACGGTTCTGCCCTGCGAGGCAGCGGAGGTTGTCGCGCGGCTGAGCAAGGAGGACGCGGACAACTACGAGAAGGTCAAAACTTGCCTTCTGAGAAAGTATAGGCTTAGCGCCGAGGCGTTCAGACAACGTTTTCGGAACGCTACTAAGTCCAGGGACGAGAGTTACCCTGAATTCCTGTACAATTTAAGAGTTAATTTGGGCGAGTGGCTAAAGAGCACTGATTCCTACAGTGATAGGGACGCTGTAGTCGAGCGAATTCTTTTGGAGCAGTTTTATAACTGCCTCCCAGAAAAAGAAAGAAATTGGTTACAGGACCGAGGCGAAATTAAGTCGGCAACTGAAGCTGCCGAACTTATTGAGGAGTATGCTTCGCGCCGACAATTCAGCAACCCAGCAGTGGATAGGCCCCGCAATCCCAAGTTCAGTGTGAAAAACCGTCAGGAAAGGCACTTTGCTAGAGTTGGAAACGAAGAGATGAAGGTTTCTTCAGGCAAATTCCCTAGAAAGGACGGCAGTGAGAAAAGTGGGGAAGTGACCAACGCGCAGAACACAAAGAACAAGCTTGGGGCTAGGAAGCCGCTCACATGCTTTAGGTGTAATGAGCAGGGTCACATTGCCGTCAACTGCCGGAAAGAAAAGTTTGCTTTCTCGTATGTCAGTGACTGCCATGAAAATATGCAGCTTTTAGAACCCTACCTGCATGACCTAGTAGTCAACGGGAAGCCTTGCAAGGTACTGCGCGATTCGGCCGCAACGATGGATGTTGTCCATCCGGCGTATGTGTCGCCTTCCGACTATACAGGACAGTGTGCGTGGATCCGCCAGGTAGTGGAGGAACAGAGTGTGTGCTTGCCAATCGCGAACGTGGTCATCGAGGGCCCTTTCGGCGAGTTGACAACCGAGGCTGCCGTTTCAGGAAAGCTTCCTAAGTGCTATCCGTATTTGTTTTCCAACAAATCGGACATGCTACTGCGAAAGAGGGGCATCCTTTTCGGAGACAGAGATGTGCAGGCCTTAACACGTTCAAAGGCGCGAGAACTAGCTACACTGCTCATTTCAGAAAAATCAACAGCGGAGGAAACGGCAGTTAAAACAGTGGTAAATGCGGAAAATAGCGGGTCAGAAAAGTTTGAGAGCGAGGCATCTCAGATAAGTCAACTAGAAAGTGAGCTTGATAAGACACGGAATGAGGACGTTCTAGAGAGTAACCTCTTGCCGCCGGTGTCTAGTAATCTCACGAGACTTCTAAGTGGAACCCGAGAGGACTTAGCTATGGAGCAAGCCAATGATCTCAGGAATAAGCTCGAAGTACAGTGGGAAGGACCTGCTGAAGTCGTTGCAAAGCTTTCTGACACTAACTACGCAGTGAAAATCCCCGATAGGCGTAAAGCAGTGCGCATTTATCATTGCAATCTTATGAAGCCCTATGAGCAGAGGGAAACCATGGTAAATCTAACGTTAAACCTTCCTGAGGAGATTGGGGATAACTTGATTTGCCTCAGCGGAAAAGGAAGCAACGCTCAGGAGCTTCACAAAAAGACGGAGCAGAGAGGAGAACTAAAGAAATCCCAGCTGTCCGATCTGGGCGAAATAATAACAGAGTTTGAGGCCTGCTTCGTGGACAAGCCAGGCAGGACTGATTTGACTGAGCACGATATTGAGCTGACTTCAGACGTGCCAGTGCGATCAAGGTGCTACCGATTCTCTCCAAGGCAAAGAGAAATTCTGGATAGGGAAGTAACTCGCATGCTGGAATTGGGAGTAATAAAACCCTCGGAAAGCGATTATGCTTCGCCTATGATCTTAGTAGAGGCTCCAGGTAAAGACCCTAGGCCTGTGGTAGACTACCGAAAGCTAAATTCTCTCACCAGGGATCAAGTGTGTCCTATTCCGAATATTGAGGAGAGAGTAGAACAGGTCAGTAGAGCGGCATATGTGACTACGCTGGACCTTACTCGAGGATACTGGCAAGTACCGCTCACTGAACGCGCCAGCAGATACGCGGCTTTCGTCACTCCGACGGGCAGCTACCAGCCAACAATGATGAGTTTCGGGCTCAAAAATGCTCCATTTTGTTTTTCACGACTCATGGATAGGGTTTTAAAGGGGTGTGAAACATTCGCGGTGCCTTATTTAGACGACATTGCGGTTTTTTCCGACTCATGGGCGGACCATATGGTACATCTAAGAGCTGTACTGAGCCTTTTGCGTCAAGCTGGACTAACCGTAAAGGCCGAGAAATGTTGCCTGGCAAGGGCGACCGTGGACTACTTGGGTCACCATGTAGGTCAGGGTTTCAGGAAACCCAGCGAGATTAAGATTTCTGCGGTAGCAGACTATCCGCGGCCGAGCACGAAGACGGAAATTCGAGCATTCCTAGGTCTGACTGGGTACTACAATCACTACATCCCTAACTATTCAGCTTTGGCTAGCCCTCTGACCGACGCTCTCCGCAAGACAGAACCGACAAATGTAGTCTGGGACGAACAAAAGGAAGCCTCCTTCGTAAACCTGAAGGCTGTGCTGATTAGCCGTCCGGTATTGCGAGCTCCAGACTATGGCCGAGAATTCACGGTCCAGTGTGATGCCAGTGATCGAGGGTTAGGTGCTGTTCTCTGCCAGAGAGATGACGACGGTAATGAGCACCCCGTGCTCTACCTGAGCAGAAAACTGAGTTCTAGAGAGAGGGCTTATTGCGCGTCAGAGAAAGAGTGCGCTTGCATTGTATGGGCCATTCAAAAATTGCAGTGCTATCTTGGAGGGGCCAAATTCACCGTAGAGACGGACCATTGTCCCCTGGCTTGGCTGCAAACTGCGACATCGAAGAACAGTCGCCTTCTTAGGTGGAGCTTGATTTTACAGCAGTACAATTTTGAAATAAGATACAAAAAGGGGAAGTTAAATGGGAATGCGGACGCGCTTAGCCGCTCTTTCTAAGCGGTCCGAGATGTTCCTCACCATGTATCCAAATTGATAATCAGGTTTTTTTTTTTCGTGCGCTTGTATATGTGTGACTATGTAAAGCAGCACGTTTGGTTTTCTAGGAATACGTGGGTCCTGAACGTCTTGAGAGTGGGCTTTTCTCGAACAACAATGGCAGTTTTCTTTTGACCTGGTCTCTTCAGACGGGAGCCGAGTGCTTGCTTCGACATGTGGTTGAGTTTCAGACAGCTCGAGCAATTTGGCCTACAACAATCAAGACAACGCGACAAGCAACAGCGAGCTTCAAGCGTTCACGTGCAGGCCATTAAGTCGTCTCTTCATGCAGCAGCTGGGACTGCTGCCCTCCGAGACTCTTCTGGCGGGGGAGGAGGCTGTTACGACCAAGCATCCGCAATTGCGCGCTCTATTGTTTGCCTGTGGGCATGGATAAGTTTTGTGAATATGTGGTGATGGTCCAATGGCTCTAAGTGAGCCTGTTTCCAGGAATCCTGTTTTGTAAGCCTGTTTTGCTTTGTGGACACTCTGCAAATGCCAAATTGACCCTGTCAAGAGAACGTCTGGAAAAACACAAAGAAACGTCCCCCTGCGGGAAATAGCAGGAAGTGCTTTCTTTCTTTTGTTCACCCTTCCAGTCGAGAAGTGCTATCCTCCAGTGATGAATGCCTCCTATCCAAAGGAGACGACAGAGTGACATGTCCGCTGACGTGCAGGACAAGAAAGGAGCATGACTCATACGGCCATTAAGTGATTTCCCGGGAATGCAGGAAAGATTTGCAATTGTCGAAAAGGGACCATGTTGGGAGCCCTATGCGGCGCCACGTGCACTCGGGTTTCTGAGAAGTAAAACCCCTTGACAGAACCAGCCTGTGGTTTCTTTGCTGAAGAATAGAAATGTACCTCCTCTCCTCGCCGTTCCCAAGCTTTTCCCGCCAACAAGTGATCACGCCCAACGAATGAATGCCGGACCAGTCAGTGCTTCAGACCATCAGTGCAGTGATGTGTTCGATTGGATGCCGATACCTGAGGGGCGTGCCCTGGATTTGGTTGGTCAGCATCTTCAGAGAGGGGCTGGACATAGGGGGTTTTTAAGGACGCTGCAGAGCACGAAATGTCGCTCTGGGCCCTGGGTAAACGGCTCATCCAGTCGCTTCTCGCTATGAACTCTTAACGCTTGCCATTTTGCTGATGTACCCTTCTTTTTCGTGTAAATATTGTAAATAAGTTTTCTCAAAGTGCCATTAAACCTGCTTGTACATATTTCACCAACTTCGAAGATTCAATCCTACTTCAACCCCGAGTCTCTGCACGCTACCAAGTGAAGGCCGGGTCGACGTAGCCCCAGCGTCACGACACTGTGCCCTTCTTTCCCGGGGTGCATCACTTCTCAACCTCTTGGAGACTCCTTTTGCAAATCTTACAACTACAGTTGAACGCTTTTATAAGATACGTGCACTGGGGAGCAGTTTTTTTTATCTTCAATATCAGAGGTCCCTTATAAGCAGGGTATACAATCCCATTTTCTAACCAGACCTTATTTCGACCTAGGCATCCTACGGGTAAAATGGCAAAAAGGAAATATATATCCTTTAGCATAAGCGTTATTATCGCTTTCATTTACATACTGCATTTCCCTGATGGACCACCACAGACTGAACACACCTCGCAACTTTCTTGTATTATTTGCGAACGGCGTTTGCAGCGATTGCAAAGTGCCTTCACGATGTGACGTGGCACCGCAGCTAGCGATTCCCAACTCTGGAAAAAGTTCTGTGTCTCCTAACACTACACGAACTCAAGTAAAAAAAAAAAAAAGCGCCACGTCATTGTGAATGTAGCCAGCTTACCACCAAGGTGCTAGAAGTAGCCAGAACTATAAAACATCACCAGCAGAAATATCACTCGAAAAGTTTAGCTTGTTTGTCAACGGGTAACATCGGCTGTGAGTAACAAACTTATGAATGTCGCTACTGAGATGAAAAATAAATAAAAAGCGAACAGGACATTTCTGAGTGAAGTTGAAACCATGGTGGAATAGTAACCACAGCAGTCTATTTGTCTTGTTTATTTATTTATTGTTTATTTGGCTGGCTATGTCTTGCTTTCTAGTCACAATGGTGTGTCTACGTCAACGGCACCAGCTGATCCCTTTCTTCGCATTTACCTGATAGATTGTTCATATTGGAAAAATACAGCGCAAAAAGACACAAGACGACCTGTCGCAGCTGTGTAAAAGATGAAAAGAGCAAGAAAACTAAAAACTGCCGCCCTTTAGTTGCGAACACTAAGATTTTATTTCGACACCGAGATAAAACAACAGGAGAGCTGATGGAAGCCTACTTGATCCGAATAACACAGTCGCAATGTTTAAGCCAGCCTTCGGTTATATTAGTAGATAAAGAGGAGTCGTTTCTGGATAATTCATAATCTTGGCCTTAGTTTTCACGGGAGATGGTAGGAAAACATCCCCCAAAAATCTATCATCCGGTGTTTATGACGTATGATATGTTTTGACCCCTTGCAATGGGCTTCGCACAAGTGCTATAGGCTTCTTGTAATCGCTTGAAAGACGTATCAAAATGTGTTTCTTTCCAATAAATTTAGTTGCGAGTCAGCGTACGTCTATCTTCTTTTCGCCTTGTGTCTTTTTGCGCTGTACATTTCTAATGGGAACCAATACCCAATTGTCTATCCTTCTTCGGATAGATTGTTGTTTATACTAAAAGTCAACGTAACTGATAATTCCCGCTGTATTCTTCTAACTAGCGGACACAACATCTACGGTATATCCCTGATAGGAAGCTCCAATAATTGGAGAACCCAACGGCACTCTCGGTAAGCTCGCGCAGAAGCTCGCATGTGCAGTCGCGCTTGTACTCCTCGCGGCAAGCTTGAGGAGCTCATCTACGTTGCATTCCCACTGCAGGTGCTTCTTTTAGTCATTTGATAGGCGACTGACTTGCTTTTTTTTTTTTTTTACTGAAGTTGTAATTAATCGTCATGACGCAAGCGTGTCCCTCTTTTTTTGTTTTCACTATAGCTGTAACTGAACCTGGCGATCGATGGTACCGCACCTAATGTAAAAATGTCTGTTAGAAGCGAGACTGAGCATACCAAAATTCAAGGCTAACTTGTCCTTTATAGCCGACTGTCTTCTAGATCGAATGTCTAATAAAGCAAAGGTCCAATTAATAAATTTCATATGGGTGCCATTCATTTGGGTGAACGGTGTTTCTTATATCCGACTACCTGTTATATCCATGCCTTTTATGACGGGGTTCGACTTTACAAAATCAACATTATGTGAACGATGACGTCAACAATTATCTGCCTCTCCCATAATCGACAGTAAATGTAAGCATGAAATGGTTAGGGGCTCCGGGATGGGCTCGGTGCCTTCTTGAGACTATCAGTTTGGGCTTGCGTTTAATACATGACATGGAATCATAAGCGCACATCCAGGTGAGGACCAGGAAGGACAGGATACACGCACGAGCGCTAACTCGCATCAATTTGTTTCAGGTCACAGAGGCATATAGCATACCGATATATTGTGGAAAAAGTGTGTAGAGCAAATTGAAAGGTGTCCTAATGATCGTCTACATGAACACCGCAGGAATGTGTGTGCACACACATCCGCCGCGCGCCCTTCGTGTGTTGATGGCCGCCCAAACAGTTTCGTTTCTTCTGTACTTTTCTTTTTTTTTTCCCACGCGCACTCCGCGTGCGTGGCGTCCGCTTCTCTTCCTTGCTTAATTGTTTGTTCGTTTTTCGTTTGTTTGCTTACGTTCTCTACCCCCGCCCCCTCCCGCCCCTTTTCGCCTTGCGGTTATCTTCGCGGGGCGTACAAGGAGTTCTGCGTACGCGACTCAACTTGTTTCGTTTGTTTGTTGGTTCGCTAGGTTGTGCTCCAAACAGGCACCCTATGTGCTCGGCCTGGTCCGCAGCACTCTAAGCCTATGGCTCAAAGTTGGCAAAAAAAAGTAGTGCGCAGCGCTCAGATACCAGCGGTTCACGATAAAGGGCAGCAAAATTAAACGAGAACCCACTGCTCATATAGTATCCGAACAAAAAGTGTCATGGCAGTTCGGTTCCAGGTGGAGCTCCAGACAGAGCCGGTTGGTTTGTATGCAATGGTGCGCCGATCAAAATTAAAGCACAATGAGGGGCTCGCAATGAGATACATAAAAGAGGAGACAACAGCCACTACCCACACAAATGAAAACAAGGGATGTGTGTGTGTGTGTTTTTTTTTGGTGGGGGGTGAGTTCATCAATGCGAAATAAATAATGCAGCGTCATTGGAAAACTTATTATAAATAAGAAGAAAAAAAGAACGTATGAAAGCTGTGGAATTCGAAACAGTGAGCTCTAAATTTCAAGCTAGAAGTAGAAATTAGACGAATTCTTGGGACATCGAGCGGCATTATTGAATTGGCATTACATTTTTAATATTGCGGCGCAGTATGGATTCGGCGGCTCGTTGCTGTTACGGAAAATATCTTACTGCAGTTTTACACACCTCACGCACGTTTTAAAAGCCTCTACTGTGCTTTTCCTAAATAAAGTGGTATAAATGCGATTTGGAGAGTGGTTGTAGTTTCGTTCACTTAGTTTTCGTTTTGGTTTTTTTTTATGTATAACTGGAACGTAATCTGAGACTAAATGAATTACATATCGGAAGTAATTGTAATTTAATGTGAATAATTTTCGGAGTCGTAATTGGTATTCTTTTTTTTTTTATTCCTTTTGAAACGCAATTTTTCCGTGTATGCATCGGCGGCATGTACTAATATATGCAATTGTATACCTCCTAATATTCGCTAGGTTACGCGTGGCGAGAGTTTTTATTACCGAGGCATGCTCCATATTATTATGGCTGGGACTGTACATACAACGCGCCAGTGCAGCGCTGACGCGATCGTCGTTGTGCCAGCCTTCTTGCCTACTCGACTTCCTAGCTGCTGCGCTCGGACACTGGAGACGGCGGCGGCGAGCAACCGCGCGACGATGCGAGTGGCGAGAAAGCGAGGGACTGGTGCCCGCGCGTGAGCTTCGTCTCCCCGTGCCACCACCCCCTGTGGTGTTGGTGGTCGGTGGTCGAGCGTCCAAAGAAAAAAAAAAAAAAACGGGGGCGCGAAAAAAAAATAAGTGCGTGGTGCAGTCTCGCGACGTAAAAAAGCCCCACCGCTGAGCCCGGCAGCTCTGGCCGCTACTCGTGTCCTTCCTTAGGCGAGAGAGGGAAGGGCAGAAGAAAATGGAAAGGAGGAGTTCACGGTGGTACACCGCGTGGTGCCAGTTTGCCGAACTAAAGACCCGTGTCCCGGAAAGCTGGGCATGATCGTCCAGTGAGGAATGCCTACTGTCCAAAGGAGACGACAGAGTGACATGTCCACTGACTTGCAGGACAAGAAAGGAGCATGACGCATACGGCCATGATTTCCCGGGAATGCAGGAAAGATTTGCAATTGCTGGAAAAGGACAATTATGGGAGCAGTATGTGGCGCGCACGTGCACTTGGGTTTCTGAGAAGGTTATGTAACGCCGGCCGGAAAACAGGTAAGGCTACTATAAACGCCGTCGAGGTTACGTAACGCCAGCCGGAAAACAGATAAGGCTACTATAAGCGCCGTCGAGGTTATGTAACGCCAGCCGGAAAACAGGCGTGCCGACATTCGCAGCCGTGTCTTAAATGAGGAAAACGTTGTCAAGAGTACACCGAGGCCAAAAAAAATAATAATAAATTAATAAATAAGAGAACGCGTAGCCGAAATTCGCAGCAAGAGTTCGGAAGTAGATATCAGAGCACGCCGCTAAGGCTACCACAAGCATCAAAGCCGCTAAGACTGCCATAAGCGCCGTCTAGGTTATGTAACGCCAGCCGGAAGACAGGTAAGGCTACCATAAGCGCCGTCGAGGTTATGTAACGCCAGCCGGAAAACAGGCGTGCCGACATTCGCAGCCGTGCCTTAAATGAGGAAAACGTTGTCAAGAGTACACCGAAGCAAAAAAAATATAATAATAAATAAATAAATAAATAAGAGAACGCGTAGCCGAAATTCGCAGCTGCGAAGTTCGGAAGTAGATATCAGAGCACGCCGCTAAGGCTACCACAAGCATCAAAGCCGCTAAGACTGCCATAAGCGCCGTCGAGGTTATGTAACGCCAGCCGGAAAACAGGTAAGGCTACTATAAGCGCCGTCGAGGTTATGTAACGCCAGCCGGAAAACAGGTAAGGCTACTATAAATGCTGTCGAGGTTATGTAACGCCAACCGGAAAACAGGTAAGGCTACTATAAGCGCCGTCGAGGTTATGTAACGCCAGCCGGAAAACAGGTAAGGCTACTATAAGCGCCGTCGAGGTTATGTAACGCCAGCCGGAAAACAGGTAAGGCTACTATAAATGCCGTCGAGGTTATGTAACGCCAGCCGGAAAACAGGTAAGGCTACTATAAGCGCCGTCGAGGTTATGTAACGCCAGCCGGAAAACAGGTAAGGCTACTATAAATGCTGTCGAGGTTATGTAACGCCAACCGGAAAACAGGTAAGGCTACTATAAGCGCCGTCGAGGTTATGTAACGCCAGCCGGAAAACAGGTAAGGCTACTATAAGCGCCGTCGAGGTTATGTAACGCCAGCCGGAAAACAGGTAAGGCTACTATAAATGCCGTCGAGGTTATGTAACGCCAGCCGGAAAACAGGTAAGGCTACTATAAGCGCCGTCGAGGTTATGTAACGCCAGCCGGAAAACAGGCGTGCCGACATTCGCAGCCGTGCCTTAAATGAGGAAAACGTTGTCAAGAGTACACCGAAGCAAAAAAAATATAATAATAAATAAATAAATAAATAAGAGAACGCGTAGCCGAAATTCGCAGCTGCGAAGTTCGGAAGTAGATATCAGAGCACGCCGCTAAGGCTACCACAAGCATCAAAGCCGCTAAGACTGCCATAAGCGCCGTCGAGGTTATGTAACGCCAGCCGGAAAACAGGTAAGGCTACTATAAGCGCCGTCGAGGTTATGTAACGCCAGCCGGAAAACAGGTAAGGCTACTATAAATGCTGTCGAGGTTATGTAACGCCAACCGGAAAACAGGTAAGGCTACTATAAGCGCCGTCGAGGTTATGTAACGCCAGCCGGAAAACAGGTAAGGCTACTATAAGCGCCGTCGAGGTTATGTAACGCCAGCCGGAAAACAGGTAAGGCTACTATAAATGCCGTCGAGGTTATGTAACGCCAGCCGGAAAACAGGTAAGGCTACTATAAGCGCCGTCGAGGTTATGTAACGCCAGCCGGAAAACAGGCGTGCCGACATTCGCAGCCGTGTCTTAAATGAGGAAAACGTTGTCAAGAGTACACCGAAGCAATAAATAAATAAATAAATAAATAAATAAATAAATAAATAAATAAATAAATAAATAAATAAGAGAACACGTAGCCGAAATTCGCAGCTGCGAAGTTCGGAAGTAGATATCAGAGCACGCCGCTAAGGCTACCACAAGCATCAAAGCCGCTAAGACTGCCATAAGCGCCGTCGAGGTTATGTAACGCCAGCCGGAAAACAGGTAAGGCTACTATAAGCGCCGTCGAGGTTATGTAACGCCAGCCGGAAAACAGGTAAGGCTACTATAAATGCCGTCGAGGTTATGTAACGCCAGCCGGAAAACAGGCGTGCCGACATTCGCAGCCGTGTCTTAAATGAGGAAAACGTCAAGAGTACACCGAAGCCAAAAAAAAATAATAATAATAAATAAATAAATAAGAGAACACGTAGCCGAAATTCGCAGCTGCGAAGTTCGGAAGTAGATATCAGAGCACGCCGCTAAGGCTACCACAAGCATCAAAGCCGCTAAGACTGCCATAAGCGCCGTCGAGGTTATGTAACGCCAGCCGGAAGACATTGCCGTAAAATAAAAATTTCGCCGTGTAGCGACAGCCGGAAAACATGCGTGCCGATCGAACGGTCATTGTGTAAGGCAATCGCGGTATTTGACAGCAGCTGAAAGGAGGAAAACATTGCCAAGAATAACCGGAAGAAGAAAAAACAACTGCGTAGTCGAAATTCGCAGCCGCCAACGGCCATAGCGAGCGCGCGTAGAATAACCGGAAGAAAAAAAAAACTTTCACAGCACGCGTAGTCGAAATTCGCAGACGCCAACGGTCATAGCGAGCGCGCGTAGAATAACCGGAAGAAAAAAAAAAGAAAAAATCTTTCACAGCACGCGTAGTCGACATTCGCATAGCGAGTGCGCGTAGAATAACCGGAAGGAAAAAAAAAAAAAAAAGCCGCCAACGGTCATAGCGAGCGCGCGTTGAATAACCGGAAAAGAAAAAAAAAGTTTCACAGCACGCGTAGTCGAAATTCGCAACCGCCAACAGCGAGCGCGCGTAACGGTCATAGCGAGCGCGCGTGAGCGAGCGCGGTGATTATTTTGCAGCGGCAAGCGCGGTATTGTAAGGTTGTAAGCGTGGGATTGCGAGGAGGAAAGTTCCGAGGAAGTGAGTGAGGGAGTAGTGGACGAGCCACATTGTGCCCGTCAAATTTGGCCGTCAAATTTGGTGGAAACACTGGTAGCATAGTCTGCCAACAGGTTAAGTTACGCCAACTGGAACGAAGCCAGTACAGGTAAGATGCAACTGTTGTATACTTTCCTCTTGAGCGATACCGGTAAGCTGCTAGTAATAATCTGCGAGTGCTTGCCAAATGCGCTCCATCCCAATCTTACTCTTTTTGTTATTTTCTTTTCATAGTCCGGATCTGTGGTTCCTACCTGACCTAAGTAGACATATTCGCCTACTACTTCCAGTACTTCGCCACCTAATGTAAACAGCTGATCCTTCCCGAGGCTGTTGAACATGACCTTAGTCTTCTGCATATTGATTCTCAAGCCTACCTTTCTACTTTTTCTGTCTAGGTCTAGCAAATACCCTGTCCGTCATATAAGTGGCATTGTCAGCAATAAGCTGCGCCGGGAAGCCATACCTAGCGAATGCGTCTTGGAGTTTATCCTAGATTACCTTGGAGTCCAGGTTGCGAAGCGGGTATATTTCTACCCATTTGGAAAAATGGTCAGTGACTGCTAGCAAGTATCGGTTTCCTTTTACTGATCTAGGATAAGGGCCCATTACGCCACAGCCTACAATATCCCACGGGTAACGGCTCTCCACAGATTGCAAGAAGCCTGGTGGATTGCCTCCCCTCGGGTTCGCTGTTTGGCATGTAGGATTACGGATTGACAGGACATCCTTCCTCATGCGGGGCCATGTCACAATATGACACAACTTGTCATACGTTTTCTTATCATCACTATGACCGGCGAGGTGTGTGTCGTGGTATTATTCTAGGAAGGCCTTGCGAAGGCTTTTAGGGACGACCCGAAAGGGGGACTCACCCCCGTCCGCATCGGCAACAGGTATATACCGCAAGAGTAAGCCACCAGCTGCTTCCAGGTAGCTGTCGTAGTTGTCTACTGGTACTGAGCTGGGCCTGCTCAGACACTGACGTATCTTGATGCACTGGCCATCAGTGCGCTGGGCGCCAGGAGCTGCCTAGAGATTAGTGTTCCCCATGCACCTGCAGGCGCTGCTAAAGCCAAGACTGCAGGTGTTGGCTCCCCTTCTCCGGGAAGTGGAGCTCTGGACAGGGTGTGTGCTATTTTATTGAAGGTTTTCTTGTGGCATTCCACCCTGTAATAGTATTTTTCGAGAGCGAGAGCCCAGCGGGCAAGGCGGCCGGCTGGGATTTGCAACTTTGATAGCCATGACAACGCCTGGTGAACTGCCTGATTGGTGAACTCAGCCCCATCCAAATATATGTCAAATTTTTTTAGTGCGAACACTGTCGCTAGATACTCCTTGTCTATCACACTATAGTTGCGCTCTGGCCCCGTAAGGGTATGAATCCCAAAGGCCAGAAGGCAAAGCTTCCCTTGATGCTCCTGGAGCAGTGTACCGTACCTATGCTGTGCTCACTTGCATGCGCTTGCACCGTGAATGGCAGGTTTAGGTCGGGAAGCCATAGGCGTGCCGTAACCGCGATGGCTGCGGACAATGCTCGCAATTATCCATCGTCAGTGTCCGTCCAGAACCAACAGCCACCTTTCCGAAGGAGCTGATGGAGGGGTTGTGCTAGGTCGACGCCGTTCGGGATGAAGTGTTGGTAGAATCCTACCATGCCCGAAAAGCGCTGTCGGTGGTGGGAACTTGGGTTAGGCCTAAAGTTTTTCTTCATCTGGGCGGACTGTGCCTTGCTCCAATACGAAACGAAGGAGGTTGATTCTGTTTGCCACCAAGTGAACATTTCTGGGATTATTGTCGATATTTGTATTCTGCACTCGGTGAGGAACATTGGTTAGATCAATTAGATGTTCCTCTAGACTGTCCGAGAACACTACTACATCATCCATGTATTCCATAGCGCAGTTAAACTTAGCGTCTCCGAGCACAACATCCATACAGGCTCTGCTACAGTCAAGAGTAGTGAAAAACTTTACTGATACAAGTAAATACATGACCGAGTCGACTGATGGAAAGGGGTAAGACTCTCGAACTGTTGCAGCGTTCAGCCGCCGATAATCTACGCACAACCGTGCTGTGCCGTATTGCTTAGGCGTGAGAACAGGGAACGCTCAAGGGATTTTTGAGAGCCCCACCGCACCAGTGGCCAGCATTTCGCTGAGAGCACCATCAAATAGGGCTCGCTTGTGGACGCTCAAGGACCTTGGGTTGAATCGGATCGGACGAGTACTGCCGGTGTCGGTGCTATGGGTGAGACCATTGGCCTAACCAGTAGTTTCCGTAAACATTGTAGCGACGGGCCTCAGTGTCCTCTCGAATTTGCATTTTTCGGCTGTTGACCCGCTGAAAGACTTTAAAACAGTGAAAATACCATTTCCAGTGGCGGTGCCCGAATGGCTGTTTGCGGCCAGCAACTGTGACTGCAAAGCACCTGGTTATGCTATGAACTTAAATGCCGCAGTATTCAGGCTATACTGATAAGTTTGGTTTCAAAGGTCTATCACGATTCCGGCCTTGGCTATGAAGTTACCACCAATATCACAGACAGAAAAGACTGGGAAGCTGTAGGTGGTGGTAGTGACAAACATTTATTTGTACAAGGAGGTGTTTGGACTGAGGCCCTATTGGCCCAGGCCCTCACAAATCTAGGTGGAGCTCCTATTCCGGAGCCCCAATGACGTCTAAAGCCGCTCGCGCTCTGGCTACCAAGGTCCGCTGGGACTGTAGGTCATGCCAGCAGAGCAGCGCCGCCTCCCAGGCCTCCCTGAAGGGTAGGTAATGAAGGAATGGGAACAGTCGATATTGGACGGACATGCCGAGACCGTGTGGAAAACGTCCCAGAAGGTCGCTCCACACAGGCGTGGAGCGACCCATCCCCATAAAAGTCTGTATTGAAGTGCTTCAAGACTGCCGGGCACAGCATTGTGTTTGTAAAATTTTTGATAAGGAGCCTTTTGTCCTATCTACGGAGACCTTTACAAGGTTCCGGAAAGCGGCGATGGCTGTCCTTATAATATGTGGTAAATTCTTTGAATGTAATACGACATTGAGAGGGCTCGGAGTAGACTTCCCGAGCAAGTTTGAGTGAATGGGGAGAGAGCGCGCGGGCCGCCTGATTGGCTAACTCATTGCTCAGGAGTCCCTGATGGCCGGGAGCCCAGATGAGATTGCAATTTTGAGGGTCGCTGGAATGACATCAATTTTGTACGATGCGCTTGGCTAGAGGAGGTATCCAACCCAGCCCATAATTCTGACAGGCCACCTTGGAGTCGGTAATGATGTGTTTTACTTCTGGGAGGGAGAGGGCAAGCGTAATCGCGAGTTCGTCCTCGTATGTTGTGTTGTGGGCCTGGAACGTGAGTCCTGTCACTGTGTTGGTGTTGTGGTCCACTGCCGCGGTGAACCACCTCCCACGGTAGGGACCGGCAATGTCCACGTAGTATACATGTTGTTGTCTACCATAATGCCGCTCCAGTGGTTCCGCACGCGCCTGGCGGCGGCCATTATGATCAGTGTGACATGTTGCGGGGAATGGGTCTGACCCTGAGGGCGCGTCTCCAGGGTTCTGGCGCTCGTACCCGTTCCTCAAAGGTGGTGGTGCATTGGATGTGTAGTCTGTCAAGATTGCGGCGACCGGATGGCGTTTGTGATAGGCGCGTGTATTGGGTGAAAAGATGAGCCTCTCGGAGTTCCCGATAGGTGTTGACTATCCCAATTTCCAACAAACGCTGGTTGAATGTGGCATGGGGAGGTCAAGAGCCCGTTTGATAACTTTGCGATGTATGATCTCGAGTTGGTCCTCGTCAGGTTTACAAATGTGAAGGTAGGGGGTTGAGTAGAGAATTCTACTCGTAACGAATGCATGTGCCAGCCACAAGGCATCTTTACTTCGTAACCCCCCACGCTTATTGGAGACCTGGCGGACCATACGGCCCACCTGGTCGCCATATATGTTTTGTTAGTGTTGTGTTCGGTCTGTGTTGTTGGTGAATAAAGAGACCAAGAATACGGATCTCCTTGGCCGCTCTAATTGGACCTGAAGAAAGTGTAAGGTGAATTGATGCGTCGTCCCGAGGGGAGGGACGGATGTGGACAAATTCTGATTTTGTCGGGGCACATTGCAGACCACAGTACGCAGCGTATGCGTCCACCACCTCCGCTGCCTGTTGTAGGCATGTTTCCATGTGTTCAAGATTACCTTCGGTTGCCCAGATAGAGATATCATCCGCATATATGACATATCGAATGCCAGGAATAGAGCTTGATTTTGCGGGAAGATTTTTCATTGCAAGGTTGAAGAGGACAGGAGACAACACTACGCCTTGTGGTGTACCCCGGGATCCGATGGTACAGGGTCCATATTTCGTGCCTTGAAATTGAATATAGGCATGTCGACCCGTGAGAATTTGCCATATGTATCGATACGTATTCTGACCGCAGTTGGTATCTTGGAGGTGATTTAGTATCACTTCATGTTTCACGTTATCAAAGGCTCCTTTTAAATCTAAGGCCAGGACTACCTTGTCATTGTGAGGGAGTTCTTTAGGCTCTAATATGTCATGATGAATTCGTAGAAGGATATCTTGAGCGGATGTCTGTGGTGGGAAACCAAACATAGTGTCCGCAAGCGCTGTGTGATCTTTCGCCCATTGATAGTGACTGTTAAACGGATTGTCGAGATTGCCGGCGCTACTTAATCAGACGCCATACGTAGGTTGGTGCTTACACTCCGTGAGCGCAGGTGTTTTGCATCACAGGTGTTTTTGACTCGATCGCCGAAAACTGAAATTGTAGAGCCTGTGTCTAAAAGCGAGGCACTTCTATTCCGGCCACATGCACTGCCACGAGCGGCATATTGTCAAGGTGGGTCTCATTACAACGAGAGGTTGACGGAACGCGCTCACCGTTTCCTCCTGAAGTTTTCTGGGTAATGCCGGTGGCTCCCACGTTTATCTGGGCTGAGAGAGCGGTTCCCGTCTCTGCTTTAACGGCGGTCGTTCACGGTTGTATTTTGTGGCTTCGTGGTGTGGTTCCAGCCCGCGTTGCACCCCGAACTGCGCCAAAGGGAGAGGGCGGACGACGACTTTCACCCACAACTCCGTCCGCAGGAGGGGGCGGGCGACGACTCGCACCCATAACTCCATTTTTGCCTGCTATATTGTTACAAGGGGGGTAAGACGCCCCCCTCCTATAGGGCAGGGATCTCAGTTGGTCAGCGGCAGCACGTCCAGCACGAGAGCTTTTCCAGCGTCGTTTCTCCTTCACTTGTTCTGTAAACTTCATATTCAGGACTGTTACATTTTCCCTCTGTGCAAACGAAGCCCCCCGGGCGAAGTAGTCATTTGTCTCCACGGGAGTGACACTGCTTCATCAGGGCGACATGGACAACTTCGGTTGTGAGTGAGCGACGACCACCAGCTGGCATACGAGCTATTCGGCAGTTCACTTCGCTGACGTGCTCGAGCACAATGTAAGGGCCAGCGTAATACGCCAACATTTTTTGCGCTAAACCACGCTTTCGGAGAGGACGCCAAAGCGACACTAAGTCTCCAGGAGTGTAAGGCACACGGTTACGCCGGCTGTCGTACCGAGCTTTTGAACGCTCTTGCGAAGCGAGAATTAGCAAACGGGTGAGACGGCGAGCTTCATCGGGTTGACAAAGAGTTTCTGCGATGCACGGTTCGTCATGGACGGAGTAAGGAAGAATGGTATCTAGACAACACCGAGGAGGACGGGCTGTAGCCGATAATCTCATGTATTGCAGTGTTGAACGCAAACTTTATAAACGGCACTATAGTATCCATATTCGTGTGGTCAGATGCGATGTACAGAGATAGCATGTTGACGAATGTGCGGTTTGTGTGCTCCGTCAAGCCGTTGTTTTGAGGGTGATATGGTGTGGAATGCCGAAAATGCGACGCAGACAAACGGAGAAGCTCTTCCACAACATCTGCCATAAACTGGTGACATCGATCACTGATGATCACTCGCGGAGGTCCATGGCGGAGGATCACAGAACGGAGCAACAACAGGGACAAGTGGTGAGCGGTGGCTGAAGGAAGAGCTGCCGTTTCGCAGTAGCGGGTTAGATATTTGGCACAAACCACGATCCACCGATTACCGTCGGATGACTGCGGGAAGGGACCCTTAAGGTAGATTCCGACTTTCTCAAATGCACCACGTGGTGGAGTACCAGGATGCAGCAGGTCCTGTGGCGTGGACGTAGGACATTCGTGTCGGCACTCAGTGCAGCTCGCCACATAGCGCTCAGTCGTCTGGCGGATATTTGGCCAATAAAACCGGTCGCGAGCATCGAGCAGAGCCCAGGTGACCGGAAGAGAGGTCGTCGTGCAGGCGCGCAGGATGCACGAACGGTAGCTCTCGGGAACCACAAGCAGAAAATTCGTGCCAGTGCTTGAGTAAGCCTTTTTGTGCAGAAGGCCATTACGGAGACAAAATCGGCTGGAAGCAGTGGAATCCCACGCCGCGGCAAGCAATTGCTAGAGACGTATGTCGGTCTCTTGCGCAGTCCGCAGAGCCGAGGCGTTGGTACACTCGGGCACCATGTAGTGATCGAAACCCGCAGTCACATTTGGTCGTAGGAAGGGGAAGACGTGAAAGACAGTCTGCATCTGCGTGTTTGCGGCCAGTCTTGTACGAAACAGTGAAGTCGTACTCATGCAGACGAAGGGCTCAGCATGCCAGATGACCAGATGGACCACGAAGGTTGACAAGCCAACACAGGGCATGATGGTCCGTCACAACCATGAAATGGCGTCCATATAGGTGGCACCGAAACCGCTGAACAGCGAAAGCTACAGTGAGACACTCCTGCTCGTAACAGTGTAGTTACCCTCAGGCTTGCTGAGGGAACGGCTTGCTTACGCAATTACAAGCTCGCCGGTTGCCGACCGTTACACAAGCACAGCGCCAACACCAATCCCATTTGCATCAGTGTGGTCTTGCGTCGGAGCGGAGGGGTTGAAGTACTGTAGTATGGGATGTGACGTAAGCAGAAACTTTAGCTGGCGGAAAGACACGTCACAATCTGAGCTCAAGTCGAAAAAGACCTGCTTTTGTAGAAGGGATGTCAGAGCGTAAGCGACATCGGCAAACCTTGGGTTAAAACATGGAAAATAAGAACACAGCTCCAGAAAACTGCGGAGCTCCTTTTGAGTCTGGTGTCGTTGGAAGGCTGCAACTGCTGCAGTCTTCTATTGATCGGGCCGATCTCCATCGCGGTCGACGGGATGCCCGAGTACCAGCGCTTGACGTTCGCCAAAACGGCACTTTTTCGAATTCAGGACAAGGCCAGCCTTCTGCAGGCAATCTAAAACAATAGCGAGTCGTGTGTTATGTTCAGTAAAATCCGGCCAAAACTAACAACATCGTCTAATAGCACATGCAGATTTCCCACTTGAGATCATGAAGCATTTTGTTCATAAATGTTTAAAATGTGGCCGGCGCATTACGTAGGCAGAAGGGCATCACGTTAAATTCGAATAACCCCTCCGTCGTACCTAATGCAGTTTTTTCCTTGTCAGCAGGGTCCATCGGAATCTGCCAATAATCCTATCGCAAATTAACTGAAGAGAAATAAGACGCGGAGAAAAGGCAATCTATGGCATCGTCGATGCGCGGGAGAGGATGCACATCCTTTTTAGAGATGAAGTTGAGGCGATGATAGTCGATGAAGAACCTCCATGTTCCGTCTTTTTTCTTTACCAATATCACAGGAACAGCCCATGGACTGGAGGAGTCCTGTATTACGACCCTGTTCAACATGTCTTGGACTTTCTCGGTGATGATCTTACGCTCTGATGGCGACACATGGTTCGGCTTTTGAAGGATCGGATGGGCAGATCCCGTGTCAATCCAATGGCGTGCACGAGACAGAGATAAGCCTTGCGAGCCGTCGGACTGCGCGAAATCAAAGACGGAAACGGCTGAGACAATAGGGCCGTCAAAATTTCGCGTTGCGAGGCGTTCAAAGATGCGCTTATCATCGGAACAAGCTTCTTGTCAGTGGCGAGTGAGAAGCGAGGTTGTCGAGGGAAGGAGTAACGAGAGCTACGTAATTTGGTGTAGCTGTGCTAACTTAAGCTAGTTTTAAACCCGCTTGGAAAACAACCGGTTCCGGTGAGCAATTTATAGTCCACAGTTCGGTACGGCCCTCTTTCACACAAACCAATTAATGCGGCACTAACACATTTTTCCTTACGCACTGTGAATGAAGCGCCACAGAAGCCTCAAATGAGTCGATAATAGCACGGAAGCTTTACACCTGGACGCACACTGCAGAATGTGGCTGTACGACTACTTCATCACATACACACAAAACGTCTTCATGATTTGAAGACTCTTCCAAAAGTTCACGAGGTAGAGAACCACTAACACTTAGCGCTTCCATCCGGCACTCAACTGTAGCGCCGCACATACGCAGGAAGTCGGAAGTCAATTCCCAAGATTACGTCGTGTGTAGATCGGGGCAGTTCTACAAACGCCTCCAGAAATACTGGGCCTACAAAGAAATTTTAACGCTGCACACCCCAATCGGATACACTAACTCTTCACTCACTCCATAAAAATTATCAGTTTTGTCCCAAATAAATATGACTTTGTTCTTCAAAAGTTTCTTGAATTCTAATCTCATGACCGAAACTGGCACCAGAGTCTACCAACGCCATTATAGACAAACCGTCAACAATTACATTAACCTCGTTCTTTAACATGGTCACAGACGGAGGAATACTATGCAGCAGCGCACATTGTCTAGCGGCCTCATAGCCATCGGCCGTGCTGGCAAGTCTTTCAGCAAGGGTGGCGAAGATCGGCGCCGTGGTGACGGGGAATGGCGCACGAAATCACATAGGTAGTGTTACACTACGGTCAGACGCTGGAGAGTGGTTGCGGAACCCTTTGTTTTGCAAACGGCCCCTCCGAGGAGGATGTTCTGGCCGATATGTGTCGATGCAAGGCTAGACGGCGCGTCGGTTCGATGCTGTCGGGGGATTCCTGCACAATGCGAGCCGATTGCAGTAGCGGGAAATGTGACCCGCGACATCACACCAGTAGCAGACCAGAAGAGGTCGATCAAAATGTGGCGTGCCAGCTGGTTCCTGTATGGTAGGCCACGAAGAATATCTAGATGGTGGTTCCGGGACAATGTAGCTGTCAGGCGGTCGGCGCGATGTACGACTGGAGTAAGGGCGAGGATCTCTGCGCTGATGGTGAGAATTGTTGGTGACTCTCTTCGGGTCTTGGTCGGGGAGTGTACAGGTCTTCTTGGCAGGCGAAGTCGGTGACATTCGCGGATATCGGCGGGCACGCACCCCCATAGGATGGAAGAGCATATACCCCACCTCCGAGGCCATTGGGCCGGGCAAGCTGCTCACGTCGTGACATCTCATCTCAAACGATTTCATGATGAGGCACAGGATGCTTTGAGATGGCGATTCTTCAATACTAGCCACTGTAGTCACATTTGGGAGCCGTCCAAATTTCCGTGTAATGCGGCGAGTCTTTAAGGTCTCGAATGTTCGGCAGTGTCGGATACCGTCAGATACCTAACTCAAGTTGTCCTCGGCAATGAGGAAATGGTAGACGTCTTCCGCAATGCCCTTAAGCAGATGGCCTACTTTATTGTCCTCAGTCATCCTGCTGTCGATGGTCTTGCACATCTTGAGTATGGCCTCGATGTCGGTGGTGCAAGTTTCTGCTGCTGCCTGGGCCCTCTGAGCAAATGTCGGCCTGGCCTGTTTCTTCTTTGAAGCTAGGTCACCGAAACATTCCTTGATTGCTTCGACAAAACTTTCCCAAGTTGTCACAGAGTCCTCTTGTTCTCATACCACATCAAGGCGGTTTGCGTCAAGAAGACAACATTCGCTAGTTTAGCCACCGAATCCCAGCGGCATAGCGGCTTTCATGTTCATATTGAGTAATCCAGTCATCAACATCTTCCCCTGCTTGGCCGGCAAAGGAACAAGGCTCGCAAAACTGTAGCATCGCATTCGTGGTGGTCGGCGGCACATCGCCAGACGGGGTTAGAGGGTCCCATGTTGATGTTCGGGGCTCCTCGGTAGTCTGCTGCATTCTTGTTGAAAAGGTTGGTTGGTTTGTGGGGTTTAACGTCTCAAAGCGACTCAGGCTATGAGAGACGCCGTAGTGGAAGACTCCGGAAATTTCGACCACCTGGGGTTTTTTAACGTGCACTGACATCGCACAGCACACGGGCACCTTGCTTTTCGCCTTCATAGAAAAGCGGCCGCCGAGGCTGGGATGCGATCCCGCGTCCTTGGGAACAGTAGTCGAGTGCCGTAACCACTGCGCCACCCCGGCGGTGCTCTTGTTGAAAAGGGTGGGAGACCAGTGAGGCGACGGCTCCGACAAAGCTCCAGCGGTTGAGGATGCGTCTTGAGGGTAGTCGTACCGAACACCTGGCCACCAATTTGTTACGACGGGGGTAAGACGTCGGAGCGCTGAACAACACGATGATAGGGCAGAGAGCTGAGTTGGTCAACGGCAGCGCGTCTAGCACGAGAGTCTTTTCAGCGTCTTTCTCCTTCACATTGTTCTGTAAGCTTCATCTTCTTCAGGACTGTCGCAATATCATTCCCTTATCACGCCCGGTCAGTGTAAGGTTCTACATTATTGGGGAAACTTAAGCTCATCCATTTAGGGTATGACGCAAGGCCGTAAGCTACCAGCCCACATATAAAGTCAAGCTTCATCATCATCATCATCAGCCTGATTATACCCACTGCAGGGCGAAGGCCTCTCCAATATTTTTCCACTTAACCAGGTTCTGTGGTAGCTGAATCCACTAGGCCCCTACGAACTTTTTAATCTGATCTGCCCACCTAACTTTCTGCCGTCCCCTGCTACGCTTTCCTTCCCATGGAATGCAGTTTGTTACCCTCAGCGACCATCGGTTATACTCTCTTCGCACTGCACGTCCTGCCCATGTCCACTTCTTCTTCTTAATTTCCACAAGAATGTCGGTAACTTGAGTTATTTCTCTGACCCACACTGCACGCTTTCTATCTCGTAATGTTACCCCTACCATTTTTCGTTCCATAGCCCTCTGGGTTGTCCTCAACTTAAGTCGAACTCTCTTGGTTAGCCTCCACGTTTCAGCCCCATAGGTGAGTACAGGCAAGATGTAACTGTTGTATACTTTCCTCTTGAGCGATACCGGTAAGCTGCTGGTCATAATCTGCGAGTGCTTGCCAAATGCGCTCCATCCCAATCTTATTCTTCTTGTTATTTCATTTTCGTGGTCTGGATCTGCGGTTACTATCGGTCCTAAGTAGACGCATTCGCCTACTACTTCCAGCATTTTGCTACCTAATGTAAACTGCTGTTCCTTCCCGAGGCTGTTGAACATTACCTTAGTCTTCTGCATATTGATTTTCAAGCCTACTTTTCTACTTCTTATGTCTAGGTCATCAATAATTATCTGCAGTTCATCCCCCGAGTTGTTTAGCAAGGCAATGTCATCAGCAAATCGCAGATTACTGAGGTATTCTCCATCTATTCTTATCCCTAACTGCTCCCATTCCAAGTCTCTGAATACTTCCTCTAAACAAGCTGTGAATAGTACTAGGGAGATTGTGTATCCTTGCCTAACACATTTCTTTATGAGAATTTTGTTACTTTCTTTATGCAGAACTATGGTTGCTGTGCAGCCACTATATATATCTTCCAGCACTTTCACGTACGGCTCGTCTACCCCCTGATTTCGCAGCGCCTGCATCACCGCCGAGGTTTCAACTGAGTCAAATGCTTTTTCGTAATCAATGAATGCTATATATAAGGGCTGGTTATATTCCGAGCATTTTTCTATCACCTGATTGATGGTACGGATATGATCGTTAGTAGAGTACCGTTTCCGAAACCCTGCTTGATCCTTTGCTTGATTGCAGTCTAAGGTTGTCCTGATTCTATTAGTGATTACCTTAGTAAATACCTTATACGTAACAGACAGTAAGCTGATTGGTCTGTAATTTTTAAGGTCCTTAGAGTCCCCTTTCTTGTGAATGAGGATAATGTTTGCATTCTTCTATGGTTCCGGTGCCTTTGATGACACCAGGCACTGCGTATACAGGATGGCCAGTTTTTCTACCACGATATCCCCCCCGTCCTTCAGCAAATCTGTAGTTATCTGATCCTCTCCAGCTGATTTCCCCCTTTTCATAGTTTCTAGTGCTTTCTTGACCTTGTCTTTCGTCACTGCTGGAACATCTGACTGTTTTTCCCTACCGCCAATCTCATTACGGTCCTGACTACTTTGGCTACTGTAGAGATCTGTATAGAACTCCTCGGCTACTTTGACTATCTTGTCCATATTAGTGATGACGTTGCCGGCCTTGTCTCTTATCGCATACATCTGGTTTTTGCCTATGCCCTATTTCTTCTTTACCGCTTTAAGGCTTCCCCCGTTCTTTACAGCATGCTCAATTTTCTCCATGTTATACTTCCTTATATCGGCCACCTTGCGCTTATGGTTAGCTTTGATATCTCGGCCAATTCGATCTGGTCTGTTCGATTGGAAGCTTTCATACTCTGGCGTTTCTTAATCAAATCTTTCGTCTCCTTAGACAGCTTACCGGTATCCTCTCTAACTATCCTGCCGTCTACTTCTACCGCGCACTCAGTGATGATATCTCTGAAATTATTGTTCCTTGCCTCTAGGGTAATGTCGCCATCCTCAGTTAGAGCTGAATACCTATTCTGTAGCGAGATCCTGAACTCTTCTGCCCTCCCCCTCACCGCTAATTCGTTGATGGGTTTCTTTCTTACTAATCTGTTGCGTTCCTTCTTCAGATTTAGGCCAATTCGGGACCTCACCAAGCTTCAACCTAGCCGTAAGGACGTGCCTGCGTTCGTAGGGGTAACGAGAATGCAAACGGTTCCGGCAGGCTGACTCTGATATCAAGCCTCCCATATAAAAGGAGCGACCCGAGTTGGCAGCTCCCTCCCGTCGCATAGGGTGAAGTGAATTTAAAGGTCATGGCAGGCTGATCGAGGAGGTCGAGGAGCAGAGGGGTTCACAGGCCACAGACCACGCGACGAGCGGTTAGACCTGGCGTAGTATTGCTTTCGCTATAAAAACATGAGGAAGATCTACAAGAAGGCATCACCTTGTGCTTGTTCACAAAAGTGACTCCCTAGCGAGACTAACAAACCTTTCCAACGTATCCTGCGATGTTACAAAGCTGTCCAGCGCGTTCCATGCACGTACAGCCGAGTCAAAAAAAGAATAATATTATACATTGTTGGTGCAAGAGTACTCTTCAAGCATAGAGTCATAATTGTGTTGTGATACTCTAAAACGGCTGAAGTTGACATAAGTAACAGGATTGATTTTGAGCGCATAATGAACTAGCAGGCGTAAGAATGTGAGTCTATGAAGGGTTGCGCGGCTTCATAGTAATGGTCAAGCTTGCACACGAAAGCAGCTCCGTGGGAGACTAGGTGCGCCGGTACTTGTGGTAGACAAAGCGCACTGCTTTCCGCTGCACCGAATCGATAATCACGATATCTTTTTGTAAAAACGGGTACCACATAATGTTCGCATAGTCTATAATTGGACGGAGGAGAGGCTTGTAAGGGAGCAATTTGGTTTCTTGAGTAGAGTAACGAAAGACACGGTTTAGAAAGAATAACTTCTTCAGTGCTTTTTTGCTGATGTGCTACAAATGAGCATTGCAACCGAGGTCTTGTGCACTTGTTACACCTAGGTACTTCTCGGTTACAGGGTCAAGAAAAACGTTGCCACAGCCATAATAGAAGCTAAGCTTTGACTTTTACAGCGAAAGCAATACTACTCTAGATTCCGAGCCTTAAGCGTAGCGCGTTGCGGCAGCCACGTCTCACCCACGTGACGCTGTGACGTTAAAGGAGTCAGGCTGTCTTTTTTCGTTTACATCATAGCCCCCATGAGCACTGTATTTATCACTGATGTCGTTCCAAAATTTACTCGGCAATTCTTCGATAAGGCTTCTGAGCGTAGGGTGGAAAAGCATTTTTTTGGCCTTAAGTACCTTCTTTTTCACTGATCTTATCAATGCGGATATATTGGGCTTTAGTTCTGAGTTCGCATGTGGCCTGTACCTTTTTCGTAGAAATTATTTTCGGACTAATCCATGGACTCTGCTTTCTTGTGAATTTACGCATCAGCGGAACGAAAGAAAGAATGCAATGTATTGTCATGTAGGGTTGACAAGGTCGTTGGTGACAAATGAGGAGGCTTGATATAATCTGAAATAAACTCTTTATTGGGCTCACTTGCGCCCGCAAAAGAACAAAGTGAATCGGCGGCTGCGATAACAAGAAGCGTGCTCATCAAACTAAGAATGCCCGTTTCACGCGTCAGCGCTCGAGTTTAAAAATTTAGTGGTCACTTTAGCTCCCTTAAGTGCTTTGTTCAAAGAGGAAGCCTTCCCGCCGCGCTGCTTAGGCATTGACTGCGAGACCGTTTGTGACTAGAACAGTGAGAGATATTGCGCCTTCTCTTTGCTGTGAACCAATTTTAAACGCCGGTGATGAGTGCTGTACTGCGTTTATTTCTATATATGCTCAGTGGTGCGGCGTTACAGGAAGCGCCAAATGATAGGCGCCGCACGGAGGTGGTCAGCTTCGTAGATGCGTGAATCTCCTGTGACGTACTAATCACGGGTTGAACTGCATCCTTGCAGTGCCGCCGTACCCACTGGTTGCAGATCCACTGTGGCCGCTTGTTATGCCGTAGTCGCGAGACGCCAGTGATGATCTGCTCCCTATTTCCATCGCTGATAATGTGGTTCAATATGGCACCACATAAAAGATCTTGTCGAGTAAGGCTGTATCATTCTAGGCAACCGCTTCAGAATTTAGAGCCGAGTGGAAGATAGAGCAGCTCCAACGCAGATATGCTCGGCGTCGGTCCGAACTGCGCGAGCAACAAGCCCAGCACAACATGTACATGCTAAAGAAATGGATTGGACTGCATTCTTGAAGTGCCGCTGTACCAAATGGTTGCAGGTCCACTGTGGGCGCTCTTTATGCCGTAGCCGCATGACGCTAGTTATGCTCTGCCCCCTGTTTCTACCGCTCATAGTTTGGTTCAAGATGGCACTACATAAATTATTTTGTCGAGTAAGGCTGTATCATACTGGACAATCGCTTCAGGACCGAATGGAAAAGACAGCAGCTCCAACGCAGATATGCTTGCCGTCGGTCCGAATGGCGCCAGCAGCAAGTCCAGCGCAACCTGTACATCGTAAAGAAAGTTGTCGGACTGCATCCTTGCAGTGCAACCGTGGCCACAGGTTGTAACCTGTGGCCCCGGTGGCCGATCTTTATGCCGTAGCCGCGTGATGCCAGTGATGATCTGCCCCCTGTTTCCGTCGTTAATATTGTAGTTCCAGATGGCACCACATAAATGATCTTGTCGAGTAAGGCCGTATAATTCTGGACAACCGCTTCAGAACCGAGTGGAAGATACAGCAGCTCTCATGCAGATATGCTTGACGTCGGTTCGAATGGCGCCAGCAACAAGCCCAGCACAACCTGTTCATGGTAAAGAAACAGTTTGGACTGCATTGTTGCAGTGCCGCCGTGCTCACTGATTTTGCAATGGCAGATGAGAACTGGACATCGAAAATACTCTAGGTGGCTATGGCAAAAAGCGTATTCATAGAGGCGAGAAGCGATATGTTTTTTAGTAGAAAAAGCTGTCGTGGCTTACAAACAGATAATGAAGACATATAAGGAAAACGGAGGGTATGAAGTGAGGAGATACGGAGCCGAACTACGAAGGTGAGGACGGTCTTGAAACAAAGAATGGCCAGCGGTAGATAGAACAGAAGAGCATGGAGAACGGATGGTCGAGATCGTTCACAAAAGGGTATTCGGACCAAACGTTGACTGTGCAGTGCCACATTATTTATTAGCGCCTACGACGCCTCACTGCCGCTACGAGATTTCTGCCGCAAGACTTCAGGGGGTCATGTTTAGGGCTTTCAGCCTCTCCGCCTGGAGTACTTGAGCATTTGTTGTTGCAGATTCGCTGTTAATAGACAACTCGACAGTCGACGACCGCCGGACGACCAGTCCGATTACAAGTCTATGAAGGAACCTTTCTTTCTTTCTCTTTCTTTCTTTCTTATACCTTGAAACGAGAACCATCACCCTAAACTTAATTTGGAAGTTCAGCAGCTGCTTTGTGCACATGGACGATTATTCCGATTGAGTGAGTGCGATTTGTACAGTTTTCAAGCATGCGCTATTGTGCCCTGGCGAACCACCTGGATTCCCTTCAACCGAGCGTCGAGCTTTTCCTGCTGACACCCTCTTGAATTCCTCTGGTGCTGCTGCTCATGGCAGTGGCGCGTCGCCAGGAAGCATGGGGCGCTCATTATGATCAGACACATCTGGAATTCACAAGGGTGGAAGCTTGGTCTAGTCGGTAACGGTGATCTATCACATGAGAGAGTGGGGAACCAAAACCGAAGGACACAGAAAGGGTACACAACACAGGCGCTAACTTCCGACTGAAAGAACCGAAAGCCTTAGTTTATTAGGTTCTTTCAGTCGGCAGTTATCGCCTGTGCTTCGTACCCTTTCTGTGTCTTTCGTTTTTTTTTGCGCTACACTCTCAATTTATGGAATGTCTGGAATGCCGGCACATGGGCTCCCGTCCTGTGGCAGCGAGTTGCCTTCGCACCGCGGCAGATTTGAAGCGATTGATGTTCGCGCTCGCTGACTGAACCTTTCGGGCCTTCGTCACGTGCTGCCTCCAATTTGAACAATTTCAGTGCTACCGACCTTTTCACGCTATATGAGCGAGCCATCCACAAGCGTTCGACGAGTGCTGTGCCGCTCGCAAGGAGGGGCGTATCGTAGTCACCCCTGTCGTCGCTAACCGACTGTTATTCACCGGCCCCTCCCTAATGCAAAAACCAGCGTCTCCAGTGCGAAACCAGTAAGATTTTCGCGCTGGTTTTGCACTGGATCTGCTGGGCACGCTGGAGGTCTGCGATATTCACTGGAGCAGTAACGGGAAGACACTGGCTGCACTGGTGCGATGGGAGAAAAACGCTGGGATTAGACTTTTGACGCTGGCTCTGTCGCTGGCATCCGCGATGCGCTGGGAGAAGCGCTGTATGTGCGCTGGGCCACACTGGTCCCAGTGCCCCAGTATAGCCGGTGCAGCCTGCAGCGTCAGCCGGAGTAGCATCCCTCAGGGGCCAACTGGGTAACAGCGTACTCGCAATCGACCATCGGGGGGCATATGAAAAATATGGTTCAAGCAAGCGCTTTTCGCTGCAAAGTCGTTGCGCATTTGTAAGAAAACAAAGGCAGTATCTTTTTCTAGAATTTCCATGTTTCGATAGGTCGTTTCGAGCGTTTCGAGAGAGACAACGACCGCCGCGCCTCGATCTCATGGCACACTACTAAAGCTGGAATTGAACAACGTAGGCTACCATGCATAACCAACTTCACAGCTGATATTAAGGGCACTCTAACACAATGATTACTGCCAAAATGTTCAATGCGGGCTCAATCGCAGGCGAGCGTAGCCTGCACCACGGTCGAGTATAAACAGCAGAAAGAAAAACTAAAACGAGGAAGACAGTAGTTTACCGAGCGATGGGCCCATGAGAAAAAAAGCAACAACATACAGCGCTTGTAGTGCATAATATTTGGCGTGTTTCTCAAGCTTTGCGCTCCTTCTTACTCTGCGTATCAAGCAGCCGAGTCCTCGGTCGTCGCAACGCTTCCCGCAATATTTACATACAAATAAGGTTTAGTTACACGCAATTCGGGTCATCGCTGCGGCGCTTGCCGGTATTGAAGCTTGGTCGCACGTTTTTCTTTGAAGGCTTCTACTAAAGCTCCGTGTTCAGCGAAAATTACGCCCACGGTAGCAGAGCACCACCCAAGAGCCGGTGTTGGTAAATTTGCCAGCGATGTCAAACTCCACATGTTAAAATGATTCCAGTGCACAAATAGCGCGCATAGGCACCTAGAACATCAGTTGCAAGTCGTGAGAGCAGATAGCAAGCTAAAATGATCAAGAAGTTGCAATTGTTAGAGCGGTAGCAATGGCCTGTAGACTGCGAAACATCAAGTCCCAACCTTATAAATGCGGGTCATGACATAAAATGCAGAAATGTTTAAAGAAAATTCAGTTCTCGGCGTGGCTGAGTGGTTAGCGTGCTGAGCTAGTGATTGGTATGTACCTGGGGTATGTAAAAAAGTAAAAAAAAAATTTACTGCACCAATCGAGCCTCGTACCAAGTGTTCGAGGCTCGATTGGTGCAGTAATTTTTTTTTACTTTTTTTAAGTCTTTTTTTGTACCTAACTTGTTTCGTTACTCTTTATTTTTTAATTTTTATCCCACGCCTTTTTTCTCAGGAAAACAGTGCCGCCAGTGCGGAGCGTCCCAGTATGCCGCGTCCCAGTGCGCCCAGTGTCCAGCGTCATACTGGGACCAAAATCAGGTATGGCGCTGGGGCGCTGGCACCCAGTGGCGCTGGTTTTTGCAATGGGGCAGTGCCGATTGGCTGTAAATATGCCATGTATATAAAGTATAAAGACGACTTGTGTTCATCTCTTCGAAACTGACTCGGTTTTATCGCTACCACGAAGGGAGTAGGCAGCTCTCATACACAGCTTTCATACTCCCTTCGGTATAACAACGCTCGACGCACCACTTCCGCAGCCGTTGATATGCAGATGTTGCTTTCGTTCCCTTTGTGTACTCGTGTAGAAGTTGCATAGTAAGCCATGCAATGTGAGGTGCAAATTTCCCTAATAGCATATGGGTAAGTCAAGTGCTGTAGAGGAGGGCTTGCAATAAATTTTAACCCCAATGAAATTTTAGATCTATTTGACCCTGCCAGATAACTGTTACCTCTGCATCCCGGTGCAAGGCGGAACGTTAGGTGGCTCATATAGAGTAGGCTCTATTAAAGATAATATAGGCGCTGAATGAGTCTTCACTCTAGGGCGAGAAAGACTAGAGCTCGACAAGCAGAAATATAGAGCAGCCGTAAGTGTCGAAATATTCTAGGTTCTCTATTAGGGGGAATGAGACATTTAGTGTGTATATTATGATAATCATAAGCCAGTTACCTTTTCTTATTTTGCCCGACAACCTGGTTTTTTAAATTCTCATCAATCATTTAGCCCTGTCCTGCAGAATTGGGTCCTAGCCTATTCCAAGGCATTAATTATTGTGATCATTCCACAATATACCCCGCTGTCAGGATATGTGAGGCTTAACGCCCCGAAGCGACACATGTTATGAGTGACACAGGAGCACAGGTCTCCGGAATAGCGTAAACACGCCGCTTGTTCTGAATGCGTCGACGACGGAGCGGGATATATGTTCGGATTCCACAATAGTAGCACACTGGGCGAGAGGGGCGCCAACGTGCGTAATAGGGTGGCGTAGGATGAGCCGTTGTCACGGCGTTGATGCGGTTGTGGGGCGGTGCTTTTCGTGGTGGGAGAATACAAGGAGGAGGAGATGCAGCAACGTGAGCGTAAGTAGGCGCTGGGCGAGGTGCAGGAGGGTCAGGTGCGACATGGTGGGTGATAGTTGCCAACTCTTCTTTAATGATGGTGCGAAGGCTGGCGTCATTAAAAGGAGAAAAATGACCGCACCTGTCCCAGCAGAAAGGGCTGAGGGCTTGGAACTCCTCTTGGATTATCGCTCGAATCAGGGCTCGTAGATGGAGTTCAGTAGAGAAGCCGGGCTGGTAGAGAAGCCGGGCTGCAATCTGGAGGACTGCAGCTGTTCGAGGCGTTGGCAGATCGTAATAATGCAATCGACACTTGATGGATTCTGGGCAAGTAGGGTGTTATAAGCCGCAGAATTCATTCCTTTCATAACGTGGTATGCGCGTTCAGGTTCCGGCATGGTGGGACTGCATGGTGGGTCAGGACTGCTCTCGGTTGACAGAACGATGGTGGCTGTTGCCAAACGGCGACCGGAACGTAGCTCCAGCTAGAGGCAGGGCACGAGGCAGCAATTGGATCGACTTTCACCGCCACCAAATCTGAAAGAAGGCCAGGTCGAAACGGCAAAGTCGTGCCGGCAAGGCAAGGTACGCCGTGTCAGCTTTTAATCCGATGGTGAACCCAGGCGCGTGCCGGAGCCGGGGGACGATGACGATGATATGCCCAAATGAAATAAGATCATGGTATGTACAAATGACAGAAGATCAGTGGAGAGCTCACAATATATATATATATAGATATGGTTTGCTTGTTACTAATGGGCCAGAGTTAAGTTCGAGCAGGATGTCACACAACTTTCTCGATTACGTATTTTATTCCAACAGTTTCGGACGGTGGACCGTCCTTCTTCAAGGCAGAATTCTTTCTTGAAGAGCGCATGCTGGCACGTGGCGCCCGGCACTCGAAGAATGTTCACATCTGCTTCAGCAGTTCTTTGTCGCTGAACAACGGAAGATGCTGGCGACCTAGTCAGCGGAGGCCGCCAAGAAAGTACTCCGCTCTTTGCGCTCGCCCAACATCCCGTCTGCTATCGTCCCGGGAGACGGTGCTCAGTGTATGCGCCCCCGATCAAGCCTCACGCGGCGCACTAGAAACAGGAAAGGCACTACCAGACACTGTAGTTCCCACTTCAGTGCACAACATGGCGTCCCAAGACGAAGACGCAGGTTCGGCAATTGATACTTCCGTGTTGCCCAAGAGGAGGCGTTCGCCTTGCTTCAGGCGAATCGACACTGACAGCCTAGAGGCAGCAGGTGGCAAGAATGAGGCCCACCGGCTCCCTGATTCTGGCCTCTTCTCCTGCTTTAACCAACCGGAGAAAATTGCAGTCCCAGTGGAAGCAGCTCCAGTCATGGGCATGACCAGTGTCCCGCCTGCTGGAGCGATGCCTTTGGTGCTGCAGGAGCGACCGGCTGCCTCCAGCACCTGGTCCAAGGCGGAGACCAGCACAAAATGGCACCTGCCGAGCGCGTCTGTCCAGGCAGCAGTGGATCCCACCAACCTGGTGCCTTGGAAAATCAAGACAACCAAGGCCCAGCGGCGCCGTCAGGCGGCCCTCCGTAGGGCTGCGTCTGCTGTGGTGGCCCCCATCGCGCTGCCACACAAGATGGTGCTTTTCCGCCTTGCAGTCCGGGGTACTGGGCTCACCAGAGAACAATTCTGGTACCTGGCGGAGGAGCTTCGTCCACGTTTTTGCGTGCTAGCAGTGAGCGTGAACACGCGTCGCAACGTAGTGGCCATGGACGTGGCCGACGAGGGCAATTTCAATGCCCTCTTGGCCACAACGGTCATCCGTGGCCTGCCCGTGCGGGCCAAGGAACCAGCCCCGCTCAACGAGTACAGCAGGCTAGTTTTGGTGTCGCCACCCCGCACGGCCGAACAGCACCTTGCAGCGGTGACTGCTGTGACAAGGAAAGCGGCCTAATTGGAAGGCAGCACCCTGAGGCTCAGGTTCGCAGCTACTGCCCCGCCGCCACATATATCCATCCATGGCCGGCTCCTGCACGTCCGACCGTGTTGTCCTCGCCCTCTACAGTGTGCTCGGTGTTCTAGCCTGGCCCATGCAACCGAAGTCTCTCGCGCCACGGAGCGTTGTGCCCGTTGTGGCGGGCCACATCCAAGTACGGAATGCTCCAGAGCCAAGCCGCGGTGCTCAAACTGTGGACGTCGCCATGCTGCCACAGATCCAGTCTGCCCCGCGTGGCCGAGAGAGAGGCACGTGGCCGCCATCCTCGCGACGTCAGAAGTGCCCCTCTCCCGGTGGGCCGTTCGCGTGGTTGTCTGTGAGGGAACCATTCCTTGGGTGGCCAGCAGCCCCAGCGTGCTCCCAACTATGCGCAAATGGCCTCCTGCGGCGCGCACCAGCGCCCGCCTCAGCAGCCCCGACAGGACAAAGGCCAGTTGAAGGGACCGCGCCAGCAGCAGGGGCGTCAGCAGCGGCCATGCCAGCAGCAACGACAGCAGCACCTCAGGGCCTCCCAGACCACTGCTCGTACCGCACAACCCATTCTCGGTGCGGACAACACCCACACCAGCTCTCTGGGCGAGCGAGACAAAAAGATCGAACAGCTGATGGCTGCAATTCGCTTTCTCGTTCGGTATATCCCGGAGGACTCTCCCGACAGGCGCGTCTGCTCAGAAGCAGTAGGCGCCTCCTTACAGGATGTCAAACTTCATGGCTATTCGCCGGACACCTCCCGAATTCCTTCCATCCTGCAGTGGAACGTACTTTCTCTTGCCGCGCTCTATTCAGAGCGGCGCTCATGAGTGTCTAACGAGTCTCCTGAGGTTGTAGCGCTGCAGGCGATGTACGTTCGTGCACAAGAGGGGGAGCCTCAAATGCGGCTACCCGGCTACATCAGATACCACTTCCCGACAACCTGTGAGAAGGTGACCTGTGCTGCAGTGCCATGTAGTGATCCCCAGCACAAGCCAGAGAAATCTCGGCGTGAGGTTTATGTCCGGCGCGATGTCCAATATGTCCTTGTTGACTCGGCGGCGGCGACGAGTGATGTGCAGGAGTCTGTTACAGTCCACATATGTGGTGTGGACACGTCTGTGGCTAGTGTTAACGTGCGCCCAGTTGTGCAGTGGTATTCCCATTCGTTCAGTGCAGTCTCTCCGTGTTGTGCCTCCCGACAAATCATCCTCAGATATTTCAGCGCCCATCATTGTGCGTGGGGCAGTGCCTGAAACACCGCGCGCGGAGACGACCTACACGTCATGGAAACACAGCTGGAACTCACACCGCTGAACACCAGCGAGCCCACCTTCCGGCGACGTGGCACACCCGGCTCCTGCATAGAAGTTGCGTTCGCGTCCAGCGGCATCGAGGCGACCTAGCATCATGCACCATCACTCTGGGGCTCTGATCACTTCTCCATCCTCATTGAACCCACTGCCAAGGAAGCTGGCGCCACGCGCAATTGCCCCATATGTCAACTGGACCTGCTTCCGCAGCGAAATAGAAGCCGCAGCTGCGTCCGGCGCGGATTCTTCTCCAGTCTCGTCAGTAGCGCGTTCGTAGCCACTCGCCGCGTAGAGGTTCGGGCAGGGCAACCAACGCCCGACAAGCTGTTGGACCTGAGACAAAAACGCGACAAAGCTGAGCGGCGAGTGCGGCGGACGGACCGACCAACTGACTAGACAGTATACAATCGGCTGGACTCGGCAGCCAGGCGGCATTTCAACAAACTTTACTGCTGGCAGTGGGCATCGCTCTGCAGGAAGATGGAGGACGACTGTAGCTTGCGATGGCTCTTTACTATCCTGCGACGCATCACAACGCCACAAGCGACCCCGCAGCCACTCGCTGCTCTCGCCATCTGGAGCGGCCTTAGCTACGAGGAGCTAGCTGAGCGGTTTGCGGACCGCTTTGCGCCGCAAAGCCCCGCGAACGCAGGCAGCCAAACTTCACCTGTGAGCCCCGGAGACAGCGCCAGCGCTCCTACCCCTGGTGGCCCTTGTGATGCCCCCTTCACAGTGGCGGAGCTCAACAATGCGCTACAGCGCTGCCACCATCGTTAGGCGCCAGGGCCGGATGGGTTGACTTACCAGGTGCTGCGCAACTTGGACACAGATCTATGGCTGGTTCTCCTGCAGCAGATCAATCGGGAGTGCGGGACCCTCCCGGAGGTGGTGGTGGTGGTAGAAAACATTTATATAGGACAAATACAGGAGGTTATGCGTGAGCTGACCCTGAAGGGGCCAACCCTCTAAAACACTAGGTGGAGGTCCCTAGTTCGGGACCCCAGTGGCGTCTGCCGCCGCTCGGGCTCGCCCGACTAAGGCCCGTTGGGCCTTCAGGTCGGAGCAGCCGAGCAGGGTCGCCTCCCAGTCCTCCCGGGATGGGTTGGGGTCAGGGGGGATAGCCGGATTTCAGAGGCAGGCCCACACCATGTGGTAGATGTCCGAAGACACCACCCCACAGTGCGGGCAGCTGCCAGAGAAAGCAGGGTCGAAGTGTTTTAGAGCTGCCGGGCACAGCAGTGTGTTGGTATAGAGGCGGAGTAAGAGCCGCTCATCCGCCTTTGAAAGGCCTTTACATGGGCGGGGGTAAAGGCTGTGGCTAGATTGGCAGTAATTTACGATATCTTTGAATGTATAAGCCGGATTAGGATCAGCGTCCTGGTCGGAGGGGGAGGAGGAGGAAACTTCCCGGAGAGAGAGCGCGCGGGCGGCGGCGTCGGCAGCCTCGTTTCCAGCCAGCCCCTGATGAGCAGGAGCCCAAATAATATATAGGGTAGCGGGGTCCCCAATGTAGGAGCTAAGTTGAAGTATTCGGTAGGCGAGATAAGGGGTCCAGCCCTGTTCGACATTCCGACAGGCCCCTCGCCAGTCGGAAATTATATATTTCGAGTCAGAGTGGAAAGCAGCCAATGCTATGGCGACCTCCTCCGCATGAGTTATGTTGCGGGCCCTGAAGCTAAGACCGTTGACTGTTTTCGCCTCGTGGATGACTGCGGCCGTGTACCACCCCCCATGATGCGGGCCAGACGCTTCCACATAAAAAACGCCGGGTTTAGAACCATAATGGCGTGCCAGGGCTTCCGCCCGCGCCAGGCGTCTGCCATCATGGTCTTCGCGTGCAATTTTGGTGGGAAGAGGGCGTACGCGGAGGACGCATCTCCACGGCGCTGGAATGCGTGCCCGTTCTTTCATAGTGTTGTAGGTTTGATGTGGAGCCGGGCAAGAAGGCGGCGGCCCGACTGCGTCTGCGACAAACGCGTATATTGATTTGTGAGGTGCGCTTCCCTCAATTCTCTGAAGGTGTTCACCATTCCCAGCGCCATGAGGTGCTGGTTTGAGGTATTCACCGGAATATCGAGGGCCCGCTTAATGATTTTGCGGAGAATGACCTCGACGGCATCCTCATCTTGCTTCCGCAGGTGGAGATATGGAGTCGAATAAAGGATTCGACTGGTTACGAAGGCGTTTGCCAGCCGCAAGGCAGCCTTGCTTCGTAACCCCCCGCGTTTATTAGAAACCCGGCGGACCATGCGGCCCACCTGGTCTCCCACCTTGCGGAGTTTAGCCAATGTGGTGTCTGGCTTGCGGTGTTGGTGAATGAAGAGTCCCAGTACTCGGACTTCTTGTGTTTCTGGAATTGGACCTGTTTGAAGAGTAAGTTGAATTTTAGTAGTGCATTTTGGAGAGGGGCGGATGTGCACAAATTCCGATTTCTGTGGGGAGCATTGAAGGCCGCAGTGGCTAGCATAGCGGTCTACTATAGTCGCCGCCTGCTCCAGGCTGGCCTCAATGTCTCCAAGTGAGCCCTGGGTAGCCCACAGGGTGATGTCGTCGGCGTACAGAGCATGCTGCACGCCCTCGACAGCACCCAGCTGGGCCGGCAGGCGCATCATGGCCAAATTGAATAGCAGGGGAGAAAGCACTGCGCCTTGCGGCGTTCCCTGGTACCTAGGGGGAAGGGGCCGTGTTCGTTATTCTGAATGCGGATGTAAGATTGGCGGTCTGTGAGGAATTGGCGGATATATTGGAAGGCACGGTGGCCACAGTTGGTTTGACTTAAATGAGTGAGAATAATATCATGCGTTACATTGTCGAAAGCCCCCTTAAGATCCAGGGCGAGTACGACCCTGTCATTACGAGGGCACTCGAGGGGGTCAAGGACTTCCCGATGTAGTTGAAGCAAGATATCCTGTGCGGATCTGTGTGGGCGAAATCCGTACATGGTGTCCGCGAAGACATGTTTTGTGTCTCAAGGTACTCAGACAACCGGTCCCGCACCATCGTCTCCATAAGTTTGCCCACACAAGAGGTAAGAGAGATGGGGCGAAGGTTGTCCGTGCTTATTGCTTTGCCGGCCTTTGGTATGAATGTGACCACAGCGGTTTTCCAATCAATGGGGAGTGGCGTATCTCCTAGCCATATTGCATTGATGTAGTCCAATAAAGTTGTATAAGCTGAGTCGGGAAGGTTAGCAAGTAATTTAACAGTGATTTTGTCCCGGCCAGGTGCAGTACCATGTCTCATTTTGCCCAGGGCTGCCCGTAAGTCGTGGAGCTTAAACGGCTGATCAAGCTCAGCGTTCTCAGAGCCTGCATAAGAGTACGCCTGGCCACGAGTGTCCTGTATGTTGCATAAATATCGGTCCCTGAGTTTGTGCGCGAGTTGTGTAGTATTACCACAGAAGGTGTGGATTACACGCTGAAAATGTTTTTGTGTTTCTCTACGGGTCTGAGTTGGATCAATGAGGGCGCGAAAGAGGCGCCATGTGTTTCGGCTGGACATTTGACGCGCTGCCGTGTTGCACCTATCCACCCAGTTGGATTCGGCGAGCTGGGCCGCATACGCAGTCGCTCGCTGGGTGAGCTCGGCAATTCGAGCTTTAAGGTTTCTGTTATGTTTCTGCCGGCGCCATCGGCGGACGAGGCAGTGCCGAGCTTCCCAGAGGTGGAGTAGGTGGTTGTCCACATCCGATACCCCCTCTGAAAGCTGAATCTGAATTTCGGTGGAGCGAAGGTGCGAAACCAAATGCCGGGACCATGAGGTGTACCCTTGCTCTGTAATGGATGTTGTGTTGTCGAAATTGTGCCTGAATTCCGTCCAATCTGGGAGACGGGCTTGTGTTGCGGGTTTAGAGAGTGGACGAGTTCTGATTGTGGTATTTATAGTGCAGTGGTCGCTGCCCAGGGTTTCCTCGGTGTTGACCTAGTCTGCATGTTGGATTTTATAAGTAAAGGTGAGGTCCGGACAGGTGTCCCTTGTCACGGAGTTACCAAGTCGGGTTGGGTGGAAGGGGCCAGTGTGAAGAGTGAGGCCCAGCGTGGACGCAAGCTCCGCCAACCTGCGCCCTCGCTTTTCTTCACGGTGGGAGCCCCAATGCCGACTGGGGGCGTTAAAGTCGCCTACAATCAGGATGGGGTCTCGACCCGCGACTCTCAGCGCTCGGCTGAAGAGGTCTTCAAAAAAATTGTGTTGCAGTTTAGGAGGACAGTATACATTGAGAATGTGAAGTGGTGGGTCCTGCTTGCGGAGAGGGAGGAGAGTCACCATCACGTAGGAATACACACTTTGGAGGTCGAGGTCGACAAGATTAGCTGTATAATTTTTGTGGACACAAAGACAAGTCGAGGGGTCTTGTTGGAATGTCGTATAGCTTGTGAGTGCGGCGCCCATCCCTGGCTCTTGGAGGGCTACCACGGCTGGTAAGCATTCAAAAGTTGCGAGGTAAAGACGGAAGTTGGCCCGCTTACAGCGAGCACGGAAACCTCTGCAGTTCCACTGTGTTATTGTAAATGGGGAAGCCGAGTTTGAAGGTGGAAAGCACCTACTTTAAGGGTGCCCCGCCATCATTACGATTAAATATAAATTTGGAGGGAGCGACTACCTCAGAGCCACCACCCATAGGATGGGCATAGAGCTCGGTCCCCGGGTGAGGGGCAGCTTCCTCGGAGTCCGAGTCTATGACTCGACGGCTTGTTTTGGAAAGTCGAGAGGACACAACCCGAAGGGGTCCTGATCGGGCATTTTCACTGACAATTTTTGAAATCATAGCCGGAACAGTCTCCATGACCTTGGTCAGGACCTGCTCCATTGCTGCACTGATCACTGAGGTCAGTTTCATAGTCAGGCGGGCCTCCATCTCAGCAAAGACCGCCGGGAAGGTTGGTGATGATGCCACCGGCTCGCTCTCTATGTCCTCCGGGCTAGGAGGGCAGGGAGGATTAGAAGCCAATCTGCTTTCTAAAGCTTGAATTTTGGTAAGCAGCATCTCATTTTGGGCACGGATGGCTGCCATCTGTTTTTGGAGCTCGATATCAACGTGAGAATGGGAGAGAGGGGGAGGAGAGGAGGCAACCCCACTCATGCCACTCACCTGTTTGTCATTTTTCACGGCACGGGCCCAAGCGGCAGCTGTGCCATCCGTCTTGTTAGTATGGGCTTTGTGGCCTTTTCCCCCATTCGGTGGTGGCGGAGGCGTCTCTCCCTTGGCGCCACCTCCGTCAGGGGACTCTTGCTGTTTTTTCGCTGTGATGTTGGTCTGACGTTTTGCGATGTCTTTGGTTGTGGCGCCGGAGTGTTTTGGCTCCCCGTCAGAATGCCGTGTTGCTGCAGGCCCCGAGCGCTTGGCCGTAGAGGGCGAGCGGAATATCCTCGCGCACTCAGGAGAGTTTGTTGGGTGCCCGAACCCACATGTCGCACATTTCGGCTGACAGTCGTGAGGAGCCCGCACCCCCTCCACTGCCGGCACTTTTTGGCCACACAGGCCGCAGTTTTCACCATTCGGGTTGGGACATGTGTCCGCCCGGTGTCCAACTGTGCCGCACTTCACACATGCCGGAATTGTTCTTTTGTATGCCCGGACCAGGGCAATTTCTGAGTTGTAATGCACATACCGAGGCACAGTCTTCCCGGCGAAGGTCAGCTGGGCCGCGTTGGAGGTGCCGTATTTTCGGATGTCGACGATCTCTCCGGCTCGCCATTGAATTTTTTTGTTGCAGGGACGCAGTGGTCTCGCAGCTCGCTACGGTGATGACACCTTTAGAAACATTGTCGGTTTGCTTAAGATGGCCCCGCATGGCAATGGAGCCTTTTGGAGAGGCAAGTTGAAATTCGCCAATGAGGCGATCTGCCACGTCGGCAACCGGGATGCCCGTGACAACAAGATTTTGCTCCCATGAAGGAAGCACAGTGAGAGTAGCTGCTGCCGACTCACCCAGTAGGGCCTTGAAAGCTTCTCCCAACTGACCGCATTGATAAAAATCCCGGAGGGCCACCGGTGTGCTGGGTTTGAGGACGACTTGATAGTCATCCTGATGGAATCTTGGAAGTGGTCTGGGTTTCCACTTCGGTGTCGGCTTATGAGCTGAACCGCCTTGGGACGCATCCGCACGCTGGACGCCATTTTGCTGATTTGAGAGGGCTGACTTCGCTGACAAGGCGGAGGACGCTAGCTTGGCTCGTTGCTGGGAGCGGCGTTCCACGAGCTTGAACAGATTTTTATGCCGGAGAGCTGATCCCGGCGGAAGCTCTTCGGTTGGGGCAACCGGGATCGTGGACCAGGCCGCTTATTAGCAAACCATATCCCGTAGGAGCACTCGAGCAGACGACGCTCTGGCGCGTGATTCCTCTGAGCAGCGCCACCAAGTGACAAATAGTGGATATATTGTCTAAACAAATAAGAACATATTTGAAGCCCACCGTTCCCGTCGTTTTGGTGGCTCAATGGATTAACACCACGCATCTCTTCACTGATGCCACTTAAACATGCGTTCGACTCCTGTGTTTTATTGTTTTTTCTGAATATATTTTTTTTCAATTGTCTTCACTGTAATTATATTCTGCCTTCAGTGAGCGTAGGTTACCTTTAGGTTGCGTTTATAGACACTTTTAAGTAACAATCGGTATGACAACAGTTACACTAAGCAATTACCTTTCCCACAATCATTTCATGCCTCAGTGAGTGTATGTTACCTTTAGGTTGCGTTCACTGACATCTTTCAGCAACAATCGCCCTTTACAGTGAGTGTATGTTACCTTTAGGTTGCGTTCACAGAGATCTTTCAGCAACAATCGCCGTTTAACTCGCTGAAAGCGTCGTCTGTTCCAGTGCGCCTATGGGATATGGTATGGCAATACGCGACCAGGCCATAGTCTCGGGATCGTAGCCTCGCTGAGCTTGCAGAGCGGCCATATTCTCCGGAAGGGCTCCTCGGCTCGGAGACGGCGTCAGCCGCCGGGCGGAGGAGGCAGCCGCGGCAGCGCGGCCTGGGCCAGACACTTTTCGGCGAATTTCAGCCCCGCTTGGGTCGGCGGGTCGCAGTTCGCGGCGAGAGGCACCGGAGCCGACGGAAAACACGTCAGCCCTGGGTGCGCGCTCGAGGTGAACTCCCTCCCGGAGGACTCGCGCACGGCAGTCGTGTGCCCCATACTCAAGGCAGGACGCCCACGAAACCAGCTCGCGCAATACCGTCCAGTGGCGCTAACATCTGCGGCAGCTCATGAAACACATGGCTTTACATCGCCTTAACGAGCAGGCTGCGGCGGCTGATTTGTTTCATGAGCGAAAGAAGGGATTTCGCAGAATGTCGTGCACTGCGGATTCCATCTCCGATGTTGTCAGCACGCGCGAGCACGCGAAGGCAGTGAGGCTGGCTGCGTTGCTTTCTACTGCTGAACGTGTCGGGCGCGTTTGATAACGTCTGCCGCGCTCCCATTCTCGCGACGCTTGAGAAGGCTGGCGTGGGCAGATGCTCAATACGTTCGGAGCTTTTTTCAGGCGCGCTCCATGCGCGTTTGCGTGGGGCGTGCTCTCTCAGCGCCTCGCCCGGTAGGTCTAGGCAGGGCTCTGTCCTGCCACCTTTTCTGTTCAACGTTGTGATGTCGGTGGTGCTGGGCTGCCGGTCTGCAGGCAGCCGGCATCATGTGTACGTCTCCATATATGCAGATGACATCGCTCTGTGGTAACTGGGACCACCGAGCGAGACAGCACGGGTGCGCGCGTGCCTGCAAGCAGCTCTGACGACGGTGAGCGACAGTTTGTACGGCCCAGATCTCTCGCTCAGCGCGGACAAGCCCGTCGCAATGGCCTGTGTTCCGAGCTCGCGCAAGCGACCACCGCCGCTCACACTGGACGGGACCCTCCTGCCGTGGCGACGTTCGGTGCGGTACCTTGGGTTGGGCACAGACCAGTGGCTTTCCTCCCGACCCGCAGCGACCAAGGCCTGCCTTCAGATGAAGAGAACCACCGCCGCCTTACGCAGGCTCACTGCTCGAGGCCAGGGCATCTCCCAGCAAGCTGCGTTACGGCCGTACAACTCCGCGGCTGTGGGGGCAATACTCTACGCGCTACCGCTCGTCTCACTGCGCAAACCATGCTGGAAGAAGCTGGAGGTTGAGCATCGCAAGGCACTCCGCATTTGCCTCGGCCTTCCTCAGAACTCTCAGTGCGCAGCTACTTTGGCCGAGGTAGGCGCGTGGCCTTTACAACTTTAGGCCACGGGGCGGGCGCTCCGACACATCGATCGCCCAGAGCACGGCAGCCCGCTAACGCATCGGTTGCGACATCATCGCCACTGGCGCATGGGATCGGCGCTGCTCGAGTACGAGCAGCTCACCAATGCAACGCCCCCCCCCCCCCCCCACGACCTCTTCTCGCCCTGGCCCGCTGCTACGGAGGTTCAGCGAGAGATTGTCAGCATCGCGGTGAAACGCATCACACCGCTCTGTGCGGTGCACCAGCTGACCAGAGCCGTCATCTACAAGGCATTCCAATACCATCTCCTCATTTACACCGCCGGCTCCGTGGCCAGAGATAGTTGCTCGCTAGCAGCGCCTACCATCCCCGCCCTGAACCTGCACAGACAGCTGCGCCTGTCATTTCTGGGTTCTTCCACCACGTCGGAGCTGCTGGGCCTACGCCTAGGCCTGGATGTAGTGCTCCAATTGACTCCGCCGCCACCCAGGTGTACTGTGCTATGTGACTCGCGCGCTGCCCTCAGCCGCCTTCGAACCACCTTCCGGATAACTCCGCTGCTGTGTCAGATTCGCGCGCGTCTCGAGCGCTTGGGCGGAGCGCGACGGCGCTCTGCGGGCAGAATGGATCCCCGGGCACTGCGGCATAGAGGGCAACGAACATGCCGATGAGCTCGTGACCGCAGCACATGAACTCCTTCCTAGCGACGAGCAACTCGCTTTGGAGGACGTGCGTCCGGTTATTGACGGCCACCTCCGGACGCAGACCCCGACCCACACATCACAAGAGCTGAGCGCATTCACAGTGTCAGTGGCCGCTTGCTGACTCGGCTGCACAGCGCAATGATCCTCCGTGCATGCATTGGATGTGTGTGGCCTGGCGAACGACGGATGTGCCCCGGACAAGCTACCACTGACGTGTGTGACGCCTGTGGCCCGGTAGAAACTCTCGAATACACAACTACTGCACTGCGCCGTGCTAGCGGAACCACGACGTGAGTTGCTGGCGGCTTACAGAGCGCAGGGGTAATCCCGGACAGCATAGCTATGCTCTTGTGGTCCCCGGGCAGTGCATGCGTCCGCGAGGGAGCACACGTGAGCTTGTGTGAATATATCGAACAGGTGGGCTAGATGACCCGCCTATTTCACCTCGCCAGTAGTGCGCGCTGTGACTGAACGCTCCGCGTGTGCTATTTCGGACAATAAAGGCCGATCGCCCACGACGGCTGTCAGTGTCTTGTAGAGTGTGCAAGTGCGTGCGTAGTGAACAGTTACCTCGACGCAGAGCTATTGCCGAGGCCCGCCCAATGTACCGAGTGCTCAGTGGCCTATGACATTTGCGAGTGGGCTTTAAGAAAACTACTGTATACTGTACCATAGTGCATATATTTCTTTTATTTTTACCTACCCTTTTCTTTCTCCTATCGCTCACCTCTTTTATTTCCTCTACCTCTTCCTCGCTATCCTTGTATTTTCACCGCCGCAGTTCAGGTGCTTCAGATATCAGATAGCAGATACCGGGGCTGGCAAAAACCTTTTCCTTTCTTTTTTACATACAATAAATAACCACTACCACCACCACTCCCGGTAGCCTCTATGAATTTACCATGATGCCTTTCGGTCTCCGTTATGCTTCTGCAACATTCCAGCGTATGATGGACACTATTTCGCGTGGCCTGAAGTGGAAGACGTGCCTCTGTTACATTGATGACATCATAGTGTTCTCGTCGGACTTTGCGACCCACATCTGTCGCCTGAAGCTGGTGTTGCGAACGCCGGTCTGCAGCTCAACTGGAATAAATGTCGTTTCGTTGCTCGTGAGCTGACTATTTTAGGACACGTTGTGTCCAAGGAGGGTATCTGCCTTGATCCCGCCAAACATCGAGCTGTAACTGCCTTCCCGAAACCTACTAACATTAAGCAACTCAGGAGCTTCTTGGGACTATGCTCATACTTTCGGTGTTTTATACGGAACTTTGCTTCCACTGCCTCCCCGCTGACTCAGCTACTTGACAAAAACTCAGATTTTTCGCTGCGGTCCCTGGCATGCGACGCCGCCTACAATACCATATGCCGCCTTCTCACAGCCCCTCCCATCCTGCGCCCTTTTGAAACCCAGGCGCCCACCGATGTACACGCAGACGCCATTGGTGTCGGCCTCGACGCTGTGCTTGCTCATCGCCGCTCTGGCTTCGGCGAATACGTAGTCGCTGACGCCAGCCGTACTCTCACGAAAGCTGAAACAAACTACTCAGTAATCGAAAAGGAGTGCTTGGCCATTGTCTGGGTACTCACAAAGTTTCGCCCTCGCCTTTATGGCCGTCATTTTGATGTAGTCACTGACTATCATGCCCTCTGCCGGCTTTTATCGCTCAAAGACCCTTCAGGCCGGGTGGCACGATGGGCTCTTCATCTCCAAGAATATGATATCCGTGTCGTTTACCGATCTGGTCGCAAGTATAAAGACGCCGACGCTGTCTCGCTCGCCGCTTCCAGCCGACCGTTCTAACCTCTCCGTCTTGGCCCCTCTATCGTTTACGCACAACGTCAGTGACATGCCCGCCGAACAACGCAAGGACCCATGGATCGCCTCTTTTACTGACTACGTCTCCAACAATTCGGAGAGATTACTCCTTCACGCGCCCTTCGCCGCCAAGCTTCCCAATATGAGATTCGGGATAATCTCTTTTACCGGCGCAACTACAATTTAAGCGGATGGAAATGACTCCTCGTGATCCCCCGCCATCTAAGGACCGAAATATGCATAGCTATCTAGGCCGATCTGCAGTGCGGTCACGCCGGAGTTTTGAAGATGTACACTAAAATCCGTCTTCGCTACTATTGGCGCGGTATGTACAACTCGGTTCTCAGGTACGTTCGATCGTGACTGGCTTTTCAACGCCGAAAATCTGCCTCTCACAGTTCGGCTCGTGCGTTACAGCCTCTAATATGTCCGCCTAGACCTTTCGACCGGCATTGACCTCTACGGCCCTCTTCCGTACATAGCTGACGGCAATCGCTGGAAATTCTCGCGGTCGACCATCTTACGAGATATGCCAAAACCACCGCGCTCCCAGCTGCAACAGCCCGAGATGTGGCCGGTTTTTTATTGACGAACTTCATTCTCCGTCACGATGCTCCTCGCGAACTGCTTAGCGACAGAAGCAGCGCTTTCTTATCTGGCATCGTTCAAGCCCTTCTCACTCAGTGCAAATTCATCTACCGCACTTGCACTGCCTACCATTCGCAAGCAAACGGTCTTACAGAACGATTTTATCGCACCCTCGGTGACATGCTCGCGAAGTACGTCGGAACCAACCACACCAACTGGGATATTGTCCTTCCTTATACACCTATGCATACAACACTGCTACGCAATCAAGCACGGATTTCTCTCCGTTCTTTCTACCTTATGGTCAGCATCCATCTGCTCCCCTTGATACTGTGCTCCCCTACAACCCTAATGAATCTGAATATACCACTGTTACCGAAGCTGCACAACACGCCGATGAATTCCGCCAAATTGCTGGTCGTTCACGACCGGCTCTGAATGGCGCCAAAAACATCAGCGTGACACCAATCAGAGGATTGCACAACACTTCGAGCCGGGCTCACTCGTATGGCAATGGGTTCCATCCGGCAGCCCGGCCTCTCAACAAATCTGGTCTCCAAGTACCATAAACCCTACCGCGTCATCGAGCGCACCTCGCCAGTCATTTGCATTGCAAGATCAAAAAAAAACCTTGGGAGTGTTCACCAGCGCCACCCTCATCCATAGCGGCGGACGTGGAACGTCCTTTGTTACCGCCAGCGTCACGTAGAACGTGATCAAGAGCGAGGGCGAAAGCTGTGCTAGAACCCTCTTACGCTACCTATGACTTCAAGACTTCCAGAACCGAGACCCCCGTAAGCTACAAGCAGATCAATTGAGGGGAAATGAGGGGGCTCGTTATAACACATGAAGGAAAGAAGCCAAAAGTCGGTGAGGCCAAGGAAAGCGTTGGGAAGAGCACCGGACACGATATTCGGAGGTCGTGGGTACGGTTCCCACCATCGGCACGTTGTTCTTTCTTCTACTTTGTGTTTAATTATCTTTCCCCTAAACACATGACAGTACTAATTTCAGTAATTATCCAAGTAAAGATTAAAAAAAATAGATAAAGTACCATCCCCAACGCTTTCCTTGGCCTCACCGATTGTTGGCTTCTTTCCTTCATGCCGTTGGAATTATTTCCGATTGCACAGGCGCCGCGAAAGACAAAATTGAATATTGTTCGGAGTTTGAGGGCATGGTCAACAAATCGCCCCCTTTTGTGAACGTCGTATTCTGCAAGACATTTTGACAACGCATCCACAAGTGTTCGACTTGGCCTCAAACGGATCAGGTGGCCATTTCCCAGCTTCTCGGCTACAGCACAAAATTAACACAGGAAACGTACCCCCTTTTCGCCGAAAACCCTACAGAGTCTCCCCGGCAGAGCGCAAGATAATTCAAGAACAGGTGAATTAAATGCTGCAGAAAGAAATCATCCGAGAATCTTCCAGTCCATGTGCCGCACCTGTGATCCTGGTGGGAAAAAAAGATAATTCTAGGCGATTTGTGTACACTACCGTCGTTTGAATGCGGTAACAAAGAAAGACGTAAACCCATTACCTCGCATTTATGACGCTGTGGATTGTCTGCATTCGGCGTCATATTTCTCCTCGGTTGATTTGCAATTGGGCTATTGGCGAATTCCTCTACATCCATCCGACCGTGAGAAGACTGCTTTTGTACCACCAGATGATTTATACGAACTTAATGTAATGCCCTTTGGATTATGCAACGCTCCCGCGACGTTCGAGCGAATTATGGACACTATCCTTCGTGGCCTCGAATAGGAAATATGGATGTGTTACCTTGATGATGTTATCATTTTTTGAAGGACCCTCCAAGAGCACTATGAGAGGCTCCATAATGTTCTTGAATGCATTGGCAAAGCGGGCCTCATTCTGAATTCGAAGAAGTGCCATTTTGAAGATGACAAACTTTAGTTCTTGGGTTCCTCGTCAACGAGGATGGTATCAGACTGGATCCACAGAAGATTGCTGCGGTACGCGACTTCGAAACTCGACGTACCCTGAAAAGTCTTCGGAGCTTTCTCGGCCTCTCTTCTTATTTTCGTCGCTTCATTGCTGGTTTTGCGCAACTTGCCCACCCCCTTACTTCTCTACTGCACAAGGATTCGCAGTTTATGTGGACCCCAGAGTGCGAATCCTCTTTCAATCTGCTCAAGTCTTCTCTAACTTCAGCACCACTGCTGCTCCACTTCGACCCTTCCACTTTGACGGAGGTTCTCACTGACGCCAGTGGCATCGGTCTTGGGGCGGTGCTTGTGCAGCTGCATAGTGGGGCTGATCACGTTGTTGCATATGCCAGCCGCACGTTGACAAAATGGGAACGGAACTGCGCCGTTACCGAATTGCAGTGCCTCGCAGTTGTGTTTGCTGTGCACAAGTTCCGAACATACCTATATGGACGCTACTTCACCATAGTTACTGACCCCCATTCGCTATGCTGGCTCATCGGACTTCGCGATCCATCTGGTCGTCTGGCGCGCTTGCATTGCGCCTACAAGAATACAACTTGGTGTCGCGCACAAGAGTGGGCGACATTACAGTGATGCAGACTGCTTGTCAGGGCACCCATTGCCGACTTTCTTTAACGATGAGGACGGCTTCGACGGGTGTTTAGCCTCAGTCGCGTCGACGTTTGCTAGTATGGCGACCTTAAGGGGAGAACAACGCAACGACCGGTCACTACAGCCTCTTATACAAGAGGCAGAAGGAAGAGCAGTGTCAACGCAGTTTACTATTGAAGACGGTGTTTTGTTCAAGAACTACTCCGTTGATGGTGCTGCCCTCCTTTTGGCCTTCCCAAAAAGTCTCCGTGCGCAAGTTTTGAATGCCATGCACGATGATATTACCACTGGACATGCATGCTTCTGTCGTACCCTGCACCGAATTCGCCAGCGTTTTTATTGGCCACAAATTTATAAAACAGCCAAGCAATACGTTGCGACATGTCAACAATGCCAGCGACTTAAGACACGCACCACCAGGCTGGCCGGACCTTTACACCCGTCAAGTCACCTACCTCACCTTTTGAAAAGATTGAAATTGACCTGCTCAGTTCATTTCCAAAGACTATACGGCTGCCGCTGGGTTATCGTCTGCGTTGACTATCTTACCAGATATGCGGAGACCGGTGCTCTCGCTACCGGAAAGGCTGCTGATGTTTTGTCGTTTCTTTTACATTCCGTTATTCTTCACCATGGCGCACCCCGTGTTATTAATTCACTGCAGATGTCGGGGAAGAAATTTCCGATTTTGTGGTTCACACTAACGACACTCGACGCCGTATCATCCGCAGACCAACGGTCTCACCGAGCGCACAAACCGCACCTTGACAACCATGCTGGCCATGTAAGTCTCGTCTGACCATCGCAACTGGGATGCAATGCTACCGTGTGTGACGTATATGACACTGCAAATCATGAGGTTACCGGCTATTCTCCTTTCTATTTACTCTATGCAAGAACTCCCCACGTTTTCCTTGACACCATCTTCCCATTTTCCCCAGCGACGAAGCGTCTATTTCCGAGATATTATGCCGTGCCGAAGAAGCCCGTCGTATAGCCCGTTTACGCACACTGGCTTTAAAAGCCGCTGAAAAGAACACTACGATCTGCATCATCGCGCAGTTACTTACTCCCCTGGAACTACGTATGGCTTTGGACGCCCATTCGCAAGCGAGGACTATATGAGAAGTTTCTCTGCAAGTTGGATGGCCCCTTCGTCGTGTTCGACCAACTGAATGACGTGAAGTACGTTATCGCCAAAGAGACGACGGATAACCGCCGATCCCGCAAGACACAAGTTGTTCACGTGGCTCACCTGAAGCGCTGCCATCTTCGATCTGCCTTATTTTCTCGAGGACGAGAATCGTTTGCCCGGGGAGAATTGTTACGCCGCGTAGCGGCGCATGAGAAGCAGCAGACAGAGAAGAAGGAGAAGCAGGGGAAGCGAGCCGCGCGCAGACTGATCTAGGTTTTCTGAGCCGTGTGCGCCCGTCCTTCATACGACATTCATCTGCATTAAAACTAATTCATCCGTTACAATATATATATATATATATATATATATATATATAAATATATATATATTCTGCAGCCGTCTTTAGGCATAGTTTCGTGAACGTAGGTAGTGAAAAATCAGACATTCATCAGTGCTCAGGGATTTGAAGACACGCAATTTGGTTTTCCCGACATAGCGGACAATCAACGCGGTATAATCGCATTATTTGATTACTATGAAAACTGAAACAAAATTCCTCTTATCCAGCATTTCGTTCAGTCTGGGTATATCACCGTGGTTTCATTCTTGGAACCGCACGTGCAAGAACGAACCTGTAATTATTATACAGGACCGAGAGACTTATTTGACTGATTCTGTCTTTAAGACAGCGCAGTTATATACTTAAAAGCAGATGGAATTATACGAAGCGCGATCAATAATATTTATGCAGCAACAATTATTCTCCTTCACAACTAAGAGTATTGTATTCCTAGTAAAAGGCCCCTAAGAATATACTGAGAAATCAATGCTATATGGTCTGCTACTACGTTATAAAATGCGGATCGGAGATGCGAACATTACAAAATGCGAATTAGGCTGGTTGAAAAGGGTTTTGTTGAAATGATATCACATCACTAAAGTAAGCAATAAAACCAGACATGATAACAAAGTGTGTTTGGACCACCAAGGCTATTTTCAGTATCCTCAAAGGCTACACAAGACCTAAATGACGGCTTAGCGTAGCTATAAAGTCGCACCGACACTATAGTTCATAATATCGGCACTACAAGCAATTACGTTCAAACTACTTATTTTTTCATGTTACTTTGCCATTATGGACACGAGTACTGAATTTCAGTCCGAATAGTGTCCAAACCCAGGACAGAAAAGCTAGGTATATGGGACAGAATACTTGTTAGGTGTTTTTCGCCAAGAAAACAAATACGTATAGTCTCGACATGTGTAAAATATTTGTTTGCTATATCAGCTTTTTCATCTTTATGCGTAACTTATTTACAGATTCGCCACTGCCCACACATTGTTGCTAGCGCAAAGGAACACGCCAGCAGATGGAGCGACGATAAATTAGTCGCTAGTATGCGGTCGTGCGTCGTGTCATCTCTCCATCCGTGTGTGTGCACTCTTAACGGCAGCCACAGTACCCGGGCCCATTACCTAGCCCAGCTAGACCTTTGACAGTTACACTAGGCTTCCATGTGCAATGCTTGTTGTTCGTGATCAATCTTGTGAGTGGTCGTAAAGTGATATAGTAAACCAGGTTGATAGGGTAAATTATAAGAACGAGTTGGTGGGCTAGTTGGTTCTGCATGGTGAAGGGGCGGGACACAGACACGAGGAAGCTCAGTTGATAGTCAGCGCCTTGTGTTTGTGCTTCCTCGTGTCACTGTGTCCCGTTCACCAGGTTCGTTCGCCAGGTTGATAGCTCAGCCGTATCTCAGTATTCAATAGCAGCGACTGCCAAGCGTACACTTAGTAACCCGAGTTCCTTCCACTAGAAAAACTGTGAGCCTCAGCAGCTATTGTATGCCGGTGGGTCAAACAGAACGGCAAAGGAAAACTAAAATCTCATAAGGTGGTTCCGGCTGTATGACAAGAATGCTTCATTGCTCTACACGGTATGAGATAAAATAGTATCGATTCAATTTTGACCTAAACCGCTTGGCTCCTCTGCGATCATGTAAATGTGCTGCAGCAGGTGTTGACTTAGGCATTGAGATCTTTCCGCGCAGCACAATTGTTTTATTTTCCCACCTTCTCGAGAGTATCCGTCCATAGCAGCATTCTGGCGTGCTGAAATGTTCCTCTGAGAGAGGGAGATTGGCACTGAACACCACCCGCTGCACCACCACAGTGGTGTATTGGATAGGGCGCCTTTTTGCTGTGCCCGAGATTGAGGGGTCAAATGCAGGACGCAGCGGCCGCTTTTTCATAGAGGCAAAATCAAGACGTCTGTGCGCTGTGCGATATCAGTGCCCGTTAAAGAACCCCAGACGGCCAAAATTTCCTGAACCCTCCACTATAGCCAGAGTCGCTTTGGGACGTTAAATCCAGAAACCAAACGCAAGGAACCCCACCCCCTACTCCCCTCTTCAAAACTTTAAAACTGAATTCGGACGAGAGCAGCAGGCATTCTGTATGTTAAAACCGACCAGCGCATGTGTTGCTATAGGGAATAAAATCTCAAGTTTAGTTACTAAAAAGCAGTGCCGCAATTTTCTAGTGGCCAAGCCGGTTATAAATAAATTTGCCAAGGATTACGCTACTTTGTAATGCGAAATTTCAGCGCAGGTCATCAGCTGTTTCATCTTTCGATACATTAAGGCTAAGATTTTGAGCAAGGCATTTATGTACGATTACAGACAATTATTTTATCTTTCACACTTATTCTTTCAAGAAACACTCCACTAACTGTTCTTGACTGTCATGAAGGGAGCTTTATGCTCGGAGAAATGAAAGCAATTAAGTTATCGAGAGGTTGCGGGAGGCAGCACGTGGCCCCACAGGAACATTGCGCGGCGAAGAGACTAATACCACAAGCTGCAGACGAGAAGAACCTTCACGAATATCTTAAATTTACTTAAAACGCATTAGCTAAAGTCAGCAAGCGTCTGATCAACTTTCTATAGCAGTATGTTTTCAAGGAAAACGAGGGCGGGCGAGATCCGGGCCAGGCACTCCTCGAAACCCGAGACGATCGGCTGGACATTCGGACTATCAAACTAGCCGTATATATGCAAACCACATCAATGTATGATGCTCTTTTCTTTGAGTGTGTGAATTCTCGGTCACTGCACATGTTACCCTGAAGTTCGATGTGAGCACTCGCATTATTCATGAATTGCTATCTTTGCATTGTGTACCATATGTGGTTATGTCTTTCACTTGGGTTCTGAAGCGTGCCGTTCACAATTGGTTCACAGGAATGGAAAGGCGCAGTATCTGTCACACCTAGCTGTTTCTGTGGACACCTGAATCGCACCGTAAGGGAAGGAAGCAAAGTGGGAGTGAACGTGGAGCTGGTTACAATGAAAAGGCACAGTATCTGCCACATTTGTTTCTGTGGGCACTGGTACCGCGCCCCAGGTTGGAGTGAAACGGCAGCTGGTTACGAGGGACAATGCCGACAGAGGAGGAGGACAAAACATTTATTGACGCAAGGCTATTCGGAGCCCCCTGGGTTCCCGCACGGCCCCACCGCACTCAAACGTTCATGTTCAATCTGTCCATAACGTCGGCAGCCCGGCGAACTATCTTTTGCTTCGCTGGGTCCTTAGAGTGTAGTTTGCTATCCCAGTCTTCCCAAGTCCGGAGTGGCACCGATCCGCCGTGGGGGAGGAGACGCCGGGCAGGTTAGTAGGCTATGGGTCAGTGTCGCTTTAGGGTCTTGGCAGAGGGAACTGGTTGGCGGGATTGATTGATAGTGAGATAATAGGAAGGAGATGGGGAGGGTCCTCGTTTGCAATTGTTGAAAGAGATGCTGCGACGACGACTCGAAACCCGGAAACGGGTGCGAAATAGCAGGGCTCTAAAATTTCCTCCTTCCACATGGCGACGAATCATGAAACGACGTCGGAGCTCCGCCGGAGCGGACGCTCGGCTAGTAACCAGCGCAGCTGCTGTGGGCGTGTTGCGTAAGGGGTATATTCCGCATGACAGAGACTCCGCCGACTTTGAGCAGAGCGGAGGTGCGTTCGATGGTCTCCATCGACTACGGCCGCTCGAGCACAAGTTGGATTCGACGGATTTTGGATATTCGACGAACGGACGCCGAGGATATCAATTCTTCTAAGGTGGGCCTTCCTCGTCTTGTTACGATTTTTGGGACTTTGACGTGTTCGACGAGCCACGTAGTGTTAAGTCTGAGATTAAGCCTAGCGGTGAGAAGCCACCGGCGGCGTAAGCTCCACTCGGAGCCTGCCTTAACCATGAGAGAGACCGTACAGGGTACGGAGATAGATCCAGAAGAATTGAACGTGTCGGGACAATGGTAATTTAGTAAGAAGAAAGGGAAAGCGGCTGCCCTAGTGAACGACGAGGCACGCAATATGGAACGCCAGCGAGCCGCCGAGAAGCTCGCAGGCAGGAAGATGGTGGCAAAGTCGGTTGAAAGGCAATTTGCCCGCATTCCGGACGGCGCCGAGAAAATAGTCATGAGGCCGCGCGGCGGTCTCGTACGTCTTATGAAATACGGAAGCGCCTATTTGGCTGACGTAATAGTTAGGATGGCTGGCGTGAGCCCAGACGCAGCCGGGGAAGATATTTCTTTGAATGTGAAGCAACATTCCATTCTTCTCGTCACCGTCAGCGCGGAAAGGAAGAGAAAGTACGCCGACTTGAAGCTCCTCGCGCTTGAAGGGGAAAAAAATCGAACTGACTATGTACATCGCTATGCCAGAGGACTGCGGGAAAGGCGTCATACATGAAGTCCCTTTGTCCTTCTCGGACGAAGATATTTTGAAAAGGCTGCAAGTCTACGGGAATTGTCCGGTCCTGCGGGTGCGAAGACTGGGAAGAAACTCGATGACAGTTTTAATACTGCTTGAAGACAAAGAGGGGCCGCGGTGGGTGAGACTCACGCCCGTGGCGCAACGCTGCGTTCTCTACTGCAAGAAGTTTGAAGTTTGCAACGCCTGCGGCAGGCTCGGACACCGCGAAGACATCTGCCCGGACGCTTATTTGGGTTTGCTCGGTACGGTGGCTCCGCAAGGGACAAAGCAACAGAAGAGTCGAAGAAAACGGGCTGTTCCGACTAGCATCTACCGCCCCAGGAGCCGAGCAGCCTAGCGATTAGCGGCGCATTCTTTTTCAGTGGGCGTCACGTTGGACGCGGCACTAGCTTGAGAGAGCCTATAATACTATTAATACTACTACTACTACTACTACTACTAAATAATAATAATAATAATAATAATAACAATAATAATATTATTAATACAGTAATATGTTTCTGCTAATTATTGGTTGGTTTGTGGGGTTTAACGTCCCAAAGCAACTGAGGCTATGGGAGACGCCGTAGTGGAGGACTCCGGAAATTTAGACCACCTGGGGTTCTTTAACGTGCACTGACATCGCACAGCACACGGGCGCCTTGCTTTTCGCCTCCATCGAAATGCTGCCGCCGAGGCCGGGATTCGATCCCGCGTCCTTGGGAACAGTAGTCGAGCGCCGTAACCACTGCTAATTATTATTATTATTAATATTATTATTATTATTATTATTAGTAGTAGTAGTATAGTAGTAGTAGTAGCATGGAGGAAGACTCGTTTCACGAAGTTGGCACTGAATTGTCTAGTTAATGGCAGAATTATCTGGCTAAATATTATCTTCACAGTTTTAATTATTAATAATAATAATGATTGGTTCACAGGAAGGGAAAGGCGCAGTATCTGTCACACACGTGTCTGTGGATGCCAAGGGATGAAGGTGTCCACAGACACAAGTGTGACAGATACTGCGCCTTTCCCTTCCTGTGAACCAATTAATAATATTATCATTAATAATTAAAACTGGGATGATAATATTTAGTCAGTTAATTTGGCCGTTACCTGCAGACAATTCAGTGCCAACTTAGTGAAACGAGTCTTCCTCTATACTACTACTACTACTACTACTACTAATACTACTAATAATAATAGTAGTAGTAGTAATAGTAGTAGTAGTAGTAGTAGTAGTATTAGTATTAGTAAAAGTAGTAGTAGTAGTATAGGCTTTCTCAAGCTAGTGCCGCGTCCAACATGACGCCCATTGAAAAAGCATGCGCCGCTAATCGTTAGGCTGCTCGGCTCCTGGGGGCGGTAGATGCTAGTCGGAACAGCCCACTTTCTTCGTCTCTTCTGTCGTTTTGTCCCTTGCGGAGCCACCGTACCGAGCAAACCCAAATACGCTGCCCGGACCCCGCAAATGTGAAATGCCGTGACTGTGGCATGGAACAACCACCACAACACCATTTCTGTGAGTGCAAGTGTCAACTGTGCGGGAAAGAACACCCGTTTGGTGACAAAAAATCCCGAGATTTCTACCGCGTTCCATACGAGGTAAAGAAGAGGAAGTGGGAACGCAAGGTCAACAAGCAACAGCAGCAGCAACTTCAGAAGCAGCAGCAACAGCCAGTCGAAGCGATCGTCGAGCAAAATTACCGAAGTCGTTCCAAGGTCAAGCGTGTAAACGAGGACTTTCGCGCCAGAAACGACTCCTTCCCGAGACTGGAGGAGACTACCGAAGAGCGACAGCTGCGCGGCCGGTCGCGTTCCAGCTCCAGGGGGCGTTCTGGATCCAGACGCAGCTGGAGATCTAGTTCCAGGGACCCGGAGAACCCGTGGACTAAGAAGCGGAGCCTGAGCAGGGACCGTAAAAATGTAAGCTTTGAGAGTGGGGCTTCCCAGGCAAATGATAAGGACGAGGATATCTATAAATTAAGGAAAGAAGTTGGGGAGCTTAAAGATATCATTAATAAGCTCTCTCAAGAGTTGCATAGACCAAAAGGGCAAGCGCGTACTGGGTCCCTCTCCCCCCATAGAGCGCCACCGAAATTGGTATCGAAACCAACTGCCCTGACCCCTAAGGCTGCGACTTCCACGCAGCCTGCGGCACCGCAGGAGGAAAAGATGATAGTAGAATCGGCTAGACCGCCCCCAATGAAACGCAAAGGGGAAGACGCTGATCCATTGGTGGCACTAGAAAGAAGATTACAAGCCAAAATCGAAGCTAAATTTGAATCTTTCATGACCCAAATTATGGGAGCAATAAACCAAATTCAAAGCCAGATCCAAACCCTTACGGGCGAAGCATAACTTCAAAGGTCAGAATTAGTTGCCATTGGAGAATGGCAGCAAAAAGCTGAGGAAAGATTTGATCAGCTCCATAATGGCCAGAGGCGCACCAAGTGAGTCGTTATTCTGGCAGTGGAACTGTCGCGGCTTCCAACGCAAGCGTGCGTTAGTGCAACAGTACTTGATGCTATTAGATGAGAAACCATTAGGTATAGCCCTGCAAGGGACGGGTAAAGCAGCAAAACTCTCGGGATACCAATCTTTTTCAAGTGACAGAGGTGAGAAATCTCGTGTCACAACATTGGTTAAGAAGAGCATTGCTGCAATTATGCACGAAATCAATTCGAAAGAAATTGAGGCAGTGCTATTGGAAATTCTTACGGGACGAAAAGAGCAACCAAGCCTGTTCCTCTTAAATTTATATACTACGCCACAGCAGAGAAAGGTGAGATTCAGGGCTCTCTTTCGCAAAGCGATAATCACAGCCGGGAGTAACACCTTGCTAATTGTCGGTGACTTCAATGCAGCGCACCCGGAATGGGGTTACGCTAAACAAGATCCTAAAAGCAGGCGGTTATGGGAAGACGCGCACGAGCTGGGACTCACCTTGCACAAGGACCCTAGTTTTCCCTCCAGGGTGGGTAACAGCGTTTGCGTAGACACTTCCCCAGACTTGACCTTCTCCAAAAATGTGAAAGATCTGAACTGGCAAAATTCGGAGCAAAATTTTGGCAGCGACCATTTTATTCTGGCCTCGATCCTTAAAAAAGGAGTAAAGACGCGCCGTGTGTGTCAACCGAGGTTTACGCAATTGGAACTATTTAGGGAAAAGCGAGAGAAGGATGCCGAAAGGAAGATTACAAACATAGAAAAATGGACGAAGACCCTCATGCGTCACGTTGGAGAGGCAACAAAGAATCTTGAAGGATGCCCCGGAGATAGCTGATAGCAAACTGCTTCACCTGTGGGAGGCAAAACATGGTATGGAGCCCAGTCTAAAAAAGCAAAAGTGGAACCGTAATCTTAGAAGGAGGATAGCTAGACATAATACAGAAATTGAAAATTATGCGGTTAAATTATGCGAACAAAATTGGTGCTGCAGATGCGACGAGATGGAAGGGGGCATGAGCCTTTCCAGAACGTGGGGTCTGCTGAGACACCTATTAGATCCGACGAACTTAAAATCCCAGTCAGGAATTCGATTATCAAAAGCCAGGCACGCGTTTAAGGGTACAGACGCGGAATTTATGGATGCACTAGTCAACATGTAAATTGGCGATACTCATGTACCCCTTTTCTAGAATATGACGGAGCTCCCAGCGAGGAGCTGGACGCACCCATCACGGAGGCGGAGGTCAGGGCAGAAATATTGGGACTAAAAACAAAATTGGCCCCGGGTCCGGACGGGATAACTGACCAAATTTTAAGAAACCTGGATGATGACTCCATCAGCGCTCTTACTGAGTATATGCAAGAAATTTGTACTAAAGGGCACCTACCTCGGCAGTGGAAGTCGGCAAACGTAATTCTAATCCCAAAACCAGGCAAACCCCCGAAACTAGAAAATCAGACCTATTTCTCTAACCTCATGCATGGGAAAGTCGATGGAGCATGTAGTCCAGACACGACTGACGCGCTTTATGGAGAAACACGACCTGTGGCCGCACGAGATGGTCGGCTTTCGACCGGGTTTGAGCACGCAGGACGTGATGCTCCGACTCAAATACGACATAATCGACTCGCTTTCTAGAGACGCCAAAGTGATTCTCGGCCTGGACTTGACAAAGGCTTTTGACAAAGTTAAACACGAAGCGATCCTCCACGGTCTCCAAGAAATCGGAGTAGGTGAACGAACATATAAGTACATCAAGGACTTCTTGTCAAACAGAACTGCCTGCATAAAGTTTCAAGACATTCAGTCCCCCACAGTGAAGTTAGGGAGCAGGGGGACGCCGCAGGGCTCGGTTCTCTCCCCGTTCCTTTTCAACGTGGTGATGAGGGGCCTCCCAGAAGCTCTGAGGAGCATAAATGGGCTAAATTTTAGTATTTATGCGGATGACATAAATCTCTGGGTTAACCAGGGTAGTGATGCGAGCATTGAGGAGCGCACGCAAAGCGGCGGCGGACACTGTCGTAGACTACGCTGCCAGTAGGGGTCTATCATGCTCGCCGCAAAAATCAGAATTATTTGTCTATAACCCAAAGTCACTCCGATCCAAGCGCAGCTGGGAATTTGACATTAAAGTAGAGGGAAAACCAGTTCCAAAGGTAGAACAAATTCAGAATCTTAGGACTATTCATTGAGGAAAATGGATATAACGATGGAACAATCAGAAAGCTAGAGGGATTAGCCACACAAGCCATTGGAATATTTAGAAGAATCGCGTTGAAAGTACAAGGCCTGAAGGAAAGAAGATTGCTTAAACTCATCCAAGCCTACGTAATAAGTTGCGTGAGCTATGCCACGCCGTTCTTAAATATCAGGTCGGAGAAGAAGATGTTAGAGTCTCTCATTCGACGGTGCATAAAGAGGGCCCTGGACTTACCAATTACCACATTCACAGAGAAGCTCTCTATGGGAGTGCACAATAGCTGGGACGAAATAGCGGAGGCTTTCAGAGTTTCGTAGCTGGAAAGATTAAGTCGAACGACCACGGGCAGAACTATACTCGAAATGGTAGGGCTGCAGACAGATAGGGGACTACGAGAAAAATCAAGTATCCCACAGGACTGCCAAGAAAATCTAATCATTCCCCCCGCCCTCGTAACATGAATCCCATATTCAACACAGAGAGGAGAGAGAAGAGAGCAGAAGCACTAATCAGACTCTTCGATTCGATGGACAGCAAGTCGGTTGCATACATGGATGCGGCAAGTGCCAAAACGGGGCGGCGGTCACCTCGGTGGTCGACGGCCGAGGTGCCCCGGTATCAGCCTCCACCATTAGAAGCCGCAAAGCCGAAACGGCTGAAGAAGTTGCAATAGCGCTCGCTTGCGTCGGAACACAAGCCAATTTCATAATCAGCGATAGCAAAACGGCTATTTTTGGAATTTTGGAAAGGGTAGGGTCTCGCCGAAAGCGGCAAGGATTCTGGCCAGTAGACGACTAAACAGGAAAATTCGCCTAATTTGGACCCCTGCACACAGGTCCGTTCCTGGCAACGAAGCGGCCCACGAGTTAGCCCGAGCTCTTTACTTCCGGGTCTCTGTGGAGCCGCCCGATTGCCGGAACATGGACTAGCGTCTGCAAAATTATACGGAGATTCTTCAAAATTACAGGTTAAGCAGGAGACTGGTGCCACCACCGGATAAAAGTCTAAACAATAGGGAGGCAGTCGCATGGCGGCGCCTGCAAGCTGGGAACTTTGTAAACCCGGTCTGGGCATATTATGTCCAAATGGAAGATAGGAGAAACAATAAATGCAAGCACTGTGGGGAGAGAGGGACCCTCGACCATATAATCTGGGAATGTACTAGCTTCCCAGGGGCTAAAACAAATATAAATTGTAGAGAAGCCTGGGAAGCCCTGCTGCGGAGCGAGGTCCCTGCTCCACAGCTAGAAGCCATCCGCCTGGCGGAAGAAGCCGCGCAGAGCCAAGACCTCTTTGCCTGCTTCTGATCGCGGAGGTCTCCGCTCCCGTCCCTTAGGCCTGCGTGCCGAGGGCGGGATTTGGGGGGGGGGCTCCAAATCTAGGGGAAAATAAAGTTGTTATCATCGTCATTATCCGCCTCACAGAAGCTTTCTCCTCAAAGCGAAACGGAGGTAAGAAGCAACGTTTAGTCTGAGTTACCACAAAAGTGCACAAGACATAAAATGACGAGGGAATGAATGGTATTTGCCCATTCCCTCACCACAACGTCTCCAGACGCAATTGGATTGGATTGGTAAAACGTTTATTTGGGCCTGCAGTAGAACGCGCGCTAGCGTGCGCGCGCTCCGGACGGGGCCTACGTCGTCCTCTGGGCACCGGCCGCGCGGCCTGGGTCTCCGCTCGCCGTGGCCGGCTCGCTGGTTCCCTGCCGGGCCAGCGCGTTGATCACCTGCTGGACTGCCCAGAGTTGTTCGTCTTGATTGTTGCGCAACCTAGAGTACGAGATCATGTGTGACACTATACCAAATCATCTGCCAGCTTCTGCCTAGGGCTTGTTTTCCAGTGAAAGGCCTTGTTCACATTATACAAGTCTAAGTACATGTAGAGCCATCTGCGAGCCGCCGCGTGAAATTGCGAAGGTTTAATCATAATTTACCCAATCTGTTCCATTCAAAAGCGTGCTTGATCGTAGAGGCCACGGGTTGGAACCTACATGAGATGACATCTGGGAGCTGCAGCGTGAAGTGGCGGATGTTTGACGGCCCTTAAGCCCGGTTATAGAAAGTACTCGCAGCGGTGGCCTAGTGTTTAGAATGCTCGGCTACTGAATCCGAGTATTCGAGCTCTAACACGACTGGTTTAAAATCCTCTACGACGGTTTGTTTTTAGTGTGAAAGTAGTACAAGAGGTCGTGAGGCCGGAGAGAGTAAGCTCCATCACATTGTCTCCGGCCTCAAGACCTAATGACACTCTCACGGCCTCACGACCTCCGGCCATAAGCTCCGTCACACTCTATGTTACCTGGGGAAATTTAAAGGCTCGTCGAAGAGACTCGCGAGTTGGAGCCGCTATACCAGACTGAACTTGAATTACCCGCTCAAGTCAACAAAGCTGATACTTCATGAAAAAGCTTAGCCAGTGAGAGTAGCTGCCCAAACAAGATCAGACAAAGTTCTTGGTGGGTGGTCGTGGGCGTATACGTACCTTCATTAAAATATGGACATCACACCAGATTCGTTCGCCGTAGTTTTCTTCGATGCTGAATCAATGGTTTCCAACTTACTGGACCCGTTGATTGAGGGCATGTAATTTCACGTTCTGGCGTAGTCGACGTTGACGACTGTGTGGTGGATGCTGAGGTCGACTGGGAGGTGGGCGCAGAGGACGACTCGGTGGTGGGTGCTGAGGACGACTGGATGGTGGGCGCGTAGGATTCACTGAAGCAGTCAAGCGAAGTAGCTTCAGGGCCGTCTGTGCTTTCGGGTGCGGAAATATGAAACAATGAAATGAAACATGAAATGAAACAAAATCCAGATTGCCTTGAATAAAATTTATTTTGTGGCATGATGAACCCTGAACGAGCTCTCAAAGAGGAAAACGCTATTTGTTGTATAGCTACTATATTAGAAATTAGCAGCGCGATTAGGAAAAATGATAAACAGAACTGCCCACCGAAAGGGAGTACAAAGATGTACATGTACAAGAGATATGAATATGTGGATGTGCTTTTAGCGTTATCTAAACATTTTCACCTAGATGACTGTCTTTATTACTGTTACGTAATGCAAACCAGCATTATTAGCGATCTCATGCGTTTCACATAACGTTTCGCATTAGGTGCTTAGAGAATACCTGCGATGGTACATATCTATAACTGTGTCAAATCCTGTTTTTATTGTGTGCATCATAGCATTAAAATTCTTATCTTCGGCAAACGCAAAAGGATTTGTAGACGTATGCAAATACAGCGGTGGTGATTAACTCTGTTTTATGTGCATATTTGTTATCGCATCACGAGCTATGCCACGCATACGCCTTTCAGCATATGAGCTTTCTAGTTTGTCAACTCTAGCTATTACTACTAAAACATGGCTGACAATAATAAAAAATAAATAAATTTGTTTACATAGAGCTTCTTAAGTAGTAATCTGAGTTAAACATGCCTTATCACGTACCCTGACTGCCATTCCTTCAGGCTTATGCAAATGCCCATTCATGAAAGATTGCGAGTAGTTTGTCAGAATTAAATTGCGCCACAATAGTTTAGAAATGGTCTTCACTTCTGTCGTTTAGTAAACTACACGTAAACCACTTGCTCAAAAGCTTGAAACATTGCTAAATCCCGTTGTTTTGCCTGATGTTTTGAACGCTTCTGGCCTAAGATTAGAAAATATTTAGCAGCATTCGTTATTGTCTCGAAGATAGGCGTGCCACTTTCCGTCTCTTGCCCTTTATTAACGGCGCAGTAAAATGCGTTCTACAAACTGAATCGAAATAGACTTTTCCTTGAATTTCCACTTCCGGGCGGAACACTGAACTAAATAAATATATTGTCGATCCAATATACGCATGATGTGGTCACTGTTACCTGTCTCTGATGAGCACCTTGTCTCACAGTTAACTGCGCTTGAATTAGACGTCGTAAATAGCACAAGTGAGCTGTCACTTGTGTTAACCAGTGGTATTTTTCACTCAACGATGCCAAGCTCGAAAGGTGACATCGAAACGAGAAGTTGTTTTAGAACATTAATGATGCCTTCAAGAGGTCGCTGTAAGCAATCGGCAGCGTTCTGAAGAGCATCGTCGAATTCGGCTGGCCGGTGATTGTTGGTGTTCGATCGATTTTCTTCTTCTGAGCACCGGCTTCTAATATAGAATGCTAGCACGTCCTCCGAAAAGGGAATAAAAGAAGCCGGTAGTTGCGAGTCACATGTGCACGTAATATTCCGATAAAGCGCCCACTCGAAATTTGCAGATAATTGGGCAATATTAGGGATCGGTGCTTGCTACAGGTCAACGTGCGAAAATTGCGAAATGGGCGAACGTGCGAAATGGGCGAACAGCGGATTGGCCCCTGATTTGGTCCAATGACTCATTATTAAATTCAAGATTGCTGACATCGTGGTGGAGGCTGGGTACAGCGTAAACAGAAGATTCCAGGCAAATTCCACAAGTTTATTAGAATACATGGGAAGAGGGTGATTTAAGCGCAGCTAATCTTCGTCGCTGAATCATTGTCAAACGACTTTTGCGAATAGAAGCGAAACGAGATCTACGCAGTCAGTCGGCAAGAGCACTGCGATTCTCTGATAGTGATCCCACCCCCCTAAACGTTGACAGAGCGCTCTGTTCTCACTGCCTCTAGGCAAGTATAACAGTGATGCAGAACTTGAAGAATTCTGCTATGACGTCTTGCGGTACTGCGGCTAGCTAACAGTGTGACACAATCTGGACAACATTCTGGACATCGGGAGTTTTGTACTCTAATCGCGCCTCATAAGCACTCGTCGAAAATGGCGTTCATTGCTTCTTCTCTTTCTTAGCTTTTCTCGGACATTACACAAAATAGCGTGGACGCTTGCTCAATCTTCTATTTCCTGGCAATTTTGAAATCTCAAGAAAAAGGCTGGGGGGACTAGTGCAGCACAGTGGAAGTACAGCAGAGGTGCACTACTGCGCGATCGCACAGTTCCGGTCGGCGAAGTGGCGTGCGACACTGTTGTGCTGGTACAGAAGTTCCGCACTAGCTTCAGTCCAACAAGTTCTTACTACATACTTGTGTCTCGGAATCTTTATTTGTAATCCATGCGCACCAGGGGTCAACACGCTGGCATCGGTGATTGCACAACCGAAGTCTAAAATCACTAGGTGTTCTCGGCATGTGTATTTGCGGCTGCATTTGGGACCATAGATTTCAAGTCCCGGATCTGCTGCACTGAAAACGCAGCTTAAGCGCTCGTCGCACATCGCAAATATATCATTTTTGCATGGTATAAGTTCAATGCTTTCGGGGTGTATTATGGCATGAGCAGTTAGCAAACGTCTTGAGTGATGGCTACGCTTCTTAAGCTCCAAATGGCCCTTGCGATTCCGATAAACCACTGCTTAAACCCAAAGCGCTCTGGGACCGGTCGGTGTAATCCTAAAGTAATTCAAGTGCTGTTCGTTCCGCCACGTGACCACCCTAAAAACGGTTCTGGTATTCCGCTTGGTAGTTCCTGCTCCGACTAAAATGTATTGACCCACCCTATATTAGTACTAGAGACGAGATTACCAAAACAAGAGGTCGCAGATGACATTAGAAATAAGACGTTTCCTCTTTCCCTAAAGGAAATAATACCATAAAGAGGGCGCATTGCACGGTCGTATAGACCGGTATAGCCGCATGAAACAAATTGTTTGAATGTGGATGATGAAGTAAAAATAAATATTAAGGAAGACAGATCCTTGTCTGGGCTGGAAGCGACTGCGGGTATAGTTCCTCACTAGATCAAGAATAAGAATCAACAATTCGCATCGGCAATATTTGAGGTTATCGAAGGGACCTGTGGCAACATCCTCAACGCCATGGATAGTTGATACCGATGAAGAATTAAGCCTTACAGATGTCTTGCAGTTTCCATGTTAATATCTGGGGCCAAGGCTGGCTGTCTCCAGCTTTAACACGTTTTCCACAAATGAACCCAGCTTCGGGATGGCTTTATAAGACCTGCTGCATTTTTGAAAACAAAGCGAAGTGCACTGCAGGCGCTAAATCATACACTAGAGGCAGAGGTCTAGAAAACGGCAAGACCTTGAGACAATTAGTGATCCTTTAGTCTGTTCGGAAAACACAAATGATGGGTACTGCGGGAATTTCAGTTCTGTTTAAAATAAATCGGCGTGCATGCAGGACACACAAAATATTCCACGAAAAATAATCTCCCCCAAGTCTGAACTGAACTCAAAGTGGAGATTTCATAGGTGTTACGTGCATTATGACCGGTCGAACCTGCGACTCGGAACTTTCGGCCGCGATTTGTACTTGCCATTAGACAACGACAATATTCTATAAAATATTGAGGCACTGTGCTTTGTATGTGAGGAATACTCAAAAACAGAAACCATTATCGGCAGTTCCGTGCATTATGCGGGCTGGATACTCCATAGAATCCGAAGCCACTTTTGTTTTTTGTTATTTGGGGTGGCATTTGCCACCAGAACAGAGTAAGCTTGCCTACGCCTATAAGTCTGACACTGTTCTGTGAATGCATTTACCAATTAATAAGCACTCCTGCATAAGCAGCACTGTAGTAATGGGCGACTTCAATACCAAGGTAGGAAAAAAGCAGGCAGGAGACCAGGCAATGAGTGACTATGGCATTGGTTCTAGGAATAGCAGGGGAGAGTTACAGTTTGAGTTTGTAGAGCGCAACAACTTAAGAATCACTTATACCTTCTTGAGCAAACGGAATAACCGGAAGTGGACATGGAAAGGCCCTAAGGGGAAGACTAAGACTGAAATTGACTTCATACTGTGTTCTAACCCGTCATTATGCAGGAAGTAAAGGTAGTCGGGAAAGTACGATGCAGCAACCACAGGATGGTAAGGCCTCTAATTAGTCTAAATTTGAAAAGGGAACGAAACAGATTAGTAAGAAAGAAGTCCATCAACGAATTAAATGTGAGGGCGAGCGCCATAGAGTTCAGGATCTCGCTACAGGATAGATATTCAGCTCTAACCGATTAGCCTACTAGCAATGAACAATAATTTCAGGGGCATAATTGCTGAGTGCGCGGTAGAAGTAGGCGGTAGGATAGTTAGGGAGGATACCGGTAAGCTAAGGAGACGAAAGGTTTGAAAAAGAAATGCCAAAGTATGAAAGCTTAGAATCTAAGAGTCCAGATTGAATTAGCAGGGATGTCGAAGATAATCATTAAGCGGAAAGCGGCCGATATGAGGAAGTATAACATGGAGAAAATTGAGCATGCAGTAAAGAACGGGGGAAGTCTTAAAGTGATTAAGACGAAATTGCAAAAATCAGATGTACGCGCTAGGGATCAAGGCGGGTAAAAGTCATAACGAATATGGACAAGACAGTCAAAGTGCCGAGGAGTTCTATACAGATTTCTACAGTAGCCGAATTAGTCAGGAATTAATGAGATTGGTAGTCGTAAAAAGGAACGCTCCGTCAGTGACGAAGAACGGGGTTAAGAAAGCATGAGCAACTATTAAAAGGGGGAAAGCAGCTGGAGAGATTCAGGTAACTGCAGATTTTTTGAAGGACGGGGGCAGGGAGGGGGGGGGATATCGTGCTTGAAAAACTGGCCACTGTGAATACGCAGTGCCTCCTGTCATTGAAGGTATGGACCACGGAAGAACGCAAACTTTATCTTAATTCATAAGAAAGGGGACGCTAAGGACCTGAAAAATTACAAACCAATCAGTTTACTAATTATTAGGTAAGGTATTTACTAAGGTAATCGCTAATAGAATCAGGACAACCTTAGACTGCAGTCAAGCAAAAGATCAAGCAGGTTTTCGGAAAGGCTATTCTACTACCGAGCATATTCATACCATCAACCAGGCAATAGAAAAATTCTCGGAATATAAACAGCCCTTATAGATAGCGGTCATAGATTACGAAAAAGCATTTGACTTAGTAGAAACCTCGATGGTCATGTAGACATTGCGTAATCAGGGTGTAGAGGACCCATGCGTGAAAGTACTGGGAGATATTACACACACACACACACACACACACACACACACACAGACACACACACACACACACACACACACACACACACACACACACACACACACACACACACACACACACACACACACACACACACACACACACACACACACACACACACACACACACACACACACACACACACACACACACACACACACACACACACACACACACACACACACACACACACACACACACACACACACACACACACACACACACACACACACACACACACACACACACACACACACACACACACACACACACACACACACACACACACACACACGCACACACACACACACACACACACACACACACACACGCACACACACACACACACACACACACACACACACACACACACACACACACACACACACACACGCACGCACGCACGCACACACACACACGCACGCACGCACGCACACACACACATACGTATATAAATATATATATATATATATATATATATATATATATATATGTATGTATATAAAGCGAAGTATACGCTTCATTAAAGGAAACATTTTTCATTTCACTCGACGTTTCGATCGGAGACCGATCTTTCTCAAGAGTGAATCTTCTTGGATCGTGTTGGCGGTTTTAAGCGTTTGGACACAAACCGCACCTGGGTAGGAAAACAAAACGTGCGAGACAGAGGAAAGAGACAGATGCAGTAGGGAAGGACTACGTCTAGGTGTGCCATCCCAGGCGCAGCTCTGCGCTCGACAGGCCTGTCGAATTGAGCTGACATAGGTGCGTGGATGCACAGCCTCTGCTGCGAAAGAATGCAGGCTATTGTCACTCTTCCGTGCCACGACGGCCGAAGAGTGGGGGTAGTGAAAAAGATCGCCACAATCGTTGCAGCTGCAACAAAAAAAAGGGGGTGGGGGTGGAGGTGGATATGGAAGGGTGTTAGCTTAGAAAAAAGTCGGAAGCAAGCGAAAGAAAACAGAAAAGGGGGAGGGCGGTAGGAGGTAAGTGGCCTTGACAAGACGAGAACGCGCAAACACTTTGGCATTCAAAAAAGGTGATGACCTCAGACGACTTGGCTAGTAGTGCTTTGTGCACTACAGTTGGAATTTTCCTGTGTTCGTGACATCGGGAAAGAGGACAAGACCCTGTGGTTTTCGTTTAAGCCCTGTTGTAGAGTATTAAATTTAAAAATGAAATATGATTCTCGTTGTTCGCGCTCACGAGTGTTTTTGAAGCCACTCTGTAATATTGTGACTTTAAGATTATCGAACTCATGTCCTTCCTTGCGAAGGTGCTTCGAAAGGGGGAGGTTGGGAAGGGTTTCGGCGTGCGAGCGGTGGTTATTAAATCTCAATCGGAAGAAATTATCTGTTTGGCCAATGTACTGCATACCACTGTCACCACACTCGAGCATGTAAACAACGTTGCTAGAATCGCAATTTAAATCTTCTCGTATAAAATGTTTGAAATTTGAGTGGGTGCTTTTAGCCAGTGCTGTGGACTGCATGTGTCTGCAGATTTGACATCGGCTTTTTCCGCATGACGCGCAGCCCAAAGGTCTCGGTTTATTGACAGTTGAGTGGACAAGGTGGTTTTGTAAATTCTTTGGTCTTCTGTATGTTACCTGAGGAGCCATCGAGAATATTTTGGAGAGTCGTTGACTTTGTTCTATGATATTGAAAATTTTTTTAAGGATATTGTTAATATTCGGGATATTGTCTGCGAAGGTAAGAATGAGATTACAGTGTTGTGGTGTTGGTTGTGATTCCGAAAGGATGTGATGACGATTACTTATTTCAGCCCTTTTTATGGCATCTTCGATGATAGAGGGCGGGTAGTGTTGTTTCTCTAGTGTTACTCGCATGCAATGAGTATTTTCTTGAAAATCTACGGATTTTGAGCAAATGCGTTTGAATTTGGTAGCCTGCAAGTATGGGATTGAAGTCTTGAAGTGGCGTGGATGGCAGCTTTTGAAGTGAAGGTATTGTTATCTGTCTGTGGGTTTTTTGTAAACGCTAGTGATTAATGCGTCCCCTTCAACTCGAACCAGAACATCTAAGAAGTTGATTTTACTAGTTGAGTAGGTGTGTGTGAAATAGATGTTAGGGTGTATGTTGTTGAATGAGGCGATAAACTTAACGAGTTCGTCCTCGGTTTCGGTCCAAATCATGAATATGTCATCCACAAAGCGTTTGTAAAAAATATGTTCGATTGCACATGAGGACAGAACGTCGGACTCAATTTTGCTCATAAATATGTTTGCGTAATTTAGAACCATTCTGGTGCCCATAGCTGTACCAATTGTTTGAAGATAGTATGAGTTGTTGAATACAAAAGTGTTAAGTTTAAGGACCAGATTGGCTAGTGTCTCGATGGTACTTGGACTAGGAGAGTCTAAAATTTTATATTTTTCGTATGTTCCGATCATGACCTGGATTCCGTCGTCATGTGGAATGTTAGTGTAAAGTGACACCATGTCAAGGGTGACTAGGAAAGCGCCATGAGGGAAGGTAACATTGGATAATTCTCTCAGGAAATGAATAGTGTCGCGTATGTAAGATGGATGTTTCGGAGGTATGTGTTTGATTAGGGAATCGATATAATCTGAAATTGGTTCTGTGAGTGTGCCGATACCGGAAACAATAGGTCGCCCTGAATAATTCTATTTGTGTATTTTTGGGAGCATGTAAAAGCGCCCCGCTGCGCTGAGGCATTATTTGGCGTCAGTGCCTTACTTACACGTAGGGGTAATTCACCTTCATCGGTTAGTTTAGTAAGAGTTTTTCCTATGATGCTCCGGTGCTCAGCGGTGGGGTCCGATGAGAGCTTCTTATAGAATTTTGGGTTATTGAGTTGACGGTTGCCCTACTGATAGTAATCGTCTTTGTCTAAAATGACTACACCTCCACCTTTGTCGGCGGGCTTAATAACAATATCAGTTCGTTTGCCGACTGAGCGTAATGCATTTTTTGAGAATGCATTAGGCTCTTTCGTTGAGAGGTTAGGTGGGCCAGATCTGCGTGTCCCAAAGGCATGAAGAATATCCCCTTGTACTGCTTTTATATACCGGTCCAGGTCCAGGATCCACCGGCGCACGATGCAGCACAGCACCTGAATAGCCGACAGCTATTTTGAGTTGACCAAGAAAAACAATGAAGAGGCCAGGGCACCCGCATCCCCTGATTTTCAGACCATTGCGGAAGCAGAGGACCTGATCCACCAAAGCCGATCTCATGGATTGCAAGGCCGCCGTCTGATGTGTCTCTTGGGTAGAGCCTCCCAGAATTCACCCCCAAGATTTTCAGGTGACACCAGGCTCAATAAGGCAACTATGACCCCTCGCCAAGCCCTGCTGCCACCTCCAGGAAGCAGACCATCGCATCGCACTGTGTATCAAGACGCCGCAAAATCATCCAGTGTTGCAGCACGAGACACCACACTCCGGAACCAGAGCTCTACATCAAACTGCCCGTCCCTACTGCCGATGCCCATGGGAAAGGGCGACACGTCGCCGGTTGCCACGCCGACAACCCTGGGACCACGGTGGCTCCAATATCGGCACCAATGGAGCCGGCACTTGGATCCCAGCCAACATGAATCACCGTGCAGTGCTTCGGGGATGAAAACATCATGCCAAAACAAAGGTATGACCTCAGACGACGCTGTGGCTCAGCCAACGGCTGAAGCAATACTGACAGGCCGACCAGGCTCACGCGCCCACCAGTTCTCCTTCTGGCGATGACATACACTGTCGGAATTTTTTAAAGTTAAGAAAAATAACAGACAAAAGAATCAGGCACGAGCTCCACGTAAAATCGCTTCGAATATATCTGAAATCGAAAATTGTACCGAGAAGACTTACTCTGTCCCTAACCCCATCGATGAATAACCTTTCGGAATCCAAACGACTAGCATGGACCAAAGAACTACTCGGGGCGTCTTTTAAACTTTTGAAAATAACAATTGAGCACTTCGAACAAACGTTGGCATCATCAAACTTCGAGGAGGGGCGGGCGCGTCACAACATGTTGCTTTCAACATCACAGGCAACTGAGCTTGAGGTCTTGCAGTCTTGCAAAACTGAGCAAATTTGGACAAAGAAACTTAAAACGTTCTCCCGGGATAACATAATTGTTGATGCAAACATAGACCCTACAAAAGAATTAGAACCAGGGAGCCACATTCACCCATCCAACGAGAACCTCAAAACCATAGCCGAACACCTAACCACATTAGACCAAACACCCGAGGAACCACACCTTCCAGAAATTATAATTAACCTCTCAAACTCTCAACTCACCTCCGATAAAAAGTCCGTTTTGTCACGCGGCCTAAAATTCTGTCCAAGTAATGAAAAGTATAATGAATTTAAATTATTCAAAGATCTGGATAACTTTTCTGGAAATCTTAGACTTCGTGAATATTTTTTCGATAGACCAAACTCGAGTAATCCGCACTTCCTCCGACCTCAGGAACCGTGGACGCGCAAACCTTGTAGGGAAAAATATCTGGACCGGTATATAAAAGCAGTACTAGGGGATATTCTTCAGGCCTTTGGGACACGCAGATCTGGCCCACCTAACCTCTCAACGAAAGAACGTAATGCATTAGGCTCACTCAGCAAACGAACTGACATTGTTATAAAGCCCGCCGACAAAGATGGAGGGATAGTCATTTTAGACAAAGACGATTACATTCAGGACGGCAACCGTCACCTCAATAACCCAAAATTCTATAAGAAACTCTAATCGGACCCCACCGCTGAGCCCCGGAGCATCATAGGAAAACATCTTACTAAACTAACCGATGAAGGTGAATTACCCCTGCGTGAAAGTAAGGCACTGACGCCAAAAAATGCCTCAGCGGGGCGCTTCTACATGCTCCCAAAAATACAGAAAGAAATTTATCCAGGGCGACCTATTGTTTCCGGTATCGGCACACTCACAGAGCCAATTTCAGATTATATCGATTCCCTAATGAAACACATACCTCCGAAACATCCATCTTACATACGCGACACCAATCATTTCCTGAGAGAATTATCCAACGTTACCTTCCCTCATGGCGCTTTCCTAGTCACCCTAGACGTGGTGTCACTTTACACTAACATCCCACATGACGACGGAATTCAGGCCATGATCGGAGCATACGAAAAATATAAAATTTTAGACTCTCCTAGTCCAAGTACCATCGAGACACTAGCCAATCTGGTCCTCAAACTTAACATTTTTGAATTCAACAACTCATACTATCTTCAAACTATTGGTACAGCTATGAGCCCCAAAATGGCTCCAAATTACGCAAAACATATTTATGACCAAAATTGAGTCCGACGTTTTGTCCTCATGTGCAATCGAACCAATTTTTTACAAACGCTTTGTGGATGGCATATTCATGATTTGGACCGAAACCGAGGACGAACTCGTTAAGGCTATCGCCTCATTCAACAACATACACCCTAACATCTATTTCACACACACCTACTCAACTAGTAAGATCAACTTCTTAGATGTTCTGGTTCGAGTTGAAGGGGACGCATTAATCACTAGCGTTTACAAAAAACCCACAGACAGATAAAAATACCTTCACTTCAAAAGCTGCCATCCACGCCACTGCAAGACTTCAATCCCGTACTCGCAGGCTATCAGATTCAAACGGATTTGCTCAAAATCCGTAGATTTTTAAGAAAATACTCATCGCATGCGAGTAACGCTAGAGAAACAACACTACCCGCCCTCTATCATCGGACATGCCATAAAAAGGGCTGAAATAAGTAATCGTCATCACATCCTTGCGGAATCACAGCCAACACCACAACAGTGTAATCTCATTCTAACCTTCGCAGACAATATCCCGAATATTAACAAACTGCTTAAAAAAACATTTCAATATCATAGAACAAAGTCACCGACTCTACAAAATATTCTCGACGGCTGCTCAGGTAACATACAGGAGACCAAAGAATTTACAAAACCACCTTTTCCACTCAACTGTCAATAAACCGAGACCTTTGGGCTGCACGTCATGCGGAAAATGCCAATGTCAAATCTGTAAACACATGCAGTCCACAGCACTGGCTAAAAGCACCCACTCAAATTTCAAACATTTTATACGAGAAGGTGACAGTGGTATGCAGTACATTGGCCAAACAAATAATTCCTTCCGATTGAGATTTAATAACCACCGCTCGCACGCCCAAATCCTTCCCAACCTCCCCATTTTGAAGCACCTTCGCAAGGAAGGACTTGAGTTCGATAACCTTAAAGTCACAATATTACAGAGTGGATTCAAAAACACTCGTGAGCGCGAACAACGAGAATCATATTTCATTTTTAAATTTAATACTCTACAACAGGGCTTAAACGAAAACCACAGGGTCTTGTCCTCTTTTCCGATGTCACGAACACAGGAAAATTCCAACTGTAATGCACAAAGCACAACTAGCCAAGTCGTCTTGAGTTCATCACCTTTTTTGAATGCCAAAGTGTTTGCGCGTTCTCGTCTTGCCAAGGCCACTTACCTCCTACCGTCCTCCCCCTTTTCTGTTTTCTTTCGCTTGCTTCCGACTTTTTTCTAAGCTAACACCCTGCCTTATCCACCTCCACCCTTCCCCCCTTTTGTTTTTAGAGCGCAGCTCTTTGGCGTCCGTTCCTGGGTTTCGCGTCGGCGTCTTCGTCGGCGTCGTCGTCGGCCTCGTAACCATCTCCGCCCCCTTTCATCCCCCAGTGCTAGCAGCGACCGACTGATACCGCTGGATGCCGCTGACGCCGCTAGAGAGTCAAGATAACGTGACTGCATAGAACACCGTCGCCGCCATGCAGAAAGAGGAGGGGAGCGTCCCCCCCACCTGTTCCTGTGTGGCGGATAGGGTGCTCTTCAGTTGCCGACGCGCCGGTAATTTCACGTAGGCCCCGGCACGTCGACGAATACGTGACCACCTTCCCACGGCTAGACCTTTGTCTTGGCGCTGCGGAAGCGAGGGTATCATATTGTTTGCGTCGGCATCGGCGGCGTTGTCCCTGAAACCAACTCCGCAGCTGGGGTTGACTCACTATCGGCGTCAGCAGCATCAGTCAGTCGCTGCTATCTCTTCCCTCCTCCCTTTATCGCGTTGTCCGCTTGCCGCGCGCGCTTCTGCCCCCATCGTTTGCCGCTGGTTGCACAAGCCGCCCCCCTCCCCCCTCTTCCTGCGAGTCTCTGGTTGTCAAAGCGCCGGCTCGAACTTAATTCCTTTCTTCGCTCCTCCTCCAATGCAACCCCTGTGCGGTGGCAATCAGAGCCAGATCGGTGGCGGCGGATCTGTATATGTGCACCGCCCGAGCCGAAATTGCCGCTGCCGTTCGCCACTGCGAAATTATCTGCCAGTTTTTTCTGAGCCGTGAGCGAGACGACCGGTGGAAGTCCTCCGGCTGCTGCTGCTGCTGCTGCTGCTGCTGCTGCTGCTGCTGCTGCTGCTGCTGCTGCTGCTGCTGCTGCTGCTGCTGCTGCTGCTGCTGCTGCTGCTGCTGCTGCTGCTGCTGCTGCTGCTGCTGCTGCTGCTGCTGCTGCTGCTGCTGCTGCTGCTGCTGCTGCTGCTGCTGCTGCTGCTGTTGCTGCTGCTGTTGCTGCTGCTGCTGCTGCTGCTGCTGCTGCTGCTGCTGCTGCTGCTGCTGCTGCTGCTGCTGCTGCTGCTGCTGCTGCTGCTGCTGCTGCTGCTGCTGCTGCTGCTGCTGCTGCTGCTGCTGCTGCTGCTGCTGCTGCTGCTGCTGCTGCTGCTGCTGCTGCTGCTGCTGCTGCTGCTGCTGCTGCTGCTGCTGCTAAACGAGCTGCCAGAGCAGAGGGACCAAGTCGAACATCTATTAGTCTATTTCTCCGACCAGAAAGCTTCCTTCATGACTGTCAAGAACTGTTAGTGGAGTCTTTGTTAAGGAATACGTGTTAAAAGTAAAAACAAATTCTGTGATAGCGCATACATGTGTTGCTCGATTTCTTTACCTCAATCTATCGAAAAGGTGAAACAGCTTATTTGCTGCGCTCAAATTTCGCATTAGGAAGTAACGTAATTGTCGGTAATTTTTGTTGCAGCGGCAACGACTGTGGCGATCTCTTTCTCCCTACCCCCACTCTTCGGCCATCGAGGCCAGGAAGAGTGGCAATAGCCCGCATTCTTTCGCAGCAGAGGCTATGCCTCCAGGCACCTGTGTCAGCGCAATTCGACAGGCCTGTCGAGCTCAGAGCTGCTCCTGGGATGGCACACCTGGACATCATCCTTCCCTACTGCATCTGTCTCTTTCGTCTGTCTGTCACGTTTTGTTTTCCTACCCAGGTGTGGTCTGTGTCCAAACGCTTAAAAGCGGCAATACTATCCAAGAAGATTCACTCTTGAGAACGATCGGTCTCCGATCGAAACGTTGAGTGAAATGAAAAATAAAAAATGTTGCCTTTAGTGAAGCGTATACTTCGCTATATACTCTTTTAGCAGTCATGTACGTTATGTTCTCGCAACCTATATGTATATATATATATATATATATTTTAAGGAAGCGGATGATACAGGCTGTAACTCAATGGTGCACAAAGCAAGAGGTTTGGGCTGCAGTGGGACAGGGTTGAGATGAGTTGTGACAGGCGCGGGCTAGTCAAAACTGGGAAATGCATCGGTAACAACCCACCCCGCGCCTACGACCTCTTCTCTAATAAAGTTTACCTCCTCCTCCTCCTCCTCCTGCGTGATGGTGTGTCGGATAACTGGGGTAAATAGCGGGGCTGTAGATGACGGGCGTGGACCATACAAAAGCCCAAGCTGTCGGCAGACCTCATCTCGAACAAAATCTTTGATGTCAGCCAAAAGGTCACTGCCCACAGCCAGGCCAGAGATGGACGCAGCAGGTGCGGGAGAGCAACGAGTGCCGAGGCGTTGCTTGAGTATTTCGTCGAAACGTTGGCAAAGGTTGTATACTGAGGCCACCGTGGTTGGGCTCTTTGCCCACAGCTTTTGAAACGCATCGACATCAATGCCCTTCATTATGTACTTTATCTTGGCAGCCTAATTCATAGACGGGTCGACACGCTTGCATAAATTTACGATATCTTCAATGCAGCTTGTGAAGGTTTCCCCTTCATGCTGAAATTGTACGCGCAGGGCTTTTTCAGCGCGTAGTTTCCGAACTGTGGGAAGACAAAAAACGTAATTGAACTTTGCCTTGAAGTCGGCACAAGTTGGCATGTCAGCCTCATGATTTCGATACCAGAGGTTAGCAACGTCATTCTGGTAGAATATGACGTTGATCATTGTGCGGTCATCCCAGTTGTTATGACGACTCACCTGCTCGTACGAGGCCAACCAATCTTCAACGTCCTGGTCGCCCTGCCCGCTGAAAACTGCGGGGTCTCGCTACCGAATGGCACCGGAGCATGAGATGGACTGCGAAGGGGCTGCCACCGGCTGTTGGCCTACCACGTTTGTCGCCTTAGCTATTGTACGGCTGCGGAGCTCAACGGTGATCGCGTGAGAGTCGCACCCTGGCATCTCCACCAAATGAAGAGGGGTTTATTGGGGGTTATTCGAAGGACTGGAGACGGCAACCGGTGACAAAAGACGATCGTAGAGAGAAGCACAATCTCGTCCGAACAAATAGTCCGAGCTCTCATTGCGCGCGCCAGATGATCGGCGTCCTCATCGCCGTTAGTGTCGGCGCTGTTTCATCTTCTTCCTTACAATATTGTGACATATATGCCCTGCATCGCTGGATGTTAAAGAATGCAACGATCAGCAACAGTGACGCAGAAGACGACAAAGTGGTAGCAACGTTTAGTGCTAGAAGAAGGTTGACGCTGCTATGCTTCTCTGCTTTGTGTGCTGTGTCATCCTTGAGTAACCTTCGTGAACTAACCTTGCCAAGTATCATCTTGGTGGAGGTGACTAATTAGGTCCCCGTGTGCACACATGAATCCATTTAAGCAGCCGAATGCTGGATTTGCGCAGTGGCCGCCACCTACCTGGGATCACAACCTGAACAACGGCCACTATGACCTCTGAGGCAGCTCCTACCACGGCAACAACATCGGCGCAGCCACTCGTCCTTAGGAAAATCCGCCACGTTCCCATCTTCAATGGCAAAGACAAGACAGATGTTGACAGCTGGCTGGATGAATACGAGCGATGCAGCAGGAACAATCACTGAGATGCGAACATCATGCTGGCCAATCTGATTTTCTATTTGGCGGGAACCGCTCGCACGTGGTTTCACAATCACGAGCACGAGCTGGCGACCTGGGAAATTTGCAAGCAAAAGCTTCACGGCTTGTTCGGGAACCCCGTTGGACGGGCTTTGGCAGCCAAAACCGAACTTTCGCCTCGAGCCCAATCCACCACGGAGTCCTACCTTGCCTACATTCAAGACTTGCTCGCATTGTGTCGAAAGGCGAAGAGCTCCATGCTGGAAAGTGAAAAGGTAGGGCACATCCTCAAGGCATCGCAGATGACGAGTTCAACATCCTCTTCTGCATGGATTGCTCTACCGTCGAATCGGTGCTTCAAGTTTGCCGTAGATTCGAGCCGGCTAAACAACGACGCCTGCTACGTCACTTTGAGCGCCTTCCGAACTCGGCAGCTACATCATCCTGCGATGACCTGGCTCCTCGGCAACAGCCTACTCAGTTCACAACAATGACTCAAATCGTCAGGCGAGAACTCGAGGTCTTAGCTCCTGCGCCACTCCCATCTCCAGGGCCCGTCACTGTGGCCATGATTCAGGCTGTTGTCCGACAGGAACTCTCCAACGTCGGTCTTTCCTTCAACCCCGTACCTCCCTCGTCCTCATTGCATCCTGTTCCTGTAGTGGCTGCTGCAACCACTAGCCAAGCTCCCCCACGTCGCTACGTTAGTCGCAATCCTGCATAGTGGCGCACCTCACATGGCAGGCCAATTTCTTTTATTTGCTGTCGAGCCGGCCACACTTCACGTTACTGCTGCACTCGCATCTTCCCCACCCCTCGTTCTTATTACAACACTGACCGTCGGTACTACTACGGACCTCTACGCTACCCTGCCCAACCTGAACAGCTCCTCCCCGCATATGATGGACCTGGACACTTCCCTTCTCACCCAGATGAACCTCACACCGAAGCCGTCTCAAGGGTCCGTCACTCCAGCCGATCTCCATCTCCACGGTCTCGTTGATCCCATTCACCGGCGCCTACTCGGGAAACTATCAAGTGCACCGCTAGGGAGTGATGTTGCATTACCCACCCAGACTGTCAATTCGGAACTGACCCTCGCACCCAGACGTAGCCTCACTGACATTTTTGTGGACGGAGTCTCAGTTTCTGCCCTTATTGACACTGGCGCCCACATTTCCGTCCTCACTTCCTCGCCCCGTCAAGACCTAAACAAAATTACAAATAAAGATGTTTACCCGCTCCCCAGGATAGATGATTCCCTCGACTGCTTGCACGGTGCCAGCTATTTCTCTTTCATTGATCTTCGTTCCGGTTATTGGTAGATCGCAGTCGACGAACGGGACCAAGAAAAGACCGCCTTCGTCACTCCAGATGGCCTGTATCAATTCAAGGTGATGCCTTTCGGCTTGAGTAATGCGCCCGCAAAATTCGAGCGCATGATAGACTTTCCTGCGGGGCTTCAAATAAACGACGCGCTTGCGCTATCTTGATGACGTCATTGTATTTTCTTCTACATTCGAGAGCCATCTCCATCGCCTTGATGCTATTCTTTGCGTCTTCCGAAGAGCTGGCCTTCAGCTGAACTCGAAGAAATGTAGCTTGGGTCGACGTGAACTCAAGGCGCGAAATCACGTGGTCGACGTTCAACCCGATCCAGGCAAAATACGTGCTGTAAGTGCATTTCCTACATTCCGTTGTACCAGTGATGTGCATAGTTTTCTTTGGCTTTGCTCCTATTTTCGGCGGTTTTTACCCAACTTTGCGGAGACGGCTCGTCCACTCACCTATCTTTTGAAGAACGACGCTCCATTTTGCTGGGACCAAGAACAATCCCAAGCCTTTTCTGCGCTTATTGCAGCCCTCACCAACCCGGCCATCCTGGCACACTTCAATCCATCGGAACTAACCGAGGTACGCACCGATGCTAGAGGTCACGGTATTGGTGCCATAGTCGCCCAACAGCAGATGGGTCGCACTCGCGTTATTGGTTATGCCAGTCGCCTCCTTTCTGCGGCTGAACGGAATTACCCGATCACAGAACGTGAATGCTTAGCCCTCGTGTGGGCCATTACAATGTTTCGTCCTTCCTTGTTTGGCCGCTCTACCGTCATCACCGACCACCATGCCTTATGCTGGCTTTCTACGCTGAAGGACCCTACTGGTCGCCTGGGTCATTGGGCCTTCCACCTTCAGGAATACACTTTTTCTACCGTCCACACATCTGGCCGGCTGCACGCTGACGCCGATTGCCTGTCCCGCAACCCGGTAGATCCCCCACCTGCGAGCGAGCGCGACGATGACACATATGTGTTGGCCATCTCTGACCTTTCAAACAATCGCCATGAGCAATGCTTAGATCCCAAGCTTTGCAGCATTATCAATCGCCTCAGCACTGATCACCTTGATGCTACCCTTGCTCTTTTTGTGCTCCACAACGGCACCTTATACCGACAGAATATGCGACCAGATGGCGCCGAGCTTCTGCTCGCAGTCCCCGAACACCTGTGTACCACCATTCTTCAACAGCTGCACGACGCACCAACAGCGGGTCATCTTGGCGTATCTCGTACGTACGATAGCGTCCGTCACCGCTTCTTTTGGCCAGGCCTCTTTCGCTCTGTTCGTCGTTATGTGGCTTCTTGTGACCGGTGTCAGCGACGGCAGAAGCCCTCGGTCATGCCTGCTGGATCCCTATAGCCAATCAACATCCCAGTTGACCCGTTTTCCCGAGTTGGCCTTGACCTCCTCGGGCCTTTCCCACTTTCTGCGTCGGGGAATAAATGGATTGCGGTGGCCACGGATTATACTACGAGCTACGCTGTCACTCGAGCGATACCCGCCAGCTGTGCAACTGACGTGGCTGCGTTTATTCTCCACGACGTCATCCTGCTCCATGGTGCTCCACGCCAGCTGTTTGCTGACCGTGGCCGTTGCTTTCATGCTCGAGTAGTCGACGAAATTCTTCGGTACTAGTAAGTAAGTAAGTGCTTTATTTTCCGTTTGCAAAGTACAGTTGTAAACGGACAGGTTCGAGGAAAAAAGCTGCGGAAACAGCTTGAGAGGTCCTAAAACCCGTTCGTTGGCAGCAGCAGCAGCCGTGCGGAATGGCAATGCTTTCAATACAATAAAGCACAAGCATGAATAAAGAAACAAAAATAACAAACAAAAAAGGTGAATCTGCAAAGCTACATAGGTTAGTAAAAAAAAAGAACAAAAGTACAGCAGCATGAAAATAATCTCACTCAGTACTGCTCCATTAAGCACTATTATACCACCGCTTACCATCCACAAACGAACAGCCTCACCGAATGCCGCAACCACACGGTCACGGACATGCTGTCAATGTATGACATGGATGATCACCGTGACTGGAATATTACTCTGCTGTTTGTAACGTCCGCGTACAATTCCTCTCGTCATGACACATTGGGCTAGTCAACGCTTTATGTCCTATACGGCCGCGACCCTCCCCTTCCTTTTGACAGCGTACTGCCTTCCGCCGCTAACACCCAGTTGCTACGTTCGTGACGCCATCTTCCGAGCTGACGCCGCCCGTGTTATTGCTCGCCGCCGACTGGCCTCCTCCCAAAATTCTCAAAAACGGCGCCATGATTCTCGCCACCGGGATGTCCACTACTCTCCAGGCTCTCTCGTGTTGCTCTGGACTCCCGCTCGTAAAGTTGGGCTGTGTGAGAAGCTCTTGCCACGCTACGCAGGACCCTACCGTCTTTTGGGCCCGTCACTCCTGTGAAATACGAGGTCGCCCCTGTACATCCGCCGCGACAGTCCTCTTGCCACGCACCGAGATTGTTCATGTCGCCAGAATGAAGCCATACTACCCCTGCAGTAGTTCGTACCAGTGCGCACCGGGACTGTGCTTTTCGTGGGGGGTAGAGTGACATATATATGCCCTGCATCGCTGGACGTGAAAGAAGACAACGATCAGCAACAGTGGCACAGAAGATGACAAAGGGATAGCAACGTTTAGTGCTAGAAGGTTGGCGCTGCTGTGCTTCTGTGCTTTGGTTACTGTGTCATCCTGGACTAACCTTCGTGCACTAACCTTGCCACGCATGAATATATGTATATTGTACTGTGGTAATCTTCGTCTTCATAGCCACTGCCATGCATCGCGTGCTGGTGCTCTTGAGGACGAAGAGGTTGGTCGTTGTCTGTGTGAATCGCTAAGCCTTACGCCCCGCAGCGAGTTCATCCCGAGCAGCTGGATCCATCTGCATCAACTGAATAAACACATCCCTACAATTGGTGGTGGTTCTGCTGGGTACGTTCCCGTCCACCCTGGAACTAAGAAGCCGCACATTACCCTCTGCTTCCAGCATGCCGGACGACACTGCCTCGACATCGTCGCCCCTCCCAACTACCGTGCTGCGTTCTGAAGCTCTACAGCAGCGTGATCCCAAGTCGTCGACGACTGGTTGTCGGCATATGAGCGCGTCAGTAGTTACAACAAATGGGACGACATTACCAAGCTAAGTAACGTAATCTTCTATCTGACTGAGGTGGCGAACCTCTGGTTTCGGAACCATGAGGCAGATCTGTCATCTTGGTCTGCGTTTAAAAAGAATTTAGCGTAAGTGTTCGGCCGCCCTGCAGTTCGCAAGCTCCGGGCAGAACAACGCTTGTGTGAGCGCACTCAGCATGCCGAAGAGTCGTTCACCGGTTATATAGAAGACATCGTGGACCTGTGCAAGCGTGTCGATCCGCTAATGTCCGAAGCGGATAAGATGTAAAACATCATGAAAGGCATCTCTGACAACGCGTGCCAGATGCTCTGGGTGAAACATCCTGCCACGGTATGTGACATAAGCAAACTTTGCAAGAGGTACGACGTGCTTCGTAAGAAGCGCGCTTCTACCCGGCGGTCCGGTGTTACATACGACGCCATCTCTAAACTGGCGCCTGGCGGTTCTATCCCATCAGAGGACAGGCCTTTGCTTCAACAAATCAAAGCCTTCGAGAAGAGGTCGCCCGCCAGCTATCACTGGTCCCTCAGTTACAGGATACTGGCCGCCTTGCTCCTGACATGCTCCGTCTTTGGCCCCTACCATATGGCGTGCCGTGCAAGATCACATCGCTGATGCCCTTCCGCCCAGCTCCATGCTCCCGCCCAGCCCTGTGCCGGCGCAAGTAAGGCACCTCTGACTTGCGCCTAAGTTGCGGCGAGGCCGCTAATGCCATCAGCATCTCTTTCCTACCAGGCCGCTCCTTCCAACCTTCCTTCGCCTTTGCCTGGGTCTGCATTTCATGTACCTATTCCAAGGGTGCGCCACCGCCCTACGAACCCTTGGCGTACCGCAGTCTACCGGCCAATCTGCTACTCTTGCAGGCTGCCGGGCCATGTCGCACGCCTTTGCCGCCAACGCCTTCCACCTTCTCGACCTGACCTCTGAAACTACTCCTACGATACAGACCAGCCCTCGCTGAGAACTCCTCCCGGTTCCGGCTTTGTATCTCGTGACAATCGAACGTATACAAATCGCCGATCATCGTCCCCTAGTCGCCGTTCTCCACCCCCTCTTCTCCGACGTTCTACCGGCGCTGTTGAAGGAAACTAACAGTCTTTGTTCCCGGGTCAAGAACTGCGCTTGGTTCGAACTCTTCAAGTTCTCCGTGTTCTCCCGCTAACGTATACAAGTGTTTGTCGACTGAGTCGCAATTCTCGCTCTTGACTAGACGGGTGCTGCAGTATCCGTCATCAGTGAAGCTCTTCGCCGTCGTCTTCGTAAGGGGACCACCGCGCTTTCCGACTTTTCGCTTCGCACTGTGGTGAACATTTGATAATTTGATCAGGGACGAAGAAAGAAACGAAGAAAGGAGAAAGAAGAGGAAACCGTGGAGGTTGGCTCGAGGAGCGCGAGGTACGAGCAAGATAGAACGGGTGAGCAGCGGAGCAGATCGGCTACCCAAGGAGCTCGGAGCGGTGCGTCTTCTGCTAGGCCTGACCCGCGGGTCCAGACCTGGGGACTGCCGGCCGTATCCTGTTCTGTTCTCCTGTCCTGGCCCGCCTCCTGTTCCGGGTGATCAGACATGGGAGTGCTGCAGTCCACGGAGCTTGGGCGGTTCGTGTTCCGCCAGGCCTGACCTGGGTATCCAGACCTGGGGCCGCCTACTGCATCCTGTCCTGGCCCGCTTCCTCTCCCGGGTGACCAGACCTGGGAGTGGTGCAGCTGCAGCTCATCGCCGCTGCTGTAACTGCGGCTCATCACTGACACAGACGTTCGGCGTCGTGCTGGGCCCCTGGCACGTCGGGGAAGCCTGAAGCATCGGCCGCTGAAAGGCAACCCGAGGCCTCTTGACCCTACTGCACAGACCCCTCAGAACTCTGACTACCCGGAGCGTCTGCACTGGCTTCTCCATCCAACATCTTGGTGACTTTTCTACAATTTGTGATTTGTCGTCGTCTCACTTGCTCGTTCCACGCTCGTCCCGTCCATGTCTGTATATAAAAGTATTCGTTGTTAGCTTGGTCAGTCTGGTCGTCTATTTAGATTACTGTCTCGGAATAAGCCACAGAATAACGTGGCCAGAAGATCTAGAGAAAAGAACATCACAATTTTGGCATCCACGGCAGGACCAGGCCGGCGAAGCAACAATTTCCCGCGGCTAGAGAATTGAGAAAAAATGAGTGCACCAGAGCTTCTCGCGGTAGGGGAACATATAGGTTTGCAGGGAATCGAGTTGCGCGAGTGGGTAGAGAAAGAATTGCAGAAGGCAAGGGAAGACAAAGCTGTAGAACGCGAAGAGAGAGCTGCAGAACGTGAAGCGAAAGCTGCAGAACGTGAAGCGAAAGCTGCAGAACATGAAAGAGCGAAGCAGCGCTTGGAGCAAGAAAACCAGAATTTGCAGCTACGAATACGACTTGCGGAATTGGGAGAAAACGCCCCTAGTGCTAGAAGCGCTGAGCGCGGTACCGTACCAGCTCCGTTTTCCCCATCAGTCCTCATGGATTGATTCCACTGTTTAATGAGGAAAGGGACGATTTGGACGCGTATTTGAAGCGTTTTGAACATGTCGCCATTGGCCAAGGCTGGCCAAAAGAGAAGTGGGCCATGGCTTTGAGTCTGTGCCTCAGCGGAGAAGCTCTCAGTCTTTGGACGACTCTATCCTGAGGACTCAGTCAATTACGATATAGCGAAATTTGCCTTACTTCGGAGGTTTCGGTTCACGGCTGAGGGCTACAGAGAGAAGGTTCGTGGAAGCAAGCCGCAAGATGGTGAGACAGCTTCCCAGTACAACACAAGGCTGTTAAGTTTTTTTGACCGCTGGGTTGAGATGCGAGGACAAGGTCGCACGTTTGAAGTGGTTCAGGACATTATAGTGGCGGAGCAGTTTTTGAACAGCTGTCACGATCGTTTAGTTCTCTTCTTGCGAGAACGTGATTGTAAAACGGTGGACGAGATTGCTGAGGCCGCCGATCAGTTTCTTGAGGCTCAGCGACAGAATAACCTCGCGAATTTTGAAGATAGAGCTGAGCAGAATTTTGCAAAACCGCAGGACGCAGCCCCAATCCTAAAGACGAGAATTCGAAGCTTCATCTGTGAAGAGATCGGACATAGGTCGGCGGATTGCCGTACAAAACCGAAGCCCCCATATTGCACATTATGTTGCAAATCTGGGCATGAAACCCAGTTTTGTCGATACGGAAATTCAAATGACCGGGAGACGTCTGCTTGCTGCACGTCCCCTCGAGATTCCCGCCCTGGTCGTCAGCTGGGAAGAACATACCTAGATGTTCGAAGGGACGATTCGGCTCTTAGTCCATCTCAGATTATTAACAACATGCCAGTGAAGCATGGAGAAGTGTTCGGACAAGCAGTGCCAGTGCTGCGCGACACTGCTTCTAATGGCATCGTGGTGCGTTAGGCTTTGGTGCCCGAGGCTGCATATACCGGTGAGCGACCATCTTTACGATTAGTGGATGGTTTTGACATCGAAGCGCCTGAGGCGGAGGTTATTATCAAGTCGCCATACTTCACAGGCAAGGCTATTGCTAGGCGCCTGCCGACGCCATCATATGACGTAATTATCGGCAACGTTCCGGGTGCAAGCGTCCCATTCGCCGACGCTCCAACAGTCTTGACGCGCCAGAGAAGCATACCTGCCAGTGATGTAGGGTACAGTTCTTCTTTCCAGGTTCTGAGGGCGAAATTTTCAGGGACTGGTTTGGATGCCACTCAAACCGTACTCCACTTACCTCGGTCTGTTTTTCGCAAGAAACAAGAAGAGGACGCCAGCTTAGACGTGTGTCGTCGCAAGCTTAAGAAAACCTATCACGGAAAAGGGCAGACGGCCTACACCTTCCATCTAAGTGACGGCATTTTGTACCGGACCTATCAACTTTGTCCAGAAAAAACGATTGAACAAGCGGTCGTTCCAAAGGTTTTGCGCCGTCAGGTCCTCGTGCAGGCACATGGGAGTACACTTGTCGGCCACCAGGGTGTCAGAAAAACTATCGCAAGAGTGCTTGATGACTTTTACGGGCCAGGAGTGCAAGCTGATAATAAGCGGTTTGTGAGGTCGTGCGATGTATGTCAGAGGACTGTCCCGAAAGGAAACCTGAGGAACGCTCCATTAGGACGCATGTCCTTTAACACAAAAAGCTACGAAGAACGCCAGCCAGTGAATGCTCTACAAGCTTCATCCTTTGTAGTTCTTGATAATGACGAGCCGAAAGCTCCGTTGTCAACATTCAATGAAGAACCTTGGTCCCAGAGTGAACTGTTGAATCGAGAATGAGACGGGAGACAATATTAATCTCTGTGCTGTCTTCCAACGCCGTTGGAGATATATCGTCTTAGAGCACATTTCGTACAAAGTTTCTGGAGGTGTCGTCGTGCTGTTCATAGTAGGTTTCTAAGAGTTTATTTTTTCTGACAAGTGTTGAGTGTTAATGTTACTTGTATTAGTACGAATGTTTTTTTATTTCGTGTGCGTGAGTGACTCAGATTCTCAGCAGACAATAGCAATGGTGTGGCCCCTCTGTGGGGTGTGCAGGCAGTGATGGGTGAAGCAGTGTTGTGGTGTGCGGTCCTCCGAAAGAGTGCATCAGTGTCATGGCCCCAAGTTTTTTTCCCCCCCAAAAAAAAACTTCTCGAAGGGGGGGCATATTTGCGAAGAACATCTGATAATTTGATCAGGGACGAAGAAAGAAACGAAGAAAGGAGAAAGAAGAAGAGGAAAACGTGGAGGTTGGCTCGAGGAGCGCGAGGCACGAGCAAGATAGAACGGGCGAGCAGCGGAGCCGATCGGCTGCCCATGGAGCTCGAAGCAGTGCGTCTTCTGCCAGGCCTGACCCGGGGGTCCAGACCTGGGGCCTGCCGGCCGTATCCTGTTCTGTTCTCCTGTCCTGGCCCGCCTCCTGTCCCGGGTGATCAGACCTGGGAGTGCTGCAGTCCACGGAGCTTGGGCGGTTCGTGTTCTGCCAGGCCTGACCTGGGTATCCAGACCTGGGGCCGCCTACTGCATCCTGTCCTGGCCCGCTTCCTCTCCCGGGTGACCAGACCTGGGAGTGGTGCAGCTGCAGCTCATCGCCGCTGCTGTAACTGCGGCTCATCACTGACACGGACGTTCGGTGTCGTGCTGGCCCCTGGCACGTCGAGGAAGCCTGAAGCATCGGCCGCGGAAAGGCAACCCGAGGCCTCTTGACCCTACTGCACCGACCCTTCAGAACTCTGACTACACGGAGCGTCTGCACCGGCTTCTCCATCCAACATCTTGGTGACTTTTTGACAATTTGTGTTTTGTCATCGTCTCACTTGCTCGTTCTACGCTCGCACCGTCCATGTCTGTATGCAAAAGTATTCGTTGTTAGCTTGGTCAGTCTGGTCGTCTATTTAGATTACTGTCTTGGAATAAGCCACAGGATAAAGTGGCCAGAAGATCTAGAGAAAAAACCTCACACGCACCTCCTCATCACAGCGTATTCATCCCTCAGCGCCGTGCTCGGCCCGTGTTCTCATCGAAGACGTCTTATACACCATCGAGTTTGTTGTACTGTCTCACTGCTCACAAGAAATCATCCTGGGCTACGATTTCCTTTCCACTCAACGTTCCATTATTGTCTGCGCCCGCGCGGAAGTTTCCTTTTTACCTCTTTGTGATACCGTCTTGTGTGATGTCCCTACCCGGTCTGCAAAACTCCTTGTTGCCAATGACACAGACATTCTTCCCTTTTCTGCTGCCCTCGTTCCACTCTCCTGTAAAAGCGCTACTGCATTAACTGTCTTCTTCACACCTTCCGACGCCGCTTCACGCCATCCCTGCCTTCTGCTTCCATTTGCTCTTCTGAAGTTCGAAGATGGCCTCGGTCGTATGGAAGAACTTGATCCCGCGATTGTAAATACTCTTCCTGCCACGCCTACTTCATTTGACGTTAATGTTCTCAGCTCTTGCGATATAGCGACCGCTTCGACACCGCCCAATGTTCTTCAACAAGCTATTGACGCAGATCTTCCACCCGCACAACGCTATCAACTCGCTGCTCTTTTACAGAACTTCACTTCTGCCTTCGGCCTTCCTCACACTGCTCTGGGTCGCACGTCTGTTTTTACGCACAGAATCGACACTGGTTCAAACGCACCTTTACGACAGCGTCCTTATCGCGTGTGGGCTTCTGAGCGCCACGTCATTGCTGACAACGTGGATGACATGCTTCGCCGGGGCCTCATACAGCCATCTAACAGTCCATGGGCTTCTCCGGTTGTTTCGGTCACCAAGCAAGATGGTTCCATCCGGTTTTGGATCAATTAACGTAGGCTTAACAAAATCAAGCGCAAAGATCTCTATCCTCTGCCGCAAATCGACGACGCCTTGGACTGTTTACAGAAAGCCGAGTATTTCTCCTCCTTGGATTTGCGCTCTGGCTACTGGCAGGTAGCGATGGCTGATGATGACAGCTCGAAAACTGCCTTTATAACACCGGACGGCTTATACGAGTTCAACGTCATGCCCTTTGGCCTCTGCAATGCCCCAGCTACTTTCGAGCGCCTGATGGACACTGTTCTTCGTGGATTTAAGTGGCAGACTTGTCTTTGTTACCTGGATGACATCATAATTTTTTCCACCCGTTTTACTGCTCACCTTCTCCGCTAAAGCATGTCTTCACATGTCTCGCCGATGCTGGGCTTCAGTTGAAGTTGAAGAAGTGCCACTTTGCGGCTCGAAAACTCACCATTTTAGGCCACGTAGTCTATAAGGATGGCATTCTTCCCGACCCCACCAAACTTCGCGCAGTTGCAGAGTTTCCGAAGCCAACCTCCCTGAAGCAGCTCCGAAGTTTTATCGGCCTCGGCTCCTACATTCGACGCTTCACCTTGAACTTCGCCTCTATCATCGCTCCTCTGATCCAGCTCCTTGCCGGCAGCTCCTACCTTTCCGCCTGGACTTCAGCCTGCGATAAAGCCTTCGACACTTTACGCCGCCTTTTGGTTTCGTCTCCCATTCTATACCACTTTGATCCGACTGCGCCTACGGAGATCCACACTGATGCCAGCGGTACTGGGCTTGGTGCCGTCCTTACCCAAGGTAAGCCTGGTTACAGCGAGTATTTTGTGGCATACACCAGCCGAACGTTGACGAAAGGAGAATCTAATTATTTAGTCACAGAAATGGAATGTTTGGCCATTATTTGGGCCATCTGAAAATTTCGTCCCTATGTGTATGACCGACCGTTTTACGTTGTGACTGATCACCGCGCTTTTTGCTTGCTTGCTTCTCTGAAAGACCCATCCGGTCGCCTTGCTCACTGGGCTCTCCATCTCCAGGAGTTTGACATTCATGTCATTTATTGATCAGGCCTGAAGCATACGGACGCGGATGCTCTTTCCCGCTCGCCATTGCCTAGAGAGACTTCGTCTGACCATGCCTGTGCCTACGATTTGTCGACTCTTGCCACTATCGACATGGCTACCGAGCAGCAAAATGACCCCTGGATCAATGCACTTTTGGATTTTCTCTCAAGCCCTACTCCCGGTCATTCATCCAAAGCGCTCGTCCGCCAAGCCCCCACTTCTCCATTCTTGGCGGTCTTCTCTATCGCCGCAATTATTTGCTTGATGGACGGAAGTGGCTTCTAATCATCCCGCGTCATTTCCGTGCCGACATTTGTGCTGCCTACCATGGTGACCCACAATGTGCTCACGGTGGCGTATTGAAAACCAACACGCACCTGCGTCTGCGTTTTTACTGGCGTGGAATGTACCGCTTTTTACGGCATTTCGTGCGCGCTTGCGAATCTTGTCAACGCTGAAAGACTCCTCAGAAGTCCCCTGTTTCGTTGCAGCCGTTACCCTGCCCTGCTCGTCCGTTTGACCGTGTTGGCACAGATCTCTATGGCCCTCTTCCTCATACTCCTGCTGGAAACCGATAAATTATCGTGGCAGTAGACCATATTACACGCTACACTGAAACATCACCGTTACCCTCTGCCTCCGCAAAAGACGTTGCTTCGTTCCTTCTCAACAATTTGATTCTTCGCCACAGGACTCCGAAGGAACTGCTCAATGACCGCGGACGCGTTTTCTTGTGCGAAGCTCTTGAGGCCCTACTGAAATATTGCCGCATCATTCACCGCACCGCAATTTCTTATCACCCTCAGACGAATGGCCTGACCGAGCTCTTCAATCGTACTCTGAGTGACAAGCTGACCATGCATGTCAACGACGCTCATTCCAACTGGGACCAGGTTCTTCCCTTCGCAACCTACGCGTACAATACAGTGATACAGACCACCACTGGATTCTCCCCCTTCTTTTTTCTTTACGGGCACGAACCAACCTGTACAACGGACGCGCTCTTTCCCTACCGCCCTGTCTCTGAATCGACGCCACTCTCGGACGCCGCCTAGTACGCAGATGAATGCCGTAAGCTCGCCCGTTCGCTTACAACGGAAAACCAGTGGCAACAAAAACACCACCGCGACAACGGCGAGCCTTCTACATATGCACCTAACCGCCTGGTGTGGATCTGGGTCCCTGCCACAACCACCGGCCTTTCAAAGAAGCTTCTCGCTCGATATCACGGTACATACCGAGTCCTCCAACAAACATCTCCTGTCAACTACGTAGTTGAGCCTGTTACGACCTCTGTGGACTTGCGTCATTGTGGACGCGAAACAGTTCGTGTGAACCGGAATCAAGCCATACTACGATCCATTGGTTCGTTCGGCTCCATAAGTCGCCAGGGTGGCTCCTTTTCTGCTATGTTGTGTGGTAGTCGTCGTCTTCATAGGCACTGATGCATCGCGTGCTGGTGCGCTCGAGGACAAAGAAGTTGGTCGTCTGTGTGAATCGCTACGCCTTACGCCCCGCTGCGAGTTCATCCCGAGCAGCTGGATCCATCTGCGTCAACTGAATAAACACACCCTTACAATATGTATATATATATACCGGGTGTCCCAGCTAACTTGAACCAAGGGTTACAAAATAATATATTTGAGGTAGTTCAGTGAAACCAGTCGCATACAACTACCAGCCTGCTTGCGCACTACAGGCAATTTTTTGTTTTGCAATTAGTTAATTGGCTAATTATGTTAATTTTTCTAATTTAATAAATATTCACCTTAGACCAAAAATGTGAATTGTAAAGTTGTAGAGCACCTTCAGAAACCCCCATTCCATTAATTGCGATAAAGAAAGTCTCACGTGAATCTTTTTTTCCGGGCTCAAAAGAAAGCCCGCGAAATACAAATAATACCACGTGACTAGCGCATTTGAGCGCAGCGATCGTGGTGCTCTCAGACGTGGTTTGAGCGAACGAAATCAGCTGCGGCCGTGACCCGATGGTCCCGTTGCAGCGGCAGGCAGAAATGTTGGCGATGGTTGGAGCGAGCTCGAGCTCGCCCGTCGTCACGGCGATCTTGGCCAGGCCTGTGCACCGCAGCAGCCTACATCACGACAGGCGGATGACGATAAAGAACCGGCAAATGAAGGTTCAGCGCTAATTTTAGTCGAGTCAGATGTCATCTCGCCCCTTTACCCAAGCCTGTATGCGCAGATTCAGTGGCTGATACCTTATCGCTCATCCGTTTGCCGTAAAGTTCGCGGATGGGAGAGAAGGAGAGTTTGTTAGAATCCCGGTGGTGTCGGCTCGCCGCTCTTGGTGCTACTTGCACCATCACGTGGGCCGGCTGTCGGACGCGGGCGAAAAAGCCATCGCAGGCATATCGGCCTGCCGCTTTAACGGGGCAAAAGAGACACGGCCGCAGCTAATTTCGTTCGCTCAAACCACGACTGAGAGCACCACAATCGCGGCGCACAAATGCACTAGTCACGTGGTATTATTTGTATTTCGCGGGCTTTCTTTTGAGCCCAGAAAAAAAGATGCACGTGAGACTTTCTTTATCGCAATTAATGGAATGGGGGTTTTGATGGTGCTCTACAAGTTTCCAAATCACATGTTTGGCCTAAAGTCGATATTTAAAAAATTAGATAAATTAACATAATTAGCTAATTATGTAATTGCAAAACAAAAAATCGCCTGCAGTGCGCGAGGAGGCTGGCAGTTAAATGCAATTGGTTTCACTGACCTACCTCAAATGTATTATTTTGTACCCCTTGGTTCAAGTTAGTTGGGACACCCGGTATATATATATATATTGTTGTGGGACACTGTGCCCGCCTAGAGATAAACACATAAGAACGGAGGACACCAGGTAAACACCCCCTGCCCTGGCGCACTTATTTTGTTCTCTAAACCTCGCGCTGGCACCGCGCGCTCATCTCGCGCTCTTCCCGCGCCTCTTCTTTTTCTGTCGCAGCGCTCCTCGGCTCGCACCGTAACATCTTTCCACCGAAGGGGGGGAGGAGAAAGTGTCGGTGAGCTGCTGCAGGTGCTTCACTTAGGGGGCGGCATTTCGTGGGGAAGGCAATGAGGCAGCAGTCGATGACAGTAGTGGTGATGACCCGGTATCTTAAGTCGGAGTCAATGCTGCGCCGTTGCCCTATCGCTTTATGTTTTACACATGCTCCGGGAAAACGTGGTGCACACCACATGGTCGATGCTCGGGGAGGTATTAGGCGGTATGTCACCGGGCCGAGCCGTTCAACGACACGGTAAGGGCCGCGGTATCGGGCATGAGCTTCGTGACACGGCCAGTCGCGTGATGGTGCGGCGAACGAGGACCAAGTCACCGGACCGGAAGGAGGAAATTGGTGGTGCTGCCGCATTGGCCACTTGCACACGTGCATGAGCCGTGAGAAGGTTGCGCTGAGCGTCGAGGCGGGCGTAACGAAGTCGTTGGGCGGAGTCAGTTGGTGACGCAGTCTGATGGGGAAGGCCCAACTGCGCGTCGAGAGAGATGGAGGGTGTTCTGCCATAGACGACTGAGAACGGCGTGACATGCGTTTCTGGCCTTGCAGTGCTGAGTGCAAAGGCTGCCGCAGAAACAAAACGATCCCAGTTTCTGTGGGACGGAGCCACGTAGGAGGCGAGTATATCCGTGAGCGTGCGGTTAACACGCTCCACGAGGCCATTGCACTGGGGATGATTGACGGATGTAGTGGAATACGCAATGCCGAAGGAGCGGAGGATTCGCTTAAAATCATGGGACATAAAGTAGCTCCCACAGTCCGTGATGAGGCTTCAGGGCACACCATGCCGAAGAAAGAGATGCTGTTCCACAAACAAAACGGCATGAGCGAAAGAGGTGTCTGGAACGGGCAGTGCTTCGACCCACTTGGAAAAGTAGTCGATTGCAACCAGAATATACCTGTTTCCGGCGGGCGTCTTCGGGAATGGTCCCAAATCCAACCAGTTCGAAAGCTGAACTCGGCATGCGAAAAAGCCTGCGGGGGTGGCTTGGTTATCCGTGTGAACGATTTCCGGTATTGGCACGTCTGGCAGAACGGAACGTGTTCCCTGACGTCTCTGGACATATTAGGCCACCAAAAGCGCTCCGACTCTCGTGCGTAGGTCTTGCCGCGACTAAGGTGACCAGCTGTGAGAGCGTCGTGTAGGCCGCGCAAGACTTGCGACCGCAGGGTTGCTGGCACCACTGGCAACCACCCGGGTGGTCGACCACGGAGCCGCCTCACATGACACACGTGATTATCTTTAATTCGATAGACCCGGCGCAGTTTACAAAGACCTGCGCCGGCGGCGGTGCCAAAGGATTGGACTAAGGCCGCAATGTCGGAATCTTGCGTTATGCAGTCCTGAAAAACGTCAAAATCGTCACGGGACAAGGGTGGCGAGAAAGGAAATCGGGATCTTGACGGGAAGAACCGCGCCGATGCACTATGGTGAAAGCGTACTCTTGAAGTTGCATGTACCAGCGTGCAATCTTGGCATTTAAGTGTTTGGCAGACTGCAGCCAAGTGAGAGTGCTATTGTCCGTGACTATGGTAAAATGACGGCCGTACAGGTAGGGACGGAACTTCTAGACGGCCCAGACAACGGCGAGGCACTCGAGTTCCGAAGAGTGGCGGCGGCGCTCTACATCGGAAAGCTGATGGCTGGTATAAGCTAGAACTTTGTGGTCACCAGATTCGTCTTCCTGCAGAAGGACAGCGCCGAGCCCATCTTGGCAGGCATCCGTGTGGCGGACGATGGGGGCCGATTCGTCGTAGTGGGCCAATGTGGGAGGCTTGAGGAGGGCGTGCTTGACGTCAAGGAACGCGAGCTGTTGGACCGGCGTCCAACTCCACGCTGCATTCTGCTTCAGCAGGGCGGTCAACGGAGCGTTCCGCTTGGCAAAGTCCGGAATGAAACGACGGAAATACGAAGCAAATCCAAGGAAACTTTTGAGCTCCTTGGCGGTGGTGGTAGCTTCGTAAGTGTTAAGCGCTTTTAGTTTTTCAGGGTCGGGAAGGATGCCATTTCGGCTCACAACGTGACACAAGTACGTCACCTCTTCAAAACCGAAGAAACGCTTCTTTGGTTTTAAGCGAAGCCCAGCAGAGGTAAGGGCTTCGAGGACGAGTTTGAATCGCGTTTCGTGTTCTTCAAACGCAGCCGCGTAGACAATTATGTCGTCCAGGTAGACTAACGCCATAGTCCACTTCATATTGCCTAAGACGCGGTCCATGAGGCGCTAAAAGGTAGCTGGCGCATTCGAGAGACCGAAGGGCATACGGTTGAACTGGTAAAGGCCGTCGGGAATCACAAAAGCCGTCTTTTCCGCATCATCGGTGAACAGGCACCTGCCAGAAGCCCGAGATCATTTCTAGGGTGGAAAAATAACGGGCCCCCTTCAGGCGATCAAGTGCATCGTCGAGGCGGGGAAGAGGGTACACGTCGAGGTGAGTGATAGCATTTAACTTGCGATAATCAACGCAGAAGCGGAGTGTTCCATCCTTCTTGCGCACAAGGACTACAGGGGAGGAACAAGGGCTACAAGACGGGGCAATTATTCCCTGGTTAAGCATGTCGCATACGTGCTGCTTGATGACTCTCCGTTCGGCTGGCGCTACACGGTGAGGTTGGTGATGAATGGGCCCGCGGTTTTCGGTGTTGATCCGGTGTTGGGCCCCGGAAGTGCAACCGAGTTCACCAGCGCTTAGAGCAAAGCAACAGCAATGTTCGAGCAGCAAGGCCTTGAGAGAGGCAAGCTCCGCGTCGGTGAGGGCGGGGCCAAAGTTAAATGTTTCCCATGGTAGGACCGCCGGCGCTGGAGGGTGCTGAGGCGGTGCTTCAGGTTGCAGTGACGCAACCGGTGATCCGGAGTTCATGATTGAGGCTGTACCCAATTGAGTACCAGGAGTCAGCAAGAGAGGTACGCGGCTGATGTTAAGCATAAATACGTGGGCCTCTCCTTTGAGCACAGGCAGAAGGCTTCGACGGGAGGTGATCTCACGGGCTGGAGCTGAACACTGGATGGGTTCGAAAGGCACGTCCGCTGTGATCAGACTGTCAAGCTTGGCATACACCCACATTGCTTCACCCGGTGGCAGAGTCACGGCGGATACTACTGTCACAGTAGTGACGTCGATCGGCTTGACTCGACGTGGCCACTTCGTTGAGATGTAACGCACAGATTCTGAAGCACGCTTGGTCGCCGACACCAGGGACTGCTACAGAGTGACACCGAGACTGGAAATCCGGCTAAGTCAACCCGGCCCACGCAGACTTCGGCTCGCCCGTGGTTCTGTTGTGGTAAAATTAAGGACGACTCCGGCTTGCTGGCACCACCCGCACCCGAGGACCACTGGCCAAATAGGGCTGTCTGCTACAACAAACTCGGTGGAGAGGGTCTTTCCGAGCGCTGTCAGATTGACGATGACACGTCCGACGCGCTCCACCGGGGCGTCGTTAAAAGCTAAGAGCCGGGTTTTGGCGCCTGGAAGAAGCCGGTGGGGCTCGTTAACAATAAACGGTTTGTCCAGCACATTAGCAGCCGCTCCAGTGTCGACCAAGGCCTCCACGTGCCGGTCAAGCAGAGCGACGTCGACGAGTACGTAGGGAGCTTAAGTTGTTATCAAAGCCGACGAAACGAGGGGACAAGGAGAATGAAGGAGTGTGGGGACGGACTCGGCGGAACGGTGCCCCATCAGTTCCGCCAAATCGTTTTGCCTTGTCGGAAGGCTAGCACAGTCCCTCGCGTAGTGCCCCCTCAGGCCACAGCGGCAGCAGGTCATGCGGGTGCCGTTACGCCCGAGTCGGTTAGAGGCCACTGTAGGGACTGGCAGTCGAAGAGTCTTCACCGAGACGGTGCGCGCGGCAGACGGTGGCGACCTCCGTGTGGGTAACAAAGTCAATTCCGCCTCGATGGCGAGCGCCATGGCGGCGAGGACGGACACAGGACGCCCAAAACGGACCAAGCACTGCACCTCAGGGAGTCGGATGGCGTCGACAAACGCCTCGGTGCCGACCAGGGCCACGACGTTCTGAGGGGCCCCCCGCAGCGACTGCAGAACCAGGCGCTCAATAGCGGCGGCGTGGTCCTGGTATGTCTCCCTGGGCTCTTGACGCCGGTCTCGCAGGCGGTGGTACTGCGCAGAGGGTTGACCTGAAGCACCGTAGTGGTCGGACAGGAGGCCCACCAGGACGGTGTAAGAGCCCAGCTGGTCGGGCGGCACGTTCTGCAGCAGCTCAGTTGCGCGGCCTCTCAGTTTGGAGACGAGCATCCATGCCTTCATTTGCTCGTCCCAGCCTCTCGCTGTCGCAATACCTTCCAGTTGGATGCGGTAAGCATTCCACGAGATAGTGCTGTCAAACGTGGGTAATTCCACTACGTCCAATGATGTACCCGCGCCGGGCACGTTACTGGCGGCTACCACAGCAGACACAGCGATGGCAGGGCTGGAGGCAGCGGTGGCGGTGACGCCTAAAGACTCATGACCTGTGTTCGGCTCGGCTGGTACAAGGCGACGGAAGTCGCGCTGGAGAGCTTCCATCTCCACAGCCTGGGCAGTCAGACGGGCCTCCCATGCGTTCATCCGCTGAGTAACTATATCCAGGAGGCGCTCAATACCGCCATCTAGCTGCTGCGAAGGACCGAGCCCCTCCGAGCGTCTAGGTGTAGCTGCGCCAGCCGCTGCGTCGTCGGCGTCATCGCCTGGTGGCAGAGTCCTGTCGTCTGGCCCGTCGGGTCATTGACTTTGGGAGCGGGTGAGCGGCATGATCCCACCGCTGCCACCAAAATGTTGTGGGACGCTGTACCCGCCTAGAGATAGACACAGAAGAACGGACGGCACCAGGCAAACACCACTTGCCCCGGCGCTCTTCTTTTGTTCTCTAACCCTCACGCTGGCGCCGCGCGCTCGTCTCGCGCTCGTCCAGCGCCTCTTTTGTTTCTGGCGCAGCGCTCCTCGGCGCGCGCCGTAACAATATATATGTATATACAAAGGCTGCTCAGCAAACTGTTCTGTACAAAGACAGTAACAAGATTCGTATCATTACCAGTATCATTACCAGCTTGCTTAGAGGAAGTATTCAGAGCGTTAGAATGGGAGCAGTTAGGATTAAGAGTAGATGGAGAATGCCTCAGCAATCTGCGATTTACTGATGACATTTTCTTGTTATGTTAACTCAGGGGATGAACTGCAAGGAATGATTGATGACCTAGACAGGAAAAGTAGAAAGGTTGGCTTGAAAATCAATATGCAGAAGACTAAGGTAATATTCAACAGCCTCGGGAAGGAACAGCAGTTTACATTAGGTAGCTAAGTACTGAAAGCAGTAGGCGAATTTGTCTATTTCGGAGAGGTAGTAACCGCAGATCCGGACAATGAAAGGGAAATAACAAGAAGAATAAGATTGAGATAGAGTGCATTTGGTGAGACCTCGCAGATTATGACTTTCAGCTTACCAGTATCGTCCAAGAAGAAAGTAAACAACAGTTGCATCATTCTTTTGCTCACCTGTGGGGCTGAAACGCGGAGGCTAACGAAGAGGGTTCTCTTTAAGTTGAGGACAACGCAGAGTGTTATGGTGCGAAGCATGGTAGGGGTAAAGTCAAGAGATAGGAAGCGTGCAGAGTGGGTTTCTGTTTCTGAAGAGTGTTTTTGTGGCTTTCAAGCAAAAACTGTCTTGCACGCGGGAGGTCAGAAATTCAGTGAGCTTTTTATTCACCATAGTTTGAAGTTCACTGTTTCCCACGGGTAATTGCTTTTGTGAATTACACATCATTGAAAAGTATAAAAATGATCAATGTATTGGTGTTCTGTCAAAAAATATTGCATTTTTATGGCCCTGCACGTTCTTCACGCTCGTCCCTGTTCCGTGTGGAGTGACTGTGTTTGAGAATTAGGCGTTGATTTTTTTTGTGTGTGTGAAATGCAAGTCCACAGTCCCGAGCATAACATTCGGATATGCGTTTTATCTAACAAACTGTTGTTGCGCCTTAGCGAATGAAAATGAGGAAGCACTTCGTACATATCTGTTACCTCATGCCGCTGGTGCATTCGCGCGTGAAACTAAAGAACAGTCGTATTGTCTGTGGGTAATGCATAAGAAATTTTAGAATGCCGAAGCGTGCTGCCTAAAATTTTTCCCACAACTTTTCATGTGTGCATGAGCTTGCAGCTTTTTTTTTCATTCTGCACTAAGGATGAAGCAATGGGGGCGGGGAATAAATGTGGAAATCCCACCTGCCAAGGCAGCCGCGGTATGTGCCGCCGCATCGCCCCCTGAATCATCCGTGTGACTTGGGGTCCACTGAATAACGACAGTTCTGGTCGCGAGTTGGGGGCGTTTAGGGAGGCGCTGTATGGCCGTAGCAGTTGCATCTTGTGAACCCGGAGTAGCGATTTCCTTGTAACCTTCATAGAAATCAGTAAGAATACGTATTGAACCAGTTCCGGTGCAAAGGCACTCCTGACAAGGCTCCCGAAATCGTGCGGCGTTCAGCATGAAAACGGGTACCTTACTCGACCTTGGGTAGGCAACACACCCCTTCCCTTGCCCTTATGCGCTATACTCCGACTATTCTTCGTAGCCTCAGTCATGATCGCATGCAGGTGGCCACACCAGATCCACCGTTTACGCAAAAAATCCACCTCACCCGAAGTCAAGAAGTTTTTTTGAGTAAGCTCATTGCCCATGTGGCTTCCACGCCACGTATTATGGCCCGCTGGCATCAGAATACTACAGAGGAAATGATTACGTGCCCCCCCTGCACGACGCTAACGTGCGGTGGCATATCTCATCTACTCTGGGATTGCCTTGCTTTTTAACGCGATAGCGTTAAGGACCTCGTGTCGCAGAAAAGCCGGTGTCGTCGGCGTCGGCGGCGTTGGCGTGAGCGATAAATGCCGGCATGTACTTCATAAATATAAAGCAACTTCCAAGAGGGGCTGGTTGGGGATCGAACCAGGGTCTCCGGAGTGTGAGACGGAGACGCTACCACTCAGCCACGAGTTCTTTTTTTTCTGACATGGTATTTATTATACAGAAAGGGTTATGTACACAGACTATTGACAATTCCTTCAGCCATTGCTGAGATGCACAACAGAAGACACAACTTTTTAAAAGGCAGGCAAAAATAAGCACCGTGTCACCAGCGGAAACCAATCAGGTTGAAAGTCATTTTCATCATAAGTGTCCTTCAGTTGCAGCATCATTCTGCTAAAATGGAGTCTAGGCGAAACAACAGGTTCAGCGTTGCGATCCGACATGCGTGTCTTCCACAAGCTATGAAGTCCAATACAGAAAAACATGTCATATGGTTCGTAATCAGACTGAGTAACAGCAAGATACCGCACACTGTACGATTTTAGAACAAAGTCTTTCTTTAGAGTTCTTTGCAGCACATTCTAAAAAAGAATTGCGTCTTAGCAATGAATGAAACAGGGCTCCATTGTTTCGGGCACATCAAACAGACGGCAGTTTACAGAAGATACAAAAATATTTTTTCTATGGAGCCATGTGTTAACAGGTAGAGCTTCGGTGTGTAATTTAAAGAAAAATGTTTTCGTGCAAGGAGAAATCTGCATTTTGCCCACCCTTTTTAACACATCATGACCCTTAAAGCCAAAGTATAAAGAACGATACAGTGGTGGCGGAAAAAGCATTGCTTCCAAATCCTTGTATAGTATCTTGCGCGAAACAGAATATAAGTACTCATTCGAGAATCGTACTGTCAAAAAACTCACCGAAGCATAAACTTCCTGCATAAATCCTAGTAACTGCGGGCGATCAGTAAAATCTGAAGAAACCACTAAGTCGGGAAGCAGATTCATGAAATTAACTTGTAGGAATGCTCTAATAATCGGATGTGACAATCACGAAAAAAGAAGAAACGGGCAACTAACTGCCTTACATACAGATGCATTAAGCCGTGCCCCCCTGCACAAACAGGTCTGAATAGGTTATCACGCCGAATCGGTTCAAAATTGGATGACCAAATAAACGTTGCAAATATTCGTTGAAAACGCTGGAGCACAGTGGAGGACCTGAAGCACATAATAAAGTTTTGTCGCCAAAAACATGTTGCAGGCCTGAGCCCGACCGAATATTGAAAGCCGATAGGGGACAACTGTATTAGCATAACGCTGGACTACAGGAATGCGCTCTTTTAAGTAATTTGAACTTGACTTAAATACATGCAGTGGAACGCCTAGATATCTAGGGGGCACACATGACCATTTAATTCCTGCATATAGGGGTGGTGTTGATCCCCACGAACCAAATCAAAGGCCGAAACTCTTGGAGTGATTCATCTGAGCACCAGAAACAACGCCAAATTCTTCTATGCTGGATATAACGTTTTCTATGCTTGGTTTGTCAGTGCAGAAAAACGCAATATCATCCGCATATGCAAGCACTTTAACCTCATTTCCAAGGAGAGGGAAGCCATGTACACTACTGATATGTAAAACACTCTGACAAAGTGGTTCCCAGTAAGGAGCAAAAAAGCAGTGGAGACATCGGACAGCCTTGCTTCACAGAAGAGTTGATTGGTATGGGTTTTGGTAGGTGGCCATTTACAATTAGGCGAGTCGAACAATTTCTATAGCAAAGTTGCACCCCCTTCAGTACTACGGAACCAACGTTCGCTCGTTCCAGAAGAGAAAACAGGAAAGAATGACGAACTCGATCAAATGCTTTTGCGAGGTCGACCTGAAGTAAAGCAGCCTGATCATGAGAGCCGGAGCACGATTCGAGGACTGTCCGCGCAAGATGTACATTACTTTGTATGGCTCGGCCCCTCAAGCCGCACGTCTGGTGAGGGCCAATGAGAACCGACATTGCGAACTGTAGGCGATTTGATAAAATTTTGGCGAAAATCTTGTAATCCACATTTGTCAGTGTGATTGGTCTATAGCCTTCCACTGAGCGTAATTGTTCTTCATCAGTACTCTTTGGAATTAGGACTGTGTGGCATTTTGTAAAAGTCTCGGGAAGGGCTTCTAGATCAAAACTTATCGCGAAGACATCTAGCAGGATAGGAGCAAGAACAGTTTTAAAAGCTTTGTAAAGTTCAGAGGAAATGCCATCAGGACTAGGCGTTTTTGAGAGAGGTAATTGATCAATTGCCACTTCACCTCTTGCTGCGTGAAAGAGCTACTAATTACAGAACACTCATCTTCTGATAAAGGGGTCACCAGGGATGTGAAACGCGAGATGTTAGAATTTCTTACAGGAGGAGTGGCACTAAACAACAATGAGTAATAATCCACGGATGCGGACGTAACCTCATTCGCACTCGTAACCAATTTGCCATTACGCATAATTGCCGGAATCAGCTTTGCAGTCGCATGATGACGTTCATCAAGTAAAGCTTGCCGCGTCGGCCGTTCGCAGTGCAATGCACGCTTGACACAAGATCGAATTAAGGCACCGCTGTATCGTTCCGCATCATGCCTTTGTAACTCACTTTTGACACTAGCAATTTCGTCCGTATATGATCCAAGGGATTCACATTCTAGCTCATACAGGTTACACAAGTTTTTGTTAAGTGTCTCCTTCTGATGTTTGCTGTAGAAAGATTTATTTGAGCCAAGTTCAATTGCTATCGCACGTACTTCCTGCTTGAGAATTTCCCAAGCGGCGAACAATGGCAGATTTCTGGAAAAACATGACTGGAGCTGTGAGCGCACACGAATGATAAATTCTTGATCATTTACCAGCGATGAGTTTAACTTCCAAAGTTCCCACTGCGGCCTAAACTTTGAATGGTCATTGCCACCGAGCCGGGCTACTACCATGCTATGATCAGAAAACGAAAGCGGTATAGTTTCGCAAACAAGCCAGCGAGAAAGTAATGTACAAGATGCATAGATCCGGTCTAGACGAGCGTGAGAATGCCCCTGAATGTGGGTGAATGATCTAAAAGCACGGCAGAATGCCCCTGTATCAACCAGTCCCTCATCTTCGGTAACACAGAAGAAAAGTTCCCCACTCCTGTCACTGCGTGCGTCTGGTCTAGAACGATCTATGGGGTTGCAAACACAGTTGAAGTCACCCATTAGCACAAGATGTCGGTCACAGTCAAGTAAGCTGGCTATGTGTTCAAAAAAACTTATGCGCTTTGTCACAGTATTAAAAGCACAAACATTATTTATCCGCCATGGCTTCCAAAAGAGTAGAAGATCGCAACATATCAACCGACCCTCGGCGTCGATATTATAAGTTAGGCCAGTACAAGGCAGCGTCTTTCGCAGAAACAGAAAATAACCTGCCGACAAGCCCACAGCTTGCGCAACAATGACATTAAAATCTGCCAAAAAGGGCTGTAGCGCCCTTTCGGTTTCCTCCTCTCTCTATATCTTCGTCTCTTGGACTGCCACAATATCTAGACGCCTGCTGTGCAAAAGTCGGCGAAGTTGCATCTGTCTCTGGCGAGACCTAAGACCTCGTACATTGAGAGTTGCAAGCACTATCTCTTCAGAGACCGCCATGGTGACAGCACATAGTTTTGCCTACAATTCCATTTGCCTCTCGGAAGACGGCGAAGCCGCCTCCGAACCACCACCAGGCCTCCTCGACCGCGAACACCGGCACTTCCCTTTGTGCTTCGACGCTCGTCCGCGACGACGATGCTTGTTGCCAGCTTGATCGTCCCCCTCACTCGACTCGGAGGCAAATGATGCACGGCGTTTCAAGACTGGCTCGTCGGCAGCCGCGAGCCCGTCAGCCACAAGAACTTGGCCCTGGTCTGGATGTTGTTGCACAGCAACGTCCACAGAAGTCACAATATCCGCGGTGATATTCGCTGGGTGTTCGGGAACGATTGGTGGATCGTCTCCGGTTGGCTCCTTGTCCGAAGCTTAACACGACATCTCGTCCAAGGGCTGAGACGCTGAGTTGTTCTCATTACCCTCGGACGCATGAGCAGTATTTTGTTCCTCAGTATCCTGTGGAGTAGCACTTGAGGACTCGGCCACGACGCCGGCAGGAAGGTCACCAGACGCATAAATTATCTCAGACGCGTCCATGATGTGCTCCCGTAATGCTTCGTCAGGAGGCCGGACTCGGTGCCGAAGCTTGTCCGCGTATGTAACCACACACTGCTCTGCTGTGTGGCCGAAACGCCGGCAATCTTCGCAACGCGGCGTACGGCAGTGCCGGTGAATGTGTCCTGCACGGTTGCAGCGGAGACAGAGAGGTGGTCGGCCAGGTATCAAAACGAGGCTCTGCACTCCACACACCGTTAGCTGATGTGGAACGTCACCAACGCTAACCCCTTCGGTAAGAGTCAAAGTCACATCTCGGCTGAGCGTCTTCATCTGTTCCATATCGGCCACTTTACAGTTTTCCCTCGAAATCGAGGTGGCTTTGCCATAAGCTTGTAGAGCTTCACAAATAAAGGAGTCATCCAAGCGTTCAGGCAGCCAAAGAAGTTTCGCCTTTATCTCCTTCGGTTCTGGATCCACAACAATACAGCGACGGTTCTTAACCAATAAATCTCCACATGAGACGAGTTTTGCTTTAGAGTGCGCCGATTTACATGTAACCATCCAGACGCGCGACATTTGAGATTGTCCGATAGAGCTTATTTCTTCCAAATCCGCCACGTTCTGAAGGGCGTCTCTGAAGTCTTGGGCACGATAGGGGCGACCGGCGAGGTCAGCATGCAGGAAAACAAAATCGACGACAAGCTTACCAGTTGGGAAACGGGGAAGGACAACACGGTAATCATTACTGCAGGCATTAATCTGAGCAGTACCTCGGCCTGAGGCCGATTGAACCTTTGTAGCGGAGAGCATCGTGAAACGCTACCCGCGCCACTCCCAGCCACGAGTTCGGTGCTTTCCACGAGTTGTACCGCTTTCAGCCACGAGTTCGATGCTTGAAAGCGGTACAAAAACGCTTCTAGTGAATGCGGTGTTGCCTTAGGAACATGCCGTAGAACGTTATACTGTGGAGTATATCGGTAATTATGAGCATGTTACAGAAGTCGCAGTTACCCGAGTAGCGAAGTACGTTTCCGCGACATTTCTTCTGCGCTCTGCGCACATGCAGGGCCATCTTGCAGCAAACACAGAAGAACCCCTCCTCGCAATGTGCGGCGCTGCCCCGACACGTGGCGCGCCACACGCCCCTGACGTTTCCCCGTGCACCCTCGCGGGTTATAGCGTGATGACAGTGCTCTTGAAGACAGCGAACGACATTCATCCAGGTGTGTCATGCCAGAAGAGCGATTTGAAGGAGTCCAAAATGACTTACACTACGATGAGTGAAAATGCCAGTTGGGTGTGTGCGTATGTGTGTGCTGACTGACCGACATACTCAGTGCGTGTGAACGCTAAAGGAACACGGGAGCAAGAAACGTTGTAGTGTGCACAACACAGTGCGATAATGGAGATTGTGAGAAGCACTTGTTTAAACAAATAATTAGAAAAAAGTTGTACAGTGCACTTAGAAGTGTTGAGTATGAAAACTGTCTTTGTGTGACTCAAGAGCATACCGAGCGAATGAGTGGGCGGTGCGAACGAGGTGCAATAACGCTTTCGCGTTCCACTCTTGAAGGCGAAGCTTAAGCGTCCTCCAAATTTTTCTGCTGGACGCTCAGAGATCAAACCCTACCGCCTGAACTACCGTTCCCTTCTAGAAACTAATGCTAACACGAAGATTATATTTGCCGAGTATGGTTTCCTTAGTGGCCTGGGTAGAGCAATATGATTTTTGTGACGACCTAAACAATGAAGATTCTCTCTACTCCTCTTTACCCCCATCAATGGCCATGAGCCTTATCATTCAATAAAGGACATCAGTCAATCAATCATTCTGCACTCTCATTATTCTATTCCTGTATTATGATTTTTGTTTGGAATGGAAGGCAAATGTGTCTTTCTGGGTCCAGAAACTTCATGTTAAGCCCGACCCTGTACTTATTCTTTGTGGTAGCTTTTGTTTTACATTTTTATTATGAAATCTATGATTAAATAAAAGCGGTTTTACATTATTTTATTGTTATTTCCTCTGTTCTTTGCATGGTTGCTGTAATTTCCTACAGCCAGGTAGTAAGCATGGTAATGCGGGATCAAGGGTTAGTATGGTATATTTAGATGGCAGCCATTGTCACTGCTGTTAGGTTCGATTGAATTTCGTAATTACAAAGCATACACTGCCGCCACAGGCCTCGTTTTGTATTCGCTGAATACGATGATAGGCTGCGCGTGACTGCGGTGTCGTGGGTGTCACATCTCAATGTAGCAAAGCCAGCATTCAGAAGGATGTAAAGGCAGCGATCCGATGCGTTTTTCTTTTCACGTCTTCGCTTTGTTTCTTTCAGCGCTACTTCTTCAAGATGTTGGCAGAATATATTAAGTTGATATACTGCATCGGCTATATCGTGGCGCTGTGCATATACGCAAAGCCGTCATGCACAGCGTATCCCTTACTCGATACAAACGAACGGTAACAAGACGGCGATGAGCGCTCTGCAATTACGAACTTGAATCGAACCCAATACCATTGGTAAAGGTCGCGGTAAAAACGCCTCAAAGCCGCAAATGAATGTATTTTTTTGCAGTGAGCATCTGCTTCATGTACCAACCGTAAATACTCTGGGAATGAAGTGCTTTGGAAATTTGGGAATGAAAATCTACCCCACATCACCTCATGCAGTAACTGCTCTCTTTTTGGAGATTGAAAATCTATCCCAAATGAGGCCCCGCGACCACCCACAAGTGTTCCTTTTTGATTGGGGTAAAATTTTATCCTAATCCAGCGTTCTAAACTCAACCTTGTTTAGAGAAGACGTTAGAGGAAAAGCCATTTATCCCGGTTTGGGTGTATTCGTGTTTTGTGTGTAGGGAAAGAAAGAAAATAGGATTCATTGTTGCGTGCGTGTATCTGCATCTGCGTGTAAAATCGATTTTCTCTGTGAAAAAGTGAGTTTGTCGTAGAGCTTTACAGGAAGGGGAACACTGTGCGTGCTCGTTGAGAAAGTAATTGCCACTTTGTGTGCCCATTTTCAGAGGATGCGACAATTCTGCGTCAGCGCTCGGCGTCTTGGCCTTTCGGACACGTCGGAAACAAGTCTGCACAAAGGCGCGTCTCTGCATCCCTTTTTAATTGTATCCTAAAGGTAAGATTATATTGCCGTCAAGACGTGTCTCGCATTGCGCAAAGCCTTGGGTCCTCTCCATTTGTTGCTTGTTTTGCTTACTGCGTCGCATTACCGCACCAACGCTCGCCTAATGTGCTTTAGCAGATATCATTTGGAGGTTCTTTTTATCAGTTGGATATTTTCTGTATAAATGTTAAAGTTGCTGTAAATTTATAGCCTCATATTGACTTCTCTGAGAGATAAATAAAGCACGAGTAAATCAAATGCGCTCGATTACATTACGGGAATTGTGCACAACACGGCAAGATTTTTGTTGCAGAGACAGAAAAAGTATCGAAGCTATTTTCAGATTGAACACGCATTAACATCTCTATAGTAAGGACACGTTTTCAATTTCTTACTGAAGATCCTATAGCTAGGCGTCCTAACGCTAGTGTTATAGTTATATCGTTTGCTTTTCTTTGTTCGACAATGATATTACATTGATTGCTCGCAAGTGTCTTACTTTTTATGATCTCAGTGCGTCTCACTTGCAGACGCTATGGTCAGATATTTTATTATAACGAGTAAAGCATCAAGACCATGACAGAGGAATGAACGTGGTCGCCTTCTAAAATTCAACATTTGCACTGTAGTGACGAGTCTATGCATACAATCAAGAGGTAATAAAGCCTGGCTTTCGATGCAAAACAGCTTCTCTCATTTATGCCCTCAGTCCTCACTTAACCCATGTGATTCTTATTCATTCGCTTGCCGAATTCATTGAAGGCCCCTGTATTCAGAAAGGTGCCTGTAGAAAAGTCACAGAAGGCATTTACAAGACACACGAAGAAAACAAGGCTAATGACGGCGGATCCAGAACAATGCTATGACACGGCGGTTGAGGATGTCATAAAATACAGTGAACGTAAAACTTGACAGTATAAATTCGTGTCAAGTAAAGTGGGCTGAAAAGTTACGGTGTCTATTTTTTCGCCTTATCTGAATATTGCTCCGCTGCCGTCGTCGCCTGAATTGTTTTTCGCCCAAAAGTAAAAAAAACAACGCATTCCTTGCTTTGGTACGTCACTGTGATGCCGCAGGACGTCACGCGTTTGTATTACATATTACATCAAAGCTTGCAGGTGGCGCTAAGAAACTAAAGCATTGCTCAAGCCGACAGGCCGACGTCTATGGGCGTTTCGCTACCACGGGATCCTTTTACCACGGTGGTCACCGGGAAGCGACAACTCGTTATACTGGCTTTCGGTTTTTTATCCTTCCGCTTTTCTTCCATGACGGCTCAAATGCATGCGGCTGCTCGAGCGCTCCTTTCTGAAGCAGGATCAAGAAAATGTTTCCTTCTTTCCTTTCGCAGCCTTGGGCGCTTATTATTTCCGTAAAATTCGGCAAGCAGCACACTTTTCGTTATCATGAGACGCTAGTCGGGGACTCGCAATCTAAAGTCACCATAATATCTTTTTACTTTGCCTCGGCTACGTATGCAACCGCCCACAGACTTAAGACGAATGAGGGGAAGCGTGGCTTGGACTGCCGTAAGCGCCACGAAGCGATAGTCATCGGGTGCAAAATAATGCTCCTTTCTGGTTTACGGTGGCTGACGATAGCCGGTACGAAGTTCGCTGCCGTATCTGTCATCAGTGAAGCCCTTTGCCGTCGTCGTCGTAAGGTGACCACCGCGCTTTCCGACTTTTCGCTTCGCACCGCCTCGTTACAATGCTTTAGTCCCTCAGCGGCTTGCACGGCCAGTGTTCTCATCGAAGACGTCTTATACACCATCGAGTTTATTGCACTGTCTCACAACTGACACATTCTCCTGGGCTACGATATCCTTTCCACATATCATGCCGTTATTGAGTGCGCCCGCGCGAATGTTTCCTTTTTTTCTTTGTGATACCGTCTTGTTTGACATCCGTTCCCCTTCTGCAAAAACTCCTTATCGCCAATGACACAGACATTTCTCCATTTTCTGGTGCCCTCGTTCCACTCTCCTGTGAAAGCGTTACTACTTCGACTGTCTTGGCACCTTCCGACGCCGCTTCACGCCCTCCCTGCCTCCTGCTTCCATTTACTGCTCTCAAGTTCCAAGATGGTCTTAGTGCTATGCACGTCTCGAACCCATTTGCTTGCCCGTCCGTCATGCTACGCGGCGAGTGTCTCGGCCATATTGAAGAGCTCGACCCCGCACTGGTAAATACCCTTCCTGCCACGTCTACTTCATTACGACCTAATGTTGTCGTGACGCTGGGACTAAGTCGACCCGGCCTTCACTTGGTAGCGTGCAGAGACTCCGGGTTGATGAAGAATTGAATCTTCGAAGTTGGTGAAATATATATACAAGCAGGTTTAATGGCACTTTGACAAAACTTATTTACATGAAAAAAAAGGTATATCAGCAAAATGGCAAGCGTTAAGAGTTCATAGCGAGAAGCGACTGGATGAGCCGTTTACCCAGGGCTCAAAGCCTCATTTCGTGCTCTGCAACGTCCTTAAATCCCCTATGTCCAGGCCCTCTCTGAAGATGCTGACCAATCAGTTCCAGGGCACACCCCTCAGATATCGGCAACCAATCGAACACATCACTGCACTGACTGGTCCAGTATTGTTTCGTCGGGCGTGGTCACTTGTTGTCGGGTAGGGCTTGGGAACGGTGAGGAGGTAAATTTTGATTCTTCTGCAAAGATCCGCTATGTTGGTTCCGGAAAGTGGATTTCCTTCTCAGAAATCCAAGTGTACGTGCGCGCCACGAATACTGCTCCCAGCATTGTCCCTTTCCGGTAATTGCACCTCTTTCCTGCATTCACGGGAAATCCTCTAATGGCCGTAATCCTCATGCTCCTCTGTTCTCCTGTACGTCCGCGGACGTGTCACTCCGATCGTCTTCTTTGGACAATAGGCATTCCTCACTTGACAATAGGGCCTCTCGACGGGAAGGGCGAACAGTTGAACAAAAGCACTTCCGGCTATTTCCCACAGGGCGACGTTTCTTTGTATTTTTCTTGACGTTTCCTTGAGAGGGCCAACTTGGCAGTTGTAGGGTCACGACAAGGCAAAGCATGCTCACTCACAAAGATTCATGTGAACACGCTCACATAGATCCCTTGCACAAACCGCACATATCAATACCATGCCCACAGGCGCACAATAGTGCGCGCAAGCGCGGACCATGCACGGTCACAACAATGTTCTCAGCTCTTGCGATATAGCGACCGCTTCTACACCACGCGATGGTTTTAGACAGGCTATTGACGCAGATCTTCCACTCGCGCAACGCGATCAACTCGCTGCCCTCCTACAGAGTTTCACTTCTTCGTTCCACCTTCCTCACACAGCTCTGGGTCGCACTTACGTCTGTCGTCACGCATAGAATTGCCACTGGTACAAACATACCTTTGCGCCAGCGTCCTTATCGCGGGTCGGCATCTGAGCGCCAAGTCGGTGCTGATAACACCATACAGCCATCTAACAGTCCATGGGCTTCTCCGCCTGTTTTGGTCACTACGAAATATGGTTCTATTCGGTTCTGCGTCTATTACTGTAGGCTAAACAAGATCACGCGCGAAGACGTATATCCTCTGCCACGAATCGGCGACGCCTTAGACTGTTTACAGGGAGGCGAGTATTTCTCCTCTTTGGATTTGGCTCTGGCTACTGACAAGTGCCGATGGCTGGCGATGACCGATCAAAAACTTCCTTTGTAACACCGGACGGCTTATACGAGTTCAACGTTATGCCATGTGGCCTTTGCAATGCCCCAGCTACTTTCGAGCCCCTTCTGGACAATGTTTTTTGTGGACTCAAGTGGCACACCTGTCTTTGTTATCTGGATGACATCGTAAGTTTTTCTACTTACTTTTCTTCTCACCTTCTTCACCTGAAGCATGTCCTCATGTGTCTCGCCGCCTCTGGGCTTCAGTTGAATTTGAAGAATTGCCACTTTTCCGCCCGAAAACTCACAATTTTAGGTCACGTAGTTTCTAAGGACGGCATTTTTCCCGACCCAATCAAACTTAGCGAAGTTGCAGAGTTTGCGAAACCAACCTCCCTGAAGCAGCTCCGAAGCTTTACCGGCCTCTGCTTCTACGTTCGACATTTCTTCTTCAACTTCGCCTCTATCATCTCTCCTCTCTCCTCTGACCCAGCTCCTTGCCGGCAGCTCCGACGTTTCAGCGTGGACTCCAACCTGCGATAAAGCTTTTGACACTTTACGTCGCCTTTTGGTTTCGCCTACCATTCTCCGCCACTTTGATCCGACTGCGGTTACGGAGATTCACACTGACGCTAGCAGTATTGGGCTCGGTGCCGTCCTCACCAACGTAAGCCTGGTTTCAGCGAGTATGTGGTGACATACGCCAGCCGAACATTGACGAAAGCATATACTAATTATTCTGTAACAGAAAGATACTGTTTGGCCATTATTTGGGCCATTGGAATATTTCGTCCCCATGTGTATGGCCGACCGTTCTATGTCGTGATCGATCACAACACTTTGTGCCTGCTGGCCTCTCCGAAAGACCCATCCGGCCGCCTTGCTAGCTGGGCTCTCCGTCTACAGGAGCATGACATTCATTTCACTGATCGATCAGGCCTGAAGCATACGGACGCAGACGCTCTTTCCCGGTCGCCTTTGCCTAGTGGTTACTCGTGTGACCACATCTGTGCTTAGGATTTGTCGACCCTTGCTACTGTTCACATGGTCATTGAGCAGCGGAACGACCCGTGGATCAGTGCACTTTTAGACTTTCTTTCAAATACTACTCCCGGTCGTTCATCCAGAGACGGTATTACGCACCGCTCTCAAAATCGCTCTCTAGTTTGAGAGCGTGACGTCAAAACGACGAGACTCAGACATGTGAAGTGTGACGACATCACGGTTTTAGCCAATTACAAGCAGGCTAGGGTGCTTAATAGCAAAGCCCCACCCCGGAAACTTTTATTTGCACGATAAAGGGGCCGTGTGCAAACATTTTTCGTGAAAACGCAGCGAATAAAAGTATAAATGTTCTATTTACCTAAGAAACATTGTTCAAAGCTATAATACGGCAACTAAAAATAGAAGCATTTTCAGTATTACAATTAAATGTGCGCCTAGGTAACAATTTTCGCCGCGAGGGTCAGCTGATGACAGCGAGGCGTGAACATGGCGGCCTGCAAAGAAACCGCTGATTTTCCCGTCTAGTTGCTGCTTTTTACGCGTAGTTTAAAATCGAGGTCCTCTGCGGATGTTGTTAGTTGCCGGAAAAATCTGCCTGAAAGCAGTAAAGGCTACGAACCTGCAGTGAACAGCCTGGGGAAAGTGTTTGTCACGAAAATAGCTTGCTGAAGAGTGTTTTTCATCAGTGCTTACCAGCGATGACAAGAGCGACGAGCGGTAGCCATGTGATCTAGTGTTGTTTCTTTGGAAAATACAAGAGGAAAATTAAGGCTACACTATTACTTCTGCCGATAGATGGAAGCTGACAGTATCAGTAAAGTAGGTGTCAGCCGCTATGCAAGAGCTCGCGACTGCAGTGCGGGAAAATAGATCCGACGCACGACTCGTCACCACTGACTTGTCGTGCAAGCCAGTGACTCGCTGCTGTGCTTCGCAACCAGTTGACTTCAGGCACATTGGGCTCGGTTCTTCATATTGCGATTGATGCTACTGCTGCTTCATTCCGTTCATGTTCAGTAGCTGGTGTTCTGTGTGAGGTACAGAAACCGACGTTTACGCTCCGTTTTGGTTTGTTCAAGAGAAAGGAAGCACTCTTTTTTTTTTACTCTCACCGAGGCGAGAACGAGTTTGTTCTACCAGACCTCAGTTTAGAGGCGATAAAGGTAGGCCTGAGCAGGGATGTCTAGTACGTTGCATTTCGCGCAGCGGTAAGAGTGATGGTCTTGGTCGCACATTGTTGCAAGGCCTCTCTGACGGTGTCATAGTTTCTGTTCGTGCTAGACGGTGACCACTCTGTCGGCAGGAAAAGCAAGCGTATCATGCATGTGATGCCTCAGGCGAGCTGGAAATCGGCTCATTTTCTGCGATCGCACTATGACAATTAGCTTTCAAGTGCCTTGATATCCATCAGTCTTTATTGTTTCAAAATATGTTCATTTTACACACATTACGCATTCTCTTTCAATATTGTGTGAATTATGTACAAGCCTTTTCTATTAAAATATCAGTTTGAACAGAAGTTTGAATTTTTTTGATTATTTGTTGAGTAGACTTAGAAAATAAATGCCAATGACAAAAGTAGCTGTGCAAAATGTGTATATCACACTTTTATGGCGTAGTCATTTATTGGATGCTTATAGTTTAGCTTCCTCTACTGTCTTTAAGCTGTTTAGCTTTTTTTTGACAGTGTTGCACGGTTTATTAGTGTAAAATAACCTTTATTCGCACATAGCCCCAGCTATGTATTTGTTATGATTGCAGTTATTTTATTGTCACTAAGATTTTTGTTATTCAGCAGTCATTCTGGGCACTGAAGCCAAGTAAAATGCACTATTCTCCTAGTAGCTGCTACGCAGAGAGCAAGACGTCTAATAGTCTACCATCCAGCTGGCTTTGTTATATCTGATATATAAGCATTTTGTATACTGCACCATGCATGCAGTAATGGAATGGCTTCTTTGCGCCTAGTAATTTATTCTCGAATGTACATGTCAATGTTGTATGGTCAATGTATATCAAGGTACATGTGGTTCTCTATATGCTGCCTCTTTTGCAGTAAAAACACTCAAGTGAAATGCTGCTGCCAAGAAATAAGTGTTTCTACTGAATATAAGTGGCAGTAAAAAAAAAAAAAAATTTTTATTGGTAGTATTTTCTGATTACAATGAGCATCATGAACATTTACTGCCTTGCTGTATTACTGCACTTTTCAGTTTAAGCATGTTTACACCACAGTGATCACTGCCAACTGTGCCAGGCTGCAAGACGGCAGCAGAGAAGGGACAGCGAGCTGGGACTGGGATGGCTTGGCGCTGGTGTAATCAGCCATGACTTCAGTGGGTAGTTGTCTCATGGGTAACCAAAATATGACATCCACTTAGGAACATCTTTTGCTAATCTAAACAGCTTTTGAGCATGCTTTAGCACTCAATTGAAGATCCATACTAAGTAGCCCACAGCCAGAATCGTAAACGTTCGCAGGAATGCTTACAACGTGTGCCAATGCTGTTTAGGCAAGCATCATTGTAAGTGCAGCCTTGTAACTGGGTAGTGATGATTACCTGCATAACAGAAGCACCCCGGTTTCTTAGGCAGCAAATAAATTTAAACACTATAAATATTTGTCTCCTATTGCTTTTGCCATGAACAAAATTTCAGTGCAACATGCACTCTTTGGCATATAGCCCGTCTCAGCATATTCAGGAAATGTATCTCTTGCTGAAGCCGAAATCTAAGTCAGTCTCTCCCTGCAAGGCTTGTTTTCAAAAAAAAAAAAGTCTCGTCCTCAGGAAAGGCTCCCGGTCTTTGCAGAAACGAAAAGACGCAGGCGTTTTTACGGCGCATTCACTTTCAAGCCGCGAATGTGTCGCAGGCAGGGAGCGTGACAAATGGCCCGAAAGCAGTCATCGAGGAGCAAGGCGCGCTGGACAATCAATAGTCTCTTCATCCTGTACTTTACATATAAAGGGCAGGTATACAGAACCCTTTCGACAGCTCTCGCTAGGTCATCTTGAAGACAACTGCTGAAAAACAATGCACGAGTGGGAACGAGACCTTTTGGTTGGAAAAGAAGCCTTGTAGAGAAGCCGACTTACAACAAGTGGTATTGCACACATCAATGCATATAATCAAGATAGTTCGATGACCAACACGGGTTTTTAGAGCTTAACCAGGAATAAGACGCCGGTTTTCAACAGACCTTCGACCACGTTTCGGTGCACTGGAGTACCGCTATCAAACATTATGGTGTCGCAGCGCTGGCAGACAAGGACAAAGACTAAGGACACACACAACTGCACTGAACTTACAACTTTATTTTGGACGCTTCTGATTCACGCATATACAATTGATAGAAGGATGAAATGAAAAGAAGCAGGCGTTTTTACGGCGCATTCACAAACGCTAGATGAACGCGCCGTGGAGGAGGCGTTGGTCCGGCGGGGCAGCCAGGGTCACGAAATGCGCGTGTTCGCTTCGCAGATCTGAGATAAAGCAGGCACAATACAAGTTTGCTATGATCTTCAGAACTCTTCGGCAAACACACGCAGTCAATAACAAAATCTACTCACTATTGTGATGTTCACAACGTGCGTAGAACCCCTTGCCTAGCGACTTGTTTCCGTATCCTTGACGGCAATCATCGTCCCGCCCGATGGCTTCCGCTACCGACGCACTGCGTGATGCAAACGATCTTACATTCCCTACGCACGTTGGAAGCACGGTATAATAGCGGTTGGAAGCCTCCGGTAGCAAAAAAATGCGGTGCGCTTGCCGCCGCGGTGACGACACACTCGCCCGCAAGCCGCCGTTCATCGATGTTCGTCAGCAATCGTCGCGCAGTCACTACACTTCTGCTTGTTCCCGAGTTGAACAGAGCCGGAGCAACTTGTCCGACAAGTCAAACGCGTCCTAGTGCTTCATTCTTCGCTGTGGATCACCGATACAATGCCTCAAAGCGGCGCATCGCAATTTACGCGGCCGCCATTTTCACTCTCAAACGTTTGAGACTGCTTCTGTCGCTCTCAAGAAAACGCTCTCAATTGGCGGCCATATTTAGGTGCTCAACGTCATCGTTTCTTTTGTGCTCATGACGTCCACTGGTGACGCAGAACTGACCAATAGGACATAGGCCTTTGAGAGCGATTTTGAGAGCGATCCGTTTGAGAGCGGTGCGTAATACGGCCCCTGGTGCTCTAAAGTTTATGCTCTGGCGCTTATCACTTGTGAAGCTGACGACGTCTGATTGCTGGCAGGATAAAAATATACTGGCTTCTTTGCTGAGCATTACCTATATACCCAGAGAAAGAAACGCTCTTCCTAAAGTATGGAGGGGTCAAATTTCTTTTTAGGGAAGACGATGGCGCCCGAAACAAAACGTTTCTGCTGCCACGCGCTGCGGTACGAGTTGCGACTCAGCTTAGCAGTAACTTCAGCAGTAATTTCAAATGACTGAGAAAACAAATAACCAATGCACATCATGTTCTGCTAATGTAAGAGCCAGCAAAACTACGCGGAAAAGAAACACCCACCCGAAGCTCGAGTGGCAATTATCGCGGTCAGTGGGCAAGAAGAAACACACCTCTGCACAGTTTTAATTTTTTTCGCGACATCGCTTCTGTCAAACTTGGCTATTTAAGGATCTACCAAATGGCACGGCTTCTGCCGGCACTGTGCGGACTGTCCCGCATGTGTAACTACCTGAGAGCTCCGCTCCTCAGAGAGATAAATATGATTACCGACAAAACAGCGACATAGCGATGCAGCGCGGTATTACCTCAAAATGATTTCCATGATCTCATCATTATTATCATCAGCCTGACTATACCCACTGTAGGGCGAAGGCCTCTCCCACACTTCTCAAATTAACCCGGTTCTGTGCTATCTGCATTCACTTGACCACTGCGAACTTCTTAACTTCATCCGCCAACCTAGAGAGCCAGAGAGAACTTTTATTCGTCCAACAGAATGACTATCCCGCTCTTCGGGGGCTAGACCCGGAAGGTGGGACAATCGCCTTAGTTGCAGGCCGGTAGTTCTTGGACTCCGGCGGCATCTTCGGCCAGTCGAACAATTTCTCTTTGGGCTCTTGGGTCTGAGCTTCGCAGAAGGGTCTCCCAAGCGTCTTTAGTTATATTTTTAGCCCTGCCTGGTGACTTTGTACATTCCCATATTATGTGATCTAGAGATCCCCTTTCCTTACCTTAGTGAACATAGGTCTATCGATCCTGTCTTTATCGGCCTTTTTTAGGTCTAAGTATGGCGTGGCATACCCGACCCTGCTTATTACGAAAGCTTGTATGAGCCTTAATATGTTAGTTTCCTTAAGGCCTCCTTTTTTATTAGCTATTCTCCTTATAAGGTTTGTCGTTTTTATAACCTGTCCTTCCAGTTTCTATCATTTCTCCGTTGTACCCGTTCGTTTGGAGGACCATTCCTAGCACCCTCATTTGCTCGACTTTCGGGACTGCTCGTCCCCAAACTTCTATATTTACGTCCACTTGTCCTTTTTGCCTCAGGTGTTTCGGATTTTATGTAAATAACTGCGATTTTTCTGAGGAACATTTAATGCCTCTCTCTTTTGCATATTGTACAAAATTTCGATTTTTCTACCCCTGGCTTCCATGATTATTGTGTTCTAGCTGTGTATAATTTTTTAATTATATATAATGTAATAATATTATTGTTGCCACTCCTGCTTGGGCCCACCAAAGGGCCTGCAGTATATTGTAAATAAATAAATAAATAAATGAATAAAATAGTATTGTACAGTATTGTTTGCCGCCTCTTGCAATTTTTGTTCGATTTCAGCATCACTGCCTTTGTTTGTCCAAATGGTCATGTCATCCGCATATAGGCTGAATTTTATGTCTTTTGTTTTCTTTAGCTTTTCTGGAAGTCCACGCATGGCTATGTTGAAAAGTGTGGATGATAGCACCGCTCCTTGTGGTGTGCCCCTGCTGCCCAGTTCGAATATCTTAGATTCTATCCCCTAGTATCTTATTTTTGCTGTTCTGTCTGTTAGAAAATTTATTACATATTCATACATCCTTTCCCCGACGTTTATTTCTGTGAGGCCCTGCAGAATAGCATCGTGATTTACACTGTCAAATGCCTTCTTCAGGTCCAGTCCTAAGATAACTTTACCATCTTTTGATCTTAATTTTACTATATCATGGTGTATCCTGAGCATAATATCTTGCGTACTAAGATGTTGTCTAAACCCTATCACCTCCCGGGGCCATAGCTCATTCTCCTCCAAGTATCTGGTCAGTCTCCTTTGAATCACATGTTCTAATAGTTTACCTACACATGATGTGAGTGGTATTGGTCTCAAATTATCGACCACCGGAGGTTTTCCGGGTTTGGGTATTAGCAATATCTCAGCAAATTTTCATTGCTCTGGGATTTCCCCTGTTTCCCAGCATTTCTGCATGAACTTAGCTCAACTACCGAGTCGTTATCCAAGTTCCTTAGCATCTTGTTTGTTATCCCATCCAGCCCTGGGGCCGATTTTGTCTTTAGTCTACGGATTTCTGCCACCACTTCAGCTACCATTATGGGGGCATCTAGTCGCTGGTTTGGGTGTTCCTTGTAGGTTTCTAATTTATCTTTCCTTACCTCTCCGATCTATTTGTCTTTAAGTTCTTTAAGGAAGTCATGATGGTGCCTAGCCTTTATCAACTTAATGGAAGTTTGCGTTTTAGTTTTCTCTGGGTCTAGCAGGTGTCGCATTATACTCCATGTCTTAGCCATGCCCATTTCGTCTTCCATTTGATTGCACCTGTCTTCCCAGTTTTGCTCGCATAGGTTTCGTGCGTGGTCTTCTATTTCTTTGTTAAGCTTCGCTATCCTTCTTCTAAGACACCTGTTTCATTTTTGCTTCTTAAGTCTTTTTTCGAGAGTCTGCTTGGCTTCCCACATGTGCAATAGCCGGCTGTCTACAACCTCTGGAGCATCCTCCCCCTGCACAATTTTGGTGTGCATTTGGACGTCTCGTTTAAGCCTGTTGCACCACTCCTCGATGTTGTTTATGGGTGGAATTTCCTCGGCGGTTCTTCAGTCTCTAAACTTGTCCCACTCAGTGATTTTGATTTTCTTGATTTTTCGCGATTTCGGCCCACCTTCTATATTAATTACTACGATATAATGGTCGCTGCCTAAGTTTAATTCGAGGTTGTACCACTCTAGACCTTCTATGTTCTTTGAAAGTGTGAGGTCCGGAGACGTGTCCTTGCTGACACTATTTCCTATCCTCGTCGGGCTGTCTGGGTTGTTATTCAGTGTGAAGCCTTGCTCCTGAATATCTTCCCATAGTTGCCTGCCTTTGGAGCATTGTCTACTGTAACCCCATGCTCGGTGTTCTGCATTGAAGTCACCTACTATCAGTAGCTGTTGCCCTCCGAATATATTTTTAGCCTTTTTTATTAATGCACAGAATCTGATCTTTTTCCGCTTTGGCGAGCTGTAGATGTTGAGTATGAAAATATTAAGCTCTGTGATGCTCCCGGCTAATACCTCCACGAACACGTGTTCTATGTCCCTGGATCCTATGTCGTGCTCCAGAGCTGCCACATTTCTTTTTACTAACGTTGTCACCCTCGTTCTGTCTCCTTTGTTACTATGCAAAGCTTGGCATCCTGCCAATTTCGCAGGACCCCCTGTTTCCTGCAGTGCTAATGCGACTGCGAGAGGTTGGTTTTCTAATTGTTTAAGATGCTGCTGTAGCACTGGCCTCTTTCTCCTAAAACCTCTGCAATTCCATTGCCAGATTTGATTGCTAATATTTTTCGTTCTGTCCATCTTGAAGCTGAAGTATCGCTTCTTCTGCTTTTCGCTGCCACCCTTTGTTGGCTGCCAACTCCACCTGTATTAGGCTAATATTCTCTGCCTGTTTTTGCATCCCTTCATTTATCTTCTGAATCTGTGCATTTATTTGTGCATTCATTTGTTTCATTAAGTCTGTGAAGTTTGGATCACACTCTCTAGCTTCGTGAAGCCATTTTCCAACCTTGTGACCCTAGTCTGCAGGTCTTGCGAATACCCCGTGTCATTGCTTTTGAGTTCTGCCGGCGGCGGTTGTATAGGTCTCATATCCTTGTCTCTATTAGCTCCCGCCTCGTTTCCTGCTATGTTCCTGCTACAGCTATGGGTTGTTGCATCTGTGCTTGTGCCTGCATTGGATTCTGCTGTTTTTCAAGTCCACGTATGGTTTTGTTTTGTTTTTCTATTATCTTTTGCATTTCCTCGATATGCCTCGTTAACCTATCTATTTTCTCATCCTGACTATTCCCCTTACCTGGTTGCGACCCTTCTGCGAAGCTGATGCTTTTCTATCCAGGCTCCATGTATCTTCCCCATGGGTTGCTGGTTTGCTTGGGGTTGACTCCGTCCTCGGTATTTTCTTTGGTTCGTTGTCGGCAACTGGAGCTGCTTCTTGCCCTCGGTTGACTCTTGTCTCTTGACTTGCTTCCCTCTCTGGCTTCCTCCCTTCCCTTCTTCCCTTGCGGTTCCCCTCGAGTTGTGTCCTCCACTTTCCTCCCCGAGCCTTGGGAAATAATCCTGTCTGAATCTGTACTCGGATCCGTTTTTGTGGATCAGCTCTTGGCTCCATTCTTGTTCTTGCCTCCTTCGTTCTTCCATCTACATGATTTTCTCCCAGCGCCGCCTCTTGACAATATTTGGCGTACGGTACATGGAATTGCATTTGCTGTCTCCTAGGATGTGTCTTTTGCCGCACATCTGGCATACCGGTTCGCACCTGTGGTCATCCGGTGGGGTTTCCTTTCCGCATCCCCTACATTTGATGTTCTTCGAATCCGGGCATACGTCCGCTCTGTGTCCCATTCTTCCGCATACATAACATACCTCGTACGTTTTCTTGTACAGCCAGAATTTTACTGGAACTCCCCTGAAAATGATTATTCTTGGAACCTCTTCTCGGGCGAACATTATCATCACAACGCTAGATTCTTTCCCCAGTCTTCTGACTCCGTAGATTTCCGGATTATCTTCTCTCTTCAGTCTTATCATCATATCTTCTTCCGTGTAGAATAACGGGACGTCGTATATGACTCCCTTGCTGCATGTCTCCGGTGTTGCGGGATACGCCGTAAACTCCGTTTCCTCCCCGTTGACCTTCAGTTTTTCCAGGCTGAGATATTTAAATATTCTGCTTTCGCTTGTCATTGTTATAAGTATCGTCTGCTGCTTCAGGTTTGGCGAGACAAAGTCTTTGTCTCCTTCCTCTTTCGGATTTATACCCGCCGCCAGCTTGCCTATGTCACCCAACGACAGCGTTCCGTGGGTCATGAGCTTCGCTAGGCCTCCACGCGGCCTTATAATGATCTTTTCCGTTCCTATTGGAAATCAAACGTACTGTTTTTCCACCGAATTCACGGCCATCTTCGTTCTCTTATGCTTGGTTCGCACTTTCACTTTTTCTTCTTGTCGACGCGATTCCTCCAAGCGCATGTCACGAGCCTTATAGTTGACGAACCACTGGTTTGGCACCTCGAGTTCCTGGGGTTTTATACTTTCTCCTTCTACGACGATTTCCATTTTATTATTGTGGCTCCAGGTGTTGTGCGCACTTCGCCTCCTCAGCGGCGCTGGCTGCTGCCGGCTCACTATGCCTCCTTAGGCTTAGCCTCCCCCGTAGTTGGAAACGGCACTCTTTCCAATAAAGGCGGAAAAAGGTTCACTTGCCCGGAACCTTGGTGTCTTCGTGATCCTCGTGACTTCCGCAGTTCAATATATCAATGATTCGAGGTCGATGGCACAGTTTATTGCTAATCTCGGTGTCGAAACACGGAGCTCATGCCAGTGCGTCCGTTCACCTCAAGTGCTCTCCGCCAAACTAAATTTCTGCCGCCCCCTGCTACGCTTTCCTGTCCTTGGAATCCAGTTTGTTACCCTATGCGACTATCGATTATCCTCTCTTCGCACTACATGTCCTACCCATGCCCATTTCGTTTTCTTGATTTCCGCTAGAATGTCAGTAACTTGAGTTATTTCTCTGATCCACTCTTGGCGCTTCCTATCTCTTAATGTAACACCTATCGTTTTCCGTTCCATAGCCCTCTGCGTTGTCATCACCTTAAGTAGAACCCTCTTGATGAGCCTCAACGTTTCATCTCCATAGGTGAGTACAGGTAAGATGTAACTGTAATATACTTTCCTTTTTAGCGATACCGGTAAGCTGCTAGTCATAATCTGCGAGTGCTTGCCAAATGCACTCCATCCAAATCCATCTTATGATTTATGACTGCTTGTTTCGAACTGGATCCGTCACATGTTCATTTTCCTTAACAGCAGCGACATCAACGCTGCAGGTGTGCGGCGTCTTAGTTCAAACTCGCCGGGCTACTCTGACAGTTCACGGACTCTGTGAAATGCCTTCTTGCTGCATAGGCTTGGCCTAATACCTAGAATTGTATTCAACAGGCCGAGATCCAAGTGTTTATGAAATAAATAAGTAAAATCAGCCTTAATGTGCAGCTAAACTTCCTAGGAAAGCATCACACAGCAGCAGTAAAATTCGCGTTATCCCACTCACTGCGTCATGCGGTGCCGCCAAAAGGTGGCGCCGCGGTATGTCCCCGCGCCCAATACCAGTACAGTATCCCATCTTTACAAATATGAAGCAATGTTTAATTTTTTTCTGGATCCATGTCGTAAAGTGCGTTGTTTTGGTGAGTAACTTAGAGAAATAGACTTTGCACTACTGGGATTTACATGCATGTTGAGGGGTCTGTGACATAGTGGGGAATTTAGCGACTGTATGCCAGTGAGTATGTGTTTGATAACTCAGGCAGAAATACTGCGCACTTAAGGGTGTGACGCGACAGCGTGAAATAATTTTGTAGCCGTGTCCTCACTGGCATTTATTCACTTTGCTCCTCGCTTAATCAGCAATTTTTTTAATTAAGCCTCTATATACGCGATATGTTCACCCAGAGTCTCAAGAGGCAGATATATGTGAAACACTACCTCACATGGATATAAGCCTCTGCTGTAACCAAGCTATACAACGTGCCCGCGTGGCCTACAGACCGTTTTATCTAAATCGTGCTGGATAGAAGGAAAATACTCTCTAACGAGATTCATTGCGCTGGCCCATTGCTGTAAGTCACGAGGGGCTGCGCATTCGAACGCTTTATGCATGGCAGACCGGATTTGCTCCTCAGTATTTTACAGATGAAAAGACGGATATTTTCATTCGTGCCGTTATTGGTTGTAACGTCTCTAGAATGGCAATGCGTGACCGTGCACTGCACAAATAAAGAAATCTAATGCTGATTGCCGAAAGCGTATGCGCGAAGTGTGCAACGACACTCGGAATGCGGCTGTGATATGTTTCTGCTTCACTGCTTTAAGGTTTATCCTCATTTAAATCTCCTATGAACGTTTTGCGTAAGCCAGGCAGACTTCATGCCAACACTAAACTCTCAGATATGATACCTATTTAACTGCACCCGCTGTAAGCACAGCACTGTGAGCGAGCCGTCGCTCCCGCAAGTCCCGCGCCAACGATAAAGTTTGGGCCCTTGAGCTAGCGTCAGAAGAGAATACAAAATTTTGTTATCTCCTTGTTTAATCATCCGACTGCCAAAAACAAATTTTCGTTGAGGAGCTTTGACACGAACGGTGTTCTTGCTAGGAGTGATAGGCGGATTCTGCTCACAGCCAGCTGCCGCCGGTACGGGGCAGCTCATCATCGGCTTGCGCGCTGGCTTCGCTACATAGTAAAACTGAATTGGCGCCGAATTTAAACTTATCTTTCTTTCATTACATAAGTCAGCGGTATTGGCGGTGAGGTGGTACCGTGAGAGACCATTTACTCTAGCGATACAATTTATGCCGAACGACTACTAGGGAGTAGCGCACGGTGAAAGCGCCGTCGTCCGCCGCTCCAGCAGGAGGCGCCGCTTTGCTATGTTGGGGTATACGCATCTGTAGTGTTGAAAACTTAACATCTGCTTTTAATAGTAGAGCTGAAACTGCACGTTTATCGACGTTCAATTTCCCTTATCTACCAAATCTACCAAATCTAGTGTAATTTTAACGCGAGATTGTTAAAGGCCTTAATCTTCAGTATATACGATGTCGGTGATCTAAGTGAAAAATCACTATTATGAGTGACCCATGAGACTGGCAGGTGATCAGTGCTCTGAAATCGTCCCCTGAATAATTACGAAGAACAAAAATATCGACAAAACGAAGGCTTAGAAAAGTTCTACACAATATCTGACACCAAAACGTTCTCAATCCAAACCTGGGCGTAGCTCTGATAAAAGCATGGCCAGGATTCTGGCCCAACGTCACTAGTTCACAAAACCACCAACATGTGCCCAATCAACTTGAGCTCCTCTTTTGCCTCTTACAATCCTCATCCCTGTTTGGGGAGAGAGACGCTTCCAAACACACACCCAGCCTTTCGAGGCCCGTTTGCTACTTTCCGATTCCTGTTTTTTTTCGCCCATAGTGTCCGAGGCCCGCCTATTGTAGGGCTCGCCTACGCACCTCGTTTTTATCTGGGGTGCAAGTAAAGGGAAGGAGCCAGACCCGTGGCGTTCGTGCAGTTTTCGCCGGACTTCGCGGTTGCCTGCTAAAACTTTTTGCGAGTCTGCATGCGCCTCAAGGAAAGGCTGAACTTTCCAAAAGCCGTACAGCACACAACCTTTTTGTTGTGATAACCAGGCAGTGGCTGCCTTAAACCTAGCAGTTGTTATCATTAAGAAAATGATTGATAATTTGCTTAAAATGTGAAGAATGTCGTAAATGCTTTTACGCAAGACTAGAGAAGATGCATCACGAACCATCAAGAACCTGCACAGCTGTTAGGCGGAGAGCGAATCGAAAGAAAAATGGAGCTTGCAGAGGTCCCGTAATATAATTTGAGAGTATAGTTTTCAGTTTTTGTTTAAATTGCTGAGTTATAGTGATGCTATTTCCACTAGTCAGAACACGCATATTTCGATATTTATTAGTTTAATTTGCTCGATAATCAAATTCATGGTACTGACAGTGCGGCACACAGTGGTGGTTTTCTGTAGATATGACGTTATTTGGCGAACGTCTGACGATTGAATAAATAGCAAACGCACTCCAAATTATGTTCATTATAATAAATATATCCTGTCGCGTTGTATTTTATATTATCCAATGTCTACTTCACACAAAAGCACTCCAAATTAAGTGGCTCGAATAGAACAAACAGAGGCGCTGGTTACTACTTTAAGTTACCCAGAAGAATTGTGCGACCTGACGAGTCGCGCCTCGGTATTGTAGGATGCCTGTGGATAGAGAGAAAGGGCTGGTCAAGGAGACAGCCCACGAGAAAAACACAATAGTTGGTGACGCATGGTGACCAAGGAATTTTTCTTTCCTGCCAGCTCCCGGTCTCTTCGTTCTGCATTCTATTTCTGAGATGCATCCACGCAGTCTTGGCCGCGGAAGGGAAGCCGTCAAGTTTAGCAAGAACGAGTCAAATCGACAATGACGAGAAGCCATCTTCTGCCACTTGTCGTGACGTGCTCATGTCGGCTGTTTCGATTGGTCCTGCAGCGTGTTCATCGATAGGCAAGTTAAATGGAAAAGCGAAAGACAGGAAAAGTGAGTTGACAATTTCTGGCTTACTTGCATTTTGAACATTCATTACGTAATAAGTCCTGTTCTAGTGCATCGATTCAGGTAATTCATTATGATAGGGTATCTGCGTGATATAAAAAAATTTTTTAAAACGTGGTGTGGACAAGCATTGCATGGGACCTTTAAGAAATTTGACATACACGCCAAACACGTTATTTTTAGTCTTTGGAAACCGGTATAGCCTAAACGCCCATTATAATTAAGGGTATCTGTTTGCGTTTATTATATGTCCTGCCTATCGTAGGAAGAATATATGTATTTGCAAAAGTTATACACGCCACAAAATTACTTATGTTGGCAACTAATTTCTGCAGATCAGAGACGGTTTTAGAAGCAGCTGTGTCATGCCGCTAATCAAAAGTATGTGTTATAAGTGTAAACCCCAGTGACGGCATGAACATCGTAATAGATTGAGAAAAGACTGCCTGTATATCAAATAGATGCTCCAACTTGTCCTATTCATCATGCAGTGGATGACATAACTATTGGCTGTACAGACATTAGTGCGAATCTAGCATTGCGGATTTGTTTCCACTTTCCTTGTTTTCCTTTTTGCTCAGAGAGGCTGCAGGGATATGTGTCCTTGTAGCACCTGGTGATGCCCTATGGTGACCGGATATATACAACAGTACATGGGGATAATTTACGGCATTTGATGTCTTCATATATAGTCTCAGTAACCTTTTTTTTTTCACTGGACAAAAGGGTATTCATGCGCTACGTACGAGCAATGCTTTTTACTGGGCTAGTTGGCTTGATTCCATGCTTGCGGGGCTCGGCGCACCAAGGCGAAGCGCAAGAACAAGAAGGACGACGGGAGGAAGCTCTGAACATAGCAACTTTTATTTCGAACATGAGGCGAGCAAGTCTTTAAAAGGTGCTCTATGAGGCCAAAAGACCACGGAAATAATAAATGTGAATCTTGAAGAACCAAACTAAATATGACATAAGCCGCAGGTACTCTGAAGCGAGGGCAAGAATGCGCGTTTCTATAGAGTAAAGACAAATTCAGAACCAGACACAAAATAGTATATCTTCATACGCCCGAAATAAACTTTAGTAAAATATTGAAAAATCTAAACGTGTACGGCAAGAAGGTAGATCAAAGCAAAAGAACCTAACACAAAGCCACCAGCAAGGAGAAAATAAAAATCATTAGAAAGATAACACTACGAATAAGGTAAAAAAAATTACTTCTGTACAACGAGCTGATAAGAACTAAAGCGGCAAACCATGAAAAGCTAGGAAGGTAAAATTATTGGAAAACAAATATAAAAGCGAATTAAAACAGCAAAATACGGCAAGAAATGGAAAGTAAAGTCGCTGATGTGGCGAGGATCATGATGAAAAACACGAGGCATCAAAATTAAAGTTGTTTATAGTCCAGCGTGTGAAACGCAAGTTCCACGGGCCCGGAAAGGTTGGATTCCGATCTCAGCCCCACATCTTAATTGCGAAGCACGTGTTTGCAGCGCATGTGACGTTTCCTGACGTCACATAAGCCGTAAACCAGTCAGCGGGTTGTACGACCTGCTGGAGCCATGCCCGTGATTTTTCGCTGACAGCGTCGGCGCTGAGGACGGTGACTCCAAATTGTTTGGAGCATAGGACATTTGAGTCGGTTGCGATGAAATATTACAGATTAAGCGAGAGTAGCAAACTTTATTGACGTGAAAGGTGACCCGCAAGGGGAGCCGGAAAATAGGAGCTAATAACGCTTCAGTGTCTTGCTTTTTGAAGGCACTCATTTTTTTCCTGTTTTAATAATGTTACTTTTGTGTCTCCCTCTGTCTCGGGTACTGCTGCATTTTATCGGGGTCGTTTTTTTTCTTGGACGTTCCGCGCCGTGTATACGGTATTAAATTTACGAGTTACGCTCGACGCATTTTAATTCCACGCTCTCGATGTTACAGCGCAGTGGGCAAACGCATTTGTTTAAATTCGATCAATGAGAAGCATGAATCGCGCGTATTATTTAAGCAAAAAATAATATGAGCACCGAACAGAAGCGGTATAAAGTAAAGGTTGAAATGAAAACAAACATTTCTATATAGAAAGCTTGAGAAGGAAGGATCATGTTAAAATTTCGTAAGTGTGAAGAAATCAGATATGAAGCAAACAAATACAACACAATACTGTAAACAACTAAATAACGATGGTTATGACTGTGTGTTGTTGCTCCGAAAAACAAAACAAATCTGTGGAAGGATGTTGTAGCCCTCTACATTGCTGACTGCATTGCAGCAGCTAAAGGAAACGAATTTAGACCAGTTTATTCATAGGCAAGGTGTATCGTCTGTATAGGGGCCCTATTATTACAGATTTTTGAAAAACTTTGTATCGCCTCTTGCGGGGATGCCGGTCGCAAAAGTTATAAATTTAATTCCTGGTGGCACGACCAGTGTAACATACCAATGTAGGATTTTTCTGCATAGCACTACCTATCGGAAGGCCGGGTAGCGTCCGTCCGTTCTTGTGCGCATGCATATGTACAGGGAGGGTCAAAAGTTCCCAGGCCACAGGGTTTGCTTCTGAGCAGTATAATCAGGCAGCTACGACGGCCCCAAATCTCAAAATACATGTGGAGGGTAGAAGAAGCATTATTCTAACCTAGGAGATTATTTATAGCTTTCGGCTGGCCAATTTTCAGTTATTTATTCATCGAATTGAAAATACGTCCGAAGATATAGGCATGACACACATGCACATACACTTGCGCATGCACAAACACACGCACGCAGATACAAACACACACGCGCGCGCGCGAATTTTCTATAGCTGACCACAGAAAATGATAAAGACTGCCAATACTTACATTGGGACACCAGAAGTAGTCCATAGCTTATAGACTTCCATAGCAGGCTATAGCTTTTTTGGGCTAAATATCTATAGCCGATGATACACGGGATTTGGGATTTTCTATAGCTGGCCATAAGCGTTTGTGTGCGACCATAGAAAATGCTAAAGACTGCAGTACATAGGGAGCCATAAGTTTATAGAATAGGTTAAATACTTCTATAGAATAGACTATAGAAAAACCTAAAGACTACCATAGGAACAGCTACAGATATTTAGGCCACATTTCTATAGCCGACCTTACAAAGAATTTTCTATAGGTGACCATAAACGTTTATGCCTGACCATGAAAAATGCTAAAAACTACAGTAAATAGGGAGCCATAAGTCTATAGAACAGGCTAAAGACTTCTATAAAAGTGACTATAGAAAAACCTAAAGACAGCCATAGAAGCGGCTATAGATGTTTGGGCTAAATTTCTATAGCCGATTATACAAAGGATTTTCTATAGCTGACCACAGGAAATATTTGTGTGGGTAATGGGATCTCACGTGTCAGAATGTTACGGACGAAAGTGAAAGAAGAGGGCAGTGGCGCGGGCAGGATCGCGCCCGTTAGGTCCGCACTCATTAAACGTCATCCGAAAACCAAATTGGTGGAAAATAAAGTTTCAATGAATCAATAAATCAATCAATCAATCAATCGAGCATCTTCTCTTTGTCCTCTGTTATCCTGTTGTCATCGCTTGCCGCCACGTAGCATTTGGTTGGAGGTGTGGCGTACGTCATCTCCATCCTCGCCTTGGAGCATCGACGCCAACTGTAAGCCGGGACCATCAACCGAGGACCCAGAGACATTGCCGAGCAGCTTCGCCCCAGCCCTTCAAGCCCAGACCTGACTAACTACCACCGCCCAGCCCCTAGCCCGGACCTGAAGACAAGACCAGGCAGACCAATCAGAACCGAAACGAAGGACCCGAATAACCCGAAGGAACCGATGGACACGAACACGCAACCCCCGCCCAAGCTGCCCGACGTGACTTCGTGCCATCGGTCCCATAGACTCTGGTGACGGATGGTTGACAGCTCCAGGATGGCGGATCACCACGCATCTGACATCGTACCGGCAAGCCGTTCTATTCTTACTTCTTCCTCTTCTTCAAGCATCCAGACACGCCCATCATCACGCCAAAGAATCATCATCAGTAATCTTGCTCGTCTACGATCGGGACGATCGCTCGATGGCTGCGGTGCATGTTACGGACGAAGTAAGGTTGAAAGTTGGGCGAGTTGAATCTGGTTCATTTTGAAGGTAGCGCGAAAAACGAGGACCAAGAGTAGAAGGACACAACACTAAGCGCTCGTGTTGTGTCCTACTCTTAGTCCTCGTTTTTCGCGCTACCTTCAAAATTACGGACGAAGGCGGAAGAAAAGGGCATTGGCGCGGGCAGGAGCGCGCGCGCTAGGCCCCCACACAGATTCATTAAACGTCATCTCGCTACCATCGAGCATCTTCTCTCTGTCCTCTGTTATCCTGTTGTCATTGCTTGCCGCCACGCAACAATATAATATTAATAATACCTTTATTTTCCATCAATGTGATGAGGGAGGCAGGGAGAAAAAGCCGAGCAATCGGCTTGACGAGCTCCCCCCCCCCCCCCCCCCCGAAGAAAATACAAAGTAAAAATACATAGGCAGAGCAGTGTAGCGTCCACAAAAAACAGTAAAATAAAATAAATAGAAGTACATTCGACAAGCACATCGCGTTCAATGATAGCGCATAAAAAATTGACAAGAACCAGCACCTTACTGCACATGAACAGAGAGTCGGTAACAAAGAAAAGAAAAGCGAGATCGCAGTATGATCAGGCAAAGTCAAACAACAATTTCTTTCCAATTTCTTTCCATATAGCAGTAGTAATAATAGCAGTGTCAGCAATACAGCAGTGACAGTAATAATAATAGCAGAGTCAAACTGGCGCACACAGAAAAGAAGAAGAAAAGACAGCAAAACATTTAAAAATTGAGTTTTTACACAAAAGAAAAAACAATCTCAATCAATTCCCGTCACAACGGTAGTACATCAAGATAACAACTTTGAAGGCTTCAAATAGCGTATCAAAGACAAACAGGTTCAGTCGCTGATAAAACTACTCTGACGTCATCTTTCGATGACTGTTCGAGTTGAAAATCATGCTTATGCAGTATGTTTAACAATTTTGGAAGGCGACATTGAATCATCTGCTCACCATAATTTGTGCGGCATTGAAATTCGTTCCATATGTCTGATTCACGAGTAGGGTAATGTACTGTAACCTGGAAACGCGGGGACCAAAGTAATGTGCTCACTGACGAAGACGACGACCGAGGAACACGGGCACGACAAAGCGTTGAAAAAGAGGACGACGCTGACAGAGTGAACACTGCACGGCTACTGAAGTCTCAGCGTCAAGTCCAGCCCATCGCAGTGTTGTTACATTAAGTACATCCCCGTAACATCTTGGTGGAGGTCGCGGGTTCGACACAATCTGACGCTGGATCTCCGCAGTGGCCGTCACCTCGGAACCGTCACGATGACAACCGACACGGCTCCATCTAGCTCCTCAACTCCAACTGTCGTCGTAGCCCACCCCCGTGACCCTGGCCCATTCTGCGGTACAGATGAAGTCGATGTCGAAGACTGGCTTTCGCTTTATGAGCGTGTTAGCCAGCACAACAGGTGGGACGCCACGCTGATGCTGGCCAATGTCATCTTCTACCTTACTGGCACGGCACGCGTGTGGTTCGAAACGCATGAGGCAGAAATACCCTCCTGGGAGATTTGCAAACAAAAACTACATGACCTGTTCTGAAAACCGGTTGGCCGTCAACTCGCCGCCAAGAGGGACCTCGCCAAACGTGCTCAGACATCTACCGAGCCTTATATTACGTATATACAAGACGTTCTGGCCCTGTGCCGAAAAGTTGATAAAGACATGCCAGAACCTGATAAGGTGGGCCACATCCTCAAAGGCATAGCCGACGATGCCTTCAATCTTCTACTTTGTCGGGACTGTGCTACGGTTGACTCCGTTTTGCAGGTTTGTCGACATTTTGAGCAGGCCAAACACAGACGCATTGCACATCGCTTCGATCGGCTCCCCAACACTGCCCCTACCTCCACGTGCGAGGATCTGCCGACCCTACGGCAACCTTCCAATACTGAAAATGTGACACGCATCGTGCGTCGTGAACTGGAAGCGCTCGCTCCTGCTGCATCCAACCCGCCCTCCTCGGACAACAACCTAGCGATGATATCCCTCATTCAAGCCGTCGTTCGTCAAGAGGTTGCCAACTTGGGCGTCCCCTGTAGCCACACCGTGCAACACCACAGTTCGAGCCCCGTCCCTCCCATGGTCGCCGCCGCTACACCCCGCAATACCTACGCGCCACGCTACCAATACCGCAATCCTGATGAGTGGCGCACCCCTGACGACAGGCCGATCTGCTTCACGTGCTCGCGTATTGGCCACATCGCTCGCCACTGCCGCAGCAGCTGGACATCACCACCTCGACGTTTTCCTTACGTTGACCGCTACTCCAATTACGGTCACCCCCGTTTCACGCCTCGTTATGAGCCGCCCCGCACCGATACTACTCCGCCTCCTCCTGTGTCCAGTCGGTCTCCTTCCCCGCCAGCCCGCCGTTCCCGTTCACCTCTTCCTAGCCGCAGTTCCTCGCCGTCCGCTGCCGGCCGCTTCACGGGAAACTAGCCAATGCAGCTCCCAGAGGTGACGCTGCATTGGTACCCCGACCTGGAAATCCTCTACTGCCCATTTCTTCGCCCTGTAACCTCCTCTCCTTGTTCGTGGATGGTGTTCCCGTCTCTGCCCTCATTGACACTGGTGCCCAAGTCTCGATAATGAGCTCATCATTTTGCCGCCGCCTCAAGAAAGTACAGACCCCCGCCGCTTCGCCCACCGTTCGTGTTGCCGATGGCAGTACTGCTGCCGTCACTGGGCAGTGCACTGCCCGAGTCACCCTTGCCGGTCATCACATCCCTGTTTTGTTCACCGTCCTCAACCAGTGCCCTCACAATGTGATCCTCGGCCTTGACTTTTTAACGGCCCACTCTGCCCTTATCGACTGCTCCAGCGGCCTTCTTCGTTTGGACCTACCTGTCTGCTCAGAACACCCTCCATCTGCACCCCGCCTTCGCTCCACTGAGTTCGCTCGCCTGCCCCCTGACTCTGCTGTTTACCTACCTCTGTCACCTTTCCCGCCTGTGCCTGACGGTGACTATCTTGCTTGCCCTATCACCGAGGTCTTTCTTGACCGCAACGTCGTTCTTCCTCATCTAATCGTACGCGTTACACAGAACAGCACCTACCTTCCTATCCTGAACTTCAGTCTGTCACCCCAAGTTCTTCCCGAAGGAATATCCCTTGCTACCTTGTCCCCTCTCACAGACTGCACCATTTGTGCACTCACTCCTGGCCCACATTCAAGCGTCCTTCCAACACCCGTACTCTCCACCACAATTACCGACCCTATTTCCGCAATGATTGCCTCTGACCTCAGCCCCGAACACGCTCAGGACCTGCACAACCTTTTGTTATCCTTCTCCGACATTTTTGACTTTGCTGCCGGTTCTCTGGGCCAAACATCAGTCGTGACTCACCGCATTGACACCGGCGATGCAAAGCCTGTACATCGGAGGCCTTATCGTGTGTCCCTTTCTGAGCGCCAAGTCATCCAGCAGGAGGTCGACAAGATGTTGGGCAACGATATCATCGAACCTTCGAACAGCCCCTGGGCCTCTCCTGTCGTGCTCGTTAGAAAGAAAGACAACAGTTGGCGCTTTTGTGTCGACTATCGACATCTGAACAAGATTACAAGGAAAGATGTTTACCCGCTGCCGCGAATAGACGATGCCTTGGACTGCTTACATGGAGCCCGCTACTTTTCCTCCATCGACCTTCGTAGCGGCTACTGGCAGATCTCTGTTGACGAACAAGACCGCGAGAAGACAGCTTTTGTCACACCCGATGGACTTTACCAATTTAAGGTTATGCCTTTTGGACTTTGCAACGCCCCTGCTACTTTTGAACGAATGATGGACTCCTTACTCCGCGGCTTCAAATGGACGACTTGTCTCTGTTACTTGGATGACGTGATTGTCTTCTCGCCCTCGTTCGAAAGCCATCTTCGTCGCCTTTCTTCCATCTTGGCACTTTTTCGCCGTGCCGGACTTCAACTGAACTCAAAGAAGTGCAGTTTTGGTCGCCGCGAACTTAAAGTGCTTGGCCATTTGGTGAATGCCACCGGCGTGCAACCTGATCCCGACAAAGTTCGCGCTGTCAGTGCGTTTCCATGTCCCCGTTCACCCCGTGATGTCCGCAGCTTTATAGGACTGTGTTCTTATTTTCGCCGGTTTGTCCCAAACTTTGCCGCTGTTGCTCGTCCTCTCACCGATCTGCTGAAGAAAGGCGTTCCTTTCTCATGGGGACCAGAGCAGGCTAACGCATTCTCCACCCTCATCGCTATTCTCACCAATCCTCCTGTGTTGGCCCATTTCAACCCATCTGCCCCAACAGAACTTCGCACCGACGCCAGTGGGCACGGGATTGGTGCCATTCTTGCACAGCGACAACGCGGCCAACATTGCGTTATTGGCTACGCCAGTCGTCTCCTGTCATCAGCAGAGCAGAACTATTCTATTACGGAACGGGAGTGCCTGGCTCTCGTTTGGGCCGTCGGAAAATTCAGACCCTACTTGTTCGGCCGACCCTTCACTGTAATTACCGATCACCACGCCTTATGTTGGCTCTCTTCCCTCAAAGATCCTGCTGGCCGCCTCGGCCGCTGGGCACTGCGCTTGCAGGAGTATACCTTTTCCGTTATATACAAATCCGGTCGGCTTCACCAGGACGCAGACTGTCTGTCCCGTTATCCCGTCGATCCCCCTTCCTCTACTGACCATGAGTCGGACCCCTGTGTTTTCTCTATATCGGACTTTTCCCACATAGCCGACGAACAGCGGTTGGACCCAACCCTCAGTTCTCTTATCGACCGCCTCCGCACACACAGCCGTGACTCTTCCCTCGCCCTGTTCTTCCTTCATGGGAATACGCTATACCGCCGCAACATGCGACCTGATGGCGCTGAGCACTTGCTGGTCGTTCCCCAACACCTACGCTCTGCCGTTCTCGAACAAATGTACGACGCCCCTACAGCTGGTCATCTTGGCCTCTCACGCACATACGACCGCGTGCGCCGGCGTTTCTTCTGGCCTGGACTCTACCGCTCTGTCCAACGTTATGTAGCCGCTTGCGACCTCTGTCAACGCCGGAAGAAACCCCCTGTGCTACCACCTGGACACCTGCAGCCGATTGCTATCCCGACTGAGCCATTTTCTCGTGTTGGCCTTGACCTCCTAGGGCCCTTCCCCGAGTCCTTGTCAGGAAACAAATGGATCGCTGTGGCCACCGATTATGCCACGCGGTACGTGATCACTCGCGCCATTCCAACCAGCTGCGCCACAGACGTTGCTGACTTCCTTTTGTACGACGTCATACTACACCATGGTGCTCCCCGTCAACTACTTACCGACCGTGGCCGCTGTTTCCTTTCCCGAGTTGTTGAAGAAATACTTCGTTCTTGCTCCGTTCGGCACAAGTTCACCACTGCGTATCACCCTCAGACGAACGGCCTTACGGAGCGTCTTAACCGCACACTCACCGACATGCTCGCAATGTACGTATCCGACAGTCATCGCGACTGGGATATTAGTCTGCCATTTGTCACCTTTGCATATAACTCTTCGCGTCATGAAACTGCTGGATACTCTCCATTCTATCTTCTCTTTGGAAGAGACCCGTTACTGCCTTTCGACACTTTGCTTCCCGCCGCTGGCCCCGTCACAACCTATGCCCGCGATACCATCGCCCGAGCCGACGCTGCTCGCCAGATTGCTCGTCACCATCTCACCATCTCTCAAGAAGCTCAAAAACGCCGCTACGACGCTCACCACCGCGATGTGCACTATCCTCCCGGATCTCTGGTGTTGCTCTGGCTTCCGTGCCGTCGTGTGGGGTTGTGTCAAAAGCTTCTGCCCCACTACACAGGTCCTTACCGTGTACTACGCCCAGTGACCGACGTGACCTATGAGATTTCACCGCTCCACCCAAAGGCACCGACTGCTACACCCACTTCCGAAATCGTACATGTCGCCCGCCTAAAGCCATATTACTCCCCCTCCACATCGCACGCCTAATACGCACCGGGACGTTGCCTTTTGCCGAGGGGGGGGGGGGGGGTAGTGTTACCTGGAAACGCGGGGACCAAAGTAATGTGCTCACTGACGAAGACGACGACCGAGGAACACGGGCACGACAAAGCGTTGAAAAAGAGGACGACGCTGACAGAGTGAACACTGCACGGCTACTGAAGTCTCAGCGTCAAGTCCAGCCCATCGCAGTGTTGTTACATTAAGTACATCCCCGTAACAGTACTTCCTTTCTCTGCAGGCTAGCCAGTTCTCTCAAAAAGGTGACATTGTTACGTATTTCCTTTTTCTAGGCTAAAGCTAAGTGATAAGCGTACATATCATGTATCGCCATTATGTTATGTTTCTGGAAAAGTGGAAGAGATGGATGGTCATAAGGAACGTTAGATATAATTCTTAACATTTTTTTCTGCAGTCGATGTATTTTATGCATATTTCTTAGTGTTGTCGTTCCCCACACCAAATGACAATATTTTATGTGCGTGTGAAACAGTGCATTGTATATAACAACTTTAACTTGAGTAGGGAAGGTGTGTTTATTGATATTAGTCAAGCCAACAGCACGTGACAACTTGTGTACAATGTAATCTACCTGGGCGTCCCATGACATCTGTTCTGTGAAAACGACACCAAGTATTTTAAATGAGCTAACGATATCTACTGTTGAATTATTATACCGGATATCTTCATTGATAAGCACGTTTCTATTTTTCGGACGAAAGAGAATAGCTTTAGTTTTATTGGCATTTACTGTTAACTTGCTTCGTTCAGACCATTCTTCAAGCCTTATATGCTGACCAGAAGCAAAACCTGCGGCCTGGGAACTTTTGACCTCCCCCCCCCCCCGTACATCTTATTCTGAGAAATAAATTACTGACTTGCCCGTTCCTAATGAAGTCCCAATAACCTCGGCTACAGTAGGTATGGAAATTCGCAGGCGCACCATTCGAACGCGATTTATGACGTTACGATAAGGGCAGAGACGATATCTTGAATATTGTTACGAGCAACAATGGCGCAATGCGTCTTTAGAGGCCGGGAATAACGACTATGGCAGCAACAAAAGGATGCTGATGGCTTGGAAGAGGTACCAACCAGGCACTTCGGCGTTTTCTCCACACCAGCTGTTTATGTAATAGCCGTTCCCACCTAGGCGTAGCTATTACCAACGAGCTGTTACTTACGAACGGGTCAGCCGCCACAATAACTGGGACGACAATCGTAAGCTTAATAATGTCATGTTTTACTTGAGCGACGTCGCTAATCTGTGGTTTCGAAACCACGAGTCCGATTTTACCACCTGGGCGCATTTCAAGACCAAATTTTCTGATGTCTTTAGCCGCCCCACCGTCCGAAAACTCCGCGCGGAACAGGGTCTTCGATCCCGACTACAGCTGCCCGGTGACTCGTTCACCACTTACATTGAGGACATTGTTGATTTGTGTCGCCGCGTTGACCCGACCATGACCGAGGCCGTTAAAATACGTCATGTCCTCACAGGAGTTAATAACGGCGCTTTCAACATGCTCGTCGCCAAAAGCCCCACTACGGTCAAGGAAATATACGACCTCTGTCAAAGCTACGACGAACTCCGCAAGGAGCGTGTTTTGATTCGCCAGTCTCAAGCATCACTTGCTGAACTTGCCGCGGAGAGGGAGTCATCTAGCCTCTCTGAAGACATCAAGGCCTTTGTACGTCAGGAGGTCGCGCGACAACTGTCTCTGCAGCCATATATTAAGGAGTCGACACCAACTGGCCTTGTTCCGGAGCTTCGCCGTGCAATCCAGCAGCATGTGTCTGCAGTCGTCCTTAATCCTCTCCCTCAATCAGCTCCGGTCGCACCCTCAATGCCGTTCCCCACGCCCACAATGTGATCGTCCGGCGTTGCGCCACTGAGCTACGCTCCAGCATTCGCGCCGGCTCCTCCTCAAGTATTGCGTCGCACGTATGCCGAAGTCACTTCAAGTTCACCTGAGCCAGCATATGCCTATGCTTCGCCCCCCATGCGGTCGGCACCAACAGCTTTCGCTCCCCCCTTGCTTCAGACACGATCTCCATGGCGCACTTCAGACAACAGGCCTATTTGCTACCACTGCGGCATCCCTGGACACACTACACGCTACTGCCGGCGCCGAATAAATATGGCCTTTGCTGCACGGCCTGCGCCACCTTATTTGGCCCCTCAGTTCCCTGTTCCATTGGGTCCTCCAACAGCATCCCCCGATCCTCCGGACTTCCTGCCTCGTCGTTCGCCATCACCACGTCGCCGCTCCATTTCGCCAATGCGCCGACGACCCGCTACTCAGCCGGAAAACTAACCGCCGCAGTTCGCGAGGCACGAACTGCGTATTCGACAGAATTTCAAAGTCCTCGTCTTAATCCCGCGAATGTTACTGCTGTCATCGTTGAAGGTGTTTATACTCTTGCGCTCGTCGACACCGGTGCAGCTGTATCAGTTATCAGCCAAAAACTCTGCCGCTCCCTCCGAAAAGTGACTACGCCCCTCGAGGGACTATCGCTTCGTACCGCATCCGCTCACAGTATACAGCCGACAGCTATCTGCACTGCTCGCGTCGTCATTGCTGCAGCCTTGTACATCATCGAATTCGTCGTCCTCCCCACATGTTCTCATGACGTCATTCTCGGCTATGATTTCCTGTCCAAGCATCATGCTATCATTGACTGCGCCAGTCCTCAAGTAGAGCTCATTGAATCGAGTGATGCACCGTCTGATGCCCTGCTCCACGAGCCGCGTCCTCGTTTTGCGGCCAAACTCCTCGTAGCTCATGACACAACCATCCCACCCGTTAGCGCTGTTCTGGTTCCCCTCACTGCCTCTTTTACCACCGCCGCGACAGTCCTCTTTGTGCCCTCTAACGTTGTCTGCCACCGCCGCCACTTACCGCTGCCGTTTGCCGTCCTTGACATGAACAACGGCGCTAGCACACTTCTGGTAGCCAATCCTCTTGCGTCTCCCGCTATGTTGATCGAAGGGGAGTGCCTCGGCCGCATCGAGCCCGTGGACCTTCTGTTCGCTTTTGATGATTTGTCATTCCCTGTTTGCCAAGTTGACGCCTTGACTCCAACTCGTGTGGCTTCAGATCCGCTACAGCGGGATCTTTTTGACCACTCTGTGGACAGCGCTTTAGAGCCGCGCCACCGAGAACATCTTCTTGACCTTCTACACCAATTCCGCTCCTCCTTCGACATCCCGCAATCTTCCTTGGGCCGCACGACGACCGTTACTCACCTCATTGACACTGGCGCTCACCCACCTCTCCATCAGCGGCCGTATCGGGTGTCCCCGACTGAGCGCCGTGTTATTGCCCAACAAGTCGATGACATGCTGCAACGCGGAGTAATTAAAGAATCCTGTAGTCCATGGTCGTCTCCTGTGGTCCTAGTTAAGCAGAAGGATGGATCCATACGATTTTGTGTTGATTATCGCCGCCTAAACCAAATTACTCGTCGTGCTGTGTATCCCCTGCCAAGAATCGACGATGCTCCAGAGTGCTTGCAAGGCGCAGAATTTTTTTCCTCACTCGATTTGCGCTCTGGATATTGGCAGGTGCCCATGGCAGAGGAGCATCGCGCTAAGACCGCCTTTATTACTCCAGACGGACTATACGAATTTAATGTTATGCCGTTCGGACTCTGTAACGCCCCAGCCACATTTGAAAGAATGATGGACACTGTATTGCGCGGCCTGAAATGGAACATCTGCTTATGCTACCTCGATGATATGGTCGTCTTTTCAACAGACCTCCCGACCCACCTGACTCGACTTCGCCAGGTCTTCACCTGCCTAACCCGCGCCGGTCTTCAACTGAACCTCAAAAAGTGCCGCTTCGGTGCCCGCCAGCTCAAAATACTCGGACATGTTGTGTGCAAAGATGGAGTTCTGCCTGATCCTGAGAAGCTCCGCGCCGTTGCTGACTTTCCGAAACCGACCACTCTGAAACAACTGCGAAGCTTCATGGGCCTCTGCTCTTACTTTCGTCGTTTTGTTCGCAATTTCGCGACCATCATAGCCCCCCTTACACAGCTCTTGAACGGCGCCCCTAACCTCCCCTCTTGGTCGCCAGCCTGCGATGATGCATTCGCGACGCTGCGCAATGTTCTGACGTCACCGCCAATCCTTCGCCATTACGACCCTACTGCACGTACTGAACTTCACACCGATGCCAGTGGTGTCGGCCTCGGCGCCGTCCTCGCCCAGCGCAAGCCTGGCTTCTCCGAATACGTTGTCGCCTACGCAAGCCGTGCTCTTACCAAATCCGAGACCAACTACTCCGTTACCGAAAAGGAGTGCTTAGCAATCGTGTGGGCTATAACGAAGTTCCCCTCTTACTTATATGGCCACTCTTTCGATGTAGTTACAGATTACCACGCGCTCTGCTGGCTCCCGTCTCTCAAGGATCCGTCTGGCCGTCTCGGGCGCTGGGCTCTCAGACTTCAGGAATACGACATCCGTGTTGTGTACCGCTCTGGCCGCAAGCACTCTGACGCCGATGCTCTTTCTCGGTCACCGGTGCGTTCGCCTAACTCATCCTCCCCTCCTGAAGCCTCTTTGTCAGCACTCACCATAGAGGATATGCCTTTCGAGCAACGACAAGATCCTTGGGTTTCTAACCTGCTAGATGTCCTTGGCACTCCTTCCGCGGCTATGCATCCTCGGGCACTCCGCCGACAGGCCTCCCATTTTACCATTCGGGATGGCCTGCTATACCGAAAGAACTACAACTCAGATGGCAGAAAATGGCTTCTTGTCATTCCGCGCCACCTCCGCTCCGAGGTTTGTGCCCACCATCACACTGACCCGCAAAGCGCTCATGCCGGCCTCCTAAAAACCTATGATCGAATTCGTCAGAGGTATTACTGGCGGGGAATGTACAATTTCGTACGTCGTTACATTCGCTCTTGTACCGCCTGTCAACAACGCAAGATTTCTCGCCACCCCGCTGGCCCTCTCCAGCCTTTACCATGTCCAGCTCGCCCGTTTGATCGTGTGGGAATCGACCTCTATGGTCCGCTACCATGCAGTGCCGCTGGTAATCGATATGTCATCTCCGCCGTGGACCACCTGACCCGTTGTGCGGAGACTGCTGCACTTCCCGCGGCGACAGCCCGAGAGGTAGCCCATTTTCTCCTGCACCACTGCATTCTTCGACACGGCGCCCCTCCCGAACTACTGAGCGATAGAGGTCGTGCCTTTCTTTCCGAAGTAGTCCAAGAGCTTCTGTCGGCTTGCAAATCGATACATCGGACTACAGCGGCGTACCACCCGCAAACCTACGGCCTCGCGGAGCGTTTCAACCGTACGCTTGGGGACATGCTCGCAATGTATGTTACATCTGAATCTGGGAGCTCCAACTGGGACCAGATACTGCCATTCGTAACATTCGCGTACAACACTGCCACCCAGGCAACAACTGGTTTTTCGCCCTTCTTTCTCTTATACGGCCGTGAACCATCTTGTACTCTGGACACAATTTTGCCATACCATCCAGAGGCCTCTGAGTACAGTGCTTTGTCCGATATTGTACAGAAGGCTGAGGACTGCCGTCAGCTAGCTCGCACGTTTACCTCCAACACTCAAGGCTATTGCAAAGATCGGCATGATAGCGATACCCCTGCTCCGACGTTCCTGGCAAATAGCTTCGTTTGGCTATGCGTTCCTGCCACCAGCAAACTAGAAACGAAGTACCACGGACCTTATCGCGTCTTGGAACGCACATCCCCTGTTAATTACATCATCGAGCCAGTCACCCCTTCTTCCGACCACCGCCGCCGCGGCCGTGAGGTTGTCCATGTTAGCCGCCTCAAGCCGTATTACAACCCTCTGGTTGTCCCTTCCCCGTGAGTCGCCAGGATGGCGACTTCCTCACGCGGGGGAAATGTAAAGAAGACGAAGCAACAACTCTGCGGCATCACCATCACCACCATCGCTGGTTTCCGGCGCCCATCTCTCTCGCGCTGAAGCTGTTCCCTGCGGCTGGCATTCCGATCCCTCTGTGCCCGAATTACTGCCAGCGCTAGACGTTCAAACCATCTAATAAATCCACATTTCAAGAGGAATACCTTGATCTGGCGGATCGCGCATATTTTTTCCATCTCTGCAGAACACGTGGTCCTAAAAAGCAGCCAAACCGTTTGAGATGCCTCCCATGTGCTCATTGTATGTATAGAGAGAGGCTACGGTTGCCCAAAAGGAAAGAAATCGCAGAAATTAAGTGGACACGCGCCATGGAGCGGAGAAACCGAATGAAAAAACATATAGGAATTAAGAAACAAACTACGCTTACGTTTTTTCTTTTAGAGTTTCGAACCTTAACGCACATAGAGTAAGCATAGACAATGCTTGCCACGGGGATAGTCATCTGCCTGGTGTGTAAAATAACAAAAAATGCTTGCATGCGGGCATGCCCACCTTCCAGCCCAATTACAGCCGACGTGGGACCTAAAGTGGTTTAGCTAAGGCTGCCTCATTTGGACTTCACGAGGTCTTGGCCAAATTCAGCTTATTCCTATTCCACCTGCCCTCAAGTATACTACAAGGGGCTGATTGGGGCAGCATGTGGGCATGTCCGTTTTTTTTCCCCACTACAGTCGATGTAGGTTCGACAATGTTATAATATGGTCGGCCTCATTTCGGATCTATGAGGGCGTTCCCATAGACAGCCCACATTTAGGTTGGATTGCCCTCAAATGTCCGATAAGGGACCCTAGCTTGTGGTCTGGAGGCAGGAATGTGTTCTGCATTAGCCCTAGCAATGCCGCTATGGGACCCATGCAGGAGGAACAGGGGCAAGCCCAAATGGGTCTTGCCCACTTTTGCCCCATCGGGGACCGATGCAGGTTTTGTGATGGTTGCCGCAGCCCCACTTGCCTACATCGGACCTACTGGGGCCCCACATTCTGTGCTACCTGGGTTGTATCGGCTTCTTCTGCAGAGGTTTGAGTTTTGGGAAACAAACGGTTAACCCACACACAAGCGCTTAACCCACGCGCTTGATATTTTAAAAGCTGACTACTCACCTTGTCGTATATAATAAGGATAACTATCGGGCTCTATACCAAATATGAATTAACCGCGCAAGAGAAAAACGCAAGAGAAACTCGCCTTTCTATAAAGACTTCGCTGAGAAAAAAATTTAGAAGGATTGGTGCGAAGTTTTGTGTCTGATTACTTTATAAGCACTTTCTTTGAATTCTTGTAAAGTAGAAGTTTCTTGGAAATAGAGATCTCAAAATTGCCATTTCTAAGTAACCATGAGAGGAATGTTTTCTGCTCGAAAACAGTTAATGTCAATAACAGAAATCTGGCACTAAAGGATAGTTAAAAACTAAAGGGCATGACGTCCACTAAACACAACGGAAAAATGCACTTTGCTACTACGTCAACACTTTAGATGTAAAGTCTTGACTCAGCAGCTGTTGTTTGTTTCATGTGTGTTATTTTCAAGCACACGCATGACAAGAAACTCCGTCATTTGTCATCAAGAAAAGATCGGGTTGAGAGAACTTAACCAGACGCTCTTTATTAGAATGCAATAGGCGGGAAAAATAGTCTTTGAAAAGGTGTGCGCGGTTTTCGTTAGCATTGGTAATCACTTAGTAATGTAAGAAAAGCGGGCCATATGCAAGGAGACCCTGATTGTCTGCTGCAAGAGCAATCGTCGCTGTTGTCACCCTAGTGTTACTTCAGTCTACTCGCTGAGGAATCACCACAATGCGTGGTCCGCAGCGCGAGCCCTTGGAAATAGACAGTTTTAACGAGATAGTGTTCGTGACACCGTTGCCTCAAGATACACCTTCGGGGTTTTGAGGAAGAAATTATGTGAATGGCAATGGCAGGTGGCAGGTGGCATGCACGGCCATTCACTAGTCGTAGGGCGGTGCGACTCCGTATGATCGCCCGCCAGGGTTTATTTAGCAGGAGCTGCAAGCTTAGACTTTGCCTTTGACATCGGTGGGTGATTCCAGAAGCTAGCCTTCCAGTGCTCATTACTTTAAAGTTATATAGGCATGCTGGCTCCAGGTCCAGCAGGCACGTTCATACGGCTTCAATAAATAGTGGGTTTATACCTATGTGGAGTTTTCTTTCATATAACATCGTAACACACTGCTGCACACTAAAGAGTATCTTTCTGAAGGCCGATATTAAAAGATCTGTAAATCAGCGAGTAGCAAAATGCAGGTTCGTGAACGGGAATCTGCAAGGAAAGCCCATAAGAAGAGCCTATTGAAGACGAAGTTGAAATCTCCACAAAGTGGAGCTTACATGTTTGTCCGGCATGTTTTAGCCCAGGGCTTACACGCAGTCTCCTCGCATAAGGTAACGGTCTAGTGTTGTCGAAATTGAAAACACAAAATAATATTTTTGCCGAACGGAGAGCGGTTATGCACTCACAATGCAATGGTTGTACTAGAGCAACTGCCACTCCCTTCTCCCTCAATAATTTAAAAAATGTTTTCCACTCAACATCTAAATAAGAAATCATTTGTTCCTAAAAAATTAGAATTGGCAATCGCATTATTCACAATGCATTATTTAACTAAAGTGCGTGATAAGAAAAATTTCTTTACTTGTATGAAGGCGAAAACCTTCCTTGTGCAGTGACAGGCAGCTGGAAAACGCGTGCTGCTGTCGGGCACGTGGTTTAGCAAAGTGATTAGGGTGTACAATTGGAGACGCATAAGTCGATTAAAATCCTTATCACTGATTAGAGCCGCAGATGAATGGCATCTAGTTAACGAAATGATATGACATAACGTGCAGCTCTGAAAAGGCAACACTAGCGTCAGATCTTGCATGCGAAAGAGATGAAACCTGGCGTCACATGAAGGAATGTTAGTGTTGCCCTAAGAGCAAATGGCGAGTAAGAGGTGATGTAAAGAATACAAAGAGAACAAACGACAACCTAGGAGCTCAATGTTGCTACAAAAGGGGCCGGTGACGACGAAACTGCGCGCACGTGCGGGGTACGAGTTCTGCAGAGGAACGTCTGGGAGAGAAAGAGGAAGAAGAAGCGCGAATGGGATGCTGCAGAAAGAGACTTAGAGAAAGACGGGCGTAACCTTGTCTGAATATTCACAGTGTCCGTTACCTTTAACCAATTTTCGTTCGCGAATGATTTCGCCATTCATTCGAACCCCCAAAAGTTGTCGCTGTATATAGTCGATAGCAGTCCTCTGCACGCGACAAAACGTCGTAGAGCCAGCAGAAGTCATTCAGGCTAGCTCCAGGTGAATTGCTCTTTTGCTGCATAGGCGATAATGGGGGAAGACCCATGGTACATGAGTATCTGTTGTCTTTGCCGTGCCCCAGTCGTCGCTTTGGTGGCTCAACCACACCTGGTTGGCGTCCCTGTGCCTCGAACTCTCGACCAATTCTGGCACTCGAACCCTTGACTTTATGTGTGGTCTTACGATGCATAGTCATGTATTTTTAGACTGGCTATGTGCTTGATTTTACATTGGCTGGCTTGAAGGGGAAGCGGGTAAAGCAAGGTGATAGTGTAGGGTGCCTGAAATAGCATAGCGTTCACTCTAAAAGCGCTAAGCTGCGCTTGCGTACGTCAATAGTTCCAGTGCTTCAACACTACACACTCTCGATGATTTTGAGTGGCGAACAATCGCGCCCTTGTGAACTGGTTCTTTAGAAAATTGAAACTTCTCACCAAACATCAACCAAAACATCTAGATGCTAAGAACACGCTGCAACAGGTGAGAGAGAGAGAGACTCTTATGGAAAACAGAGAATTTTGCCGGCGTTTAGATTTAGCTGGCAGGCTGCTCTGTGTGGGAAGGGGAATCCGGGAGGGAAAGATTGAAAAATGGTACTTTCTCAATATCTAGAAATGCCTTATACAAGGATTCTACCAGTACTTAGTATAAAGAAGGACAAGCGAGCATATTAAAACACGTTTTGGAGCACTAGGCAACAGATTTTCTTAAACAGTGCCTAAAATCAGGGTGTGTACTATTTTATTTTTGATCATCGTTATTTATACTTTTTACCGTGAATAATATGAACTAGGAAATGTTGAAATACAGTGTGCAATGCTTTGTAGAAAAGGCAAGAGTTCCTGTTTGACGAACCTATTAAACGAATGACAATTTTAGCTCGACACTGGTAGACGCCCCATTTTCCAGTTTTTCGATCTCGCTGATCTAAGCTATAAATCACTATCATATGAGTCTGGCTTTTGACACATGAGACTGGCAGGTGATCAGTGCAGTAAAAATCACCCCCTGAATAATTTGGAGGAACAAAAATATCGGCAAAGCGAAGCCTTCAAAGAGTTCTCAACAATATCTGGCACCAAAAGCGTCTCATTTCAAACATATGCCTAGCTCTGCTAAACACAGTAGTTCATAAAACTACCACCACGTGTCCAAGGATGTTCCTTCTTACGCTTCCTTCTCTTCTTACAGTCCTCCCCCTTGCTTGGGGAGCGAGACGTCTCTAATCTTTGTGCTTTGTGCGTTCTCGCCACACACCGAGCCTTTCGAGGCCCGTTTGCTATTATCTGATTATTTCTTTTTTCACCCACAGTGTACGAGGCACGCCTATCATGCTTCTCCTCTTTGCACCCCCTTTTTTGCTGGGGTTCATGAAAAGAGAAGCCGGACCCACGGCGTACGCGCAGTCTTCGCCGAACTTCGTGTTGCCTTCTAAAAATGTTTGCGAGTCTGCATGCTGCTCCAGGAAAGGCTGAACTTTCCAAAAGCCGCTCAGCACACAACCTTGTTGCGTTGATAACCAGACAGTGTCGCCCTTAAACCTAGCAGTTGTTATCATTAGGTAAATAATCGAAAATTTGCCGAAACTATGAAGAATATTGTAAATACCGCTACGCAGTAATAGAGAAGATGCATAATGAACAATGAAGAGCCTGCACAGCTGTTAGGCGGAGAGCGAATGGAAAGAAAAATGGAGCTTACAGGGGTCCTGCAATATAATTCGAGGGTATTGTTTTCGAGTTTGTTGAAATTTTTCCTTAAGGGCGATGCTATTATGCCGTCTCTAATACGCGCATATTTCGATATTTATGAATATAATTTGCTCAAGAACCAAAGTTATGGTACCAGCGGTGCGGCACATAATGGTGGTTTTTTGCAGATGATATGACGTCACCTGGAGAATGTTGGACGATTGAATAAGTAGCAAATGCACTGCAGATTTTGTCCATTAGGAAATATATGCTGTGTCGCATTGTTGTTAACGATACGCCCCGCTCACCACCTGTAGGGGCGCCACTGAAAGCCACCTACGGGTGACTTCAGGAAGCCCAGGTGGACAGAGACCCCGACTGCCCCTTTGGTGCAGCAAGTGTGGCAGAAGTTCGCACGTGTGACTAGCTGTTTTTGTTGATGCATGACAATTATTTCCACGGCGACAGCATCCGAACATGCATTGAATTGCTTCAAAGCGGATTTTTGACCAAACACACCGTCGGACGTCCGCCCGTAGAGAGACAACCCGAACCGCGTTTACACGAAATGCTTACCTCTGTCAAGAGTTACTTATACAGGCTACACCGTAAAGCTTATCATGAGCACCATCCCTGTATTTGCGTTTTAAAATCGACAACAGGCTTGCACTGAGGTTGGAGAAAAACTGGTAAGTTCAGTTAATTTTCCTGGGGTGCCGCATTTTTCTGTTTCGCGCGCCCGATCAAGCGGCCGTTGAGAAGGGTGCGGAAGAGGAGCTTTGGCGGCAAGCTTGTCCGCGAAAAAAAGTGCTGGACTAATCGGAAATAATTTCCGCCATCTTTATTGAACTCGACACGATTGTAATGAGCCATTGAAATAACGAGAGCGCATCGTTTGTAGCTGAAACAACGAATGCTTTAAGTAGCGCTAGTTTTCGGTGCGACTGCCTTCCCGCATGCAGTCCCCTCTCGAGTTCCGCTAGATACTGTAGTGCAGAGCTCCGCATAACAGGACCGTCACCACGGCAGATGAGAACCGCCCACGACAATTGTGGTATACCTATTACTGCCTTTAATGTAAGCTTAAGAAGCGAGTGCGGCTACCCCGGATGTTCAGAAGAACATTCTTACGTTTTCCTGTCCTATCATCCAACGCTAGATATTTACTCTGATTTTTCTTGATGCCTATGCGTGTAGCTTGACATACCGCAAGTCGCGCTTGGAATACAAGAAGAAGAAAGCTGTAAGGCATTGAGTAATTCTTTGACCCTTTCGTGCTAAAGTTTCCGTTTAATATGCTTGTTTTTGTTGTTTTTTTTTTATGGCTGGCACCACAGCATTTTACCTGATCTGTAAAAGGTGAAAGGCTTCATTTGAAAATTTTGCGCCATGCATTTACCTTACTTGCTTTACCCAGGTTGAAATTAAATGCTAGAAAACCACTAATAATAAATTTAGATTTGTTTCTTCTTAGTTGTTCCTCCCGTAGACCGCCTGTAAGGTGTTGCAATATTGTGGATAGGTGCGCTGGGTTCTTCGGGTCCTTTTACTCGTCGTCATTAAAGACATTTTCGCTGCAGACCGACGTCTGTTGGCTAGCACGAACTTTGATATTTACTAAAATTGAAAGCAATGCAAACGTGTGTCCAGCAAGCTTCAGTAACTATTAGTTACAGAATGAGTCCCGGCGAATAAAATATCTCAAATGCTACATAAATTTCTAGCCAAAAGCTTCTTATTTATATACAGAAGGGAGGGTAAGGTGAGCCTCAGCAAAAGCTCCAGTTGGCAGACAGAGTTAGCACCCAACCATGTCAAAGGCGTTACACGTGCGGCAATGTTCCAACTTCATGCTTGTTAGAAACAGCATTATTTGCTCAAATTAAAAGATCTGCAGCATGCCCATTCAGCAAGTGCACGAACCGAAATATATTCCATGACTGAAAACTTAAGACTCAACCGTATAAAATCTAGAATGAGTAACAGGAACACACTAGCAATGCTTCACGGCTCGGGCACCATCTGTGTAAAAACAGATGTGCGCAGAGTTCCTAAACCAATGAATGTTATGTGTGAGATGCGGTGCGATCCACGTTGCTATTCATGTTGCCACTAAAAATTATTAGTTTACCCTTGATACCCCAGAGATGTCCCTGGATGTCGAGCATCCGTAAATAGTTGGAAATACTCTAGGAAGGTGCGATAAACCCTAATGGTCATTTGATTTTTCGCCATTCACAAAGTGCTGGCTGCAGATTCTGCTGTTTTTGGTAACTCCCAGAGGCCTTAACTAACCCCACAATAGATCTTTACTGAATTCACAGGAATGTAAATATGCGTCACCAAAAATCAACCAGATCTGGTAATGAATCCAGGGGAATATATCCAGTTACCAATGGGGCGCTAAAGCAAGTTGACATTCAGTAAATGTCATAATCATGAATTATTTTCTGCATCATAAACAATCGCAACACTGTTAAACGTGCACGCTTACATAGAAACCAAAGGAAAAGGGCCGCCGGGGATCTCCGCCTGCGTTCTGTGACGCCTCCACCACGTGGCGCAACCTCCACGATGCGCGTTGACAGTTGACAGCCATGTGGTCAGGACACGTGTTTCAAGGCTCCTGCGATTCTACTGGGCTACCGAAACGGACGGACTGGAGACAGCGGGATCTTGCAAAAGCGTAACATAGAGGAGTTATTGCTTTTATTAGTTTTTTTAGTTTCCAGCTAGTTTGGTTAGGTGATGCTTAAAAATAGATTTCAGCTCTTTTCCTAGCGGGCTGGATTTTGTGCCGGCAGCTAGGTGTTTCGGCGCGCTCATTCTTTAACTGATATGTTAGCTTTTTAGACAGGTATTTTGTTCTATGTTATTGGCATTCAACAGAATTTATTTGAACGCTTTTTCGCTAGTCGTTTTTGTGTGTTTCCTTAGCAGTCTGTGTATTCTCAGAACCCGTAGTTGAAATAGTTCAGTTGATATAGGCTTAAGGTGTGCTTCCAAAAGAAGGTTATGTATGCTCTGTGTGAGGCGAAGGCTAATCATAAGGAAACGTGTTGCGACTCGGTAGAGGAAGCGAAAGGCACTGACCTTTTGAGCTGGTGTTGCGTGCTGAGTGCGCGCCTAAGCAGGTTGGAACTAGAAAAGGTCGGTTTAGTGTCGTGTGAAAGCTTAGAAAATGAATTACGTTTATTAAGGGCAGAAACCAGAAGCTGCTGGGACAGCTTCATCAATTGGACGAAAAATGACCGGCACTGTCCTTGGAATCAACAAGGGTGGACGTTCCAGTTCCGGCCACGTGGCTGGGACAAGCACTGGCATGGACGGCAAAAACAAAGTAGGTTAGGCGGAGCTGAACCGACAGAGTTATTCAGAAGTAACAATTAAGAAGTTGGCAAAAACAAAAAAGGAGAAGTAAGGAAGAATGAAAATACCAGAGAGAAGTACACAGATAACGCAAAGCAAGAGCAACTAGTTGGGAGAGAGAGAGAGAGAATGCCCGGGTGCTTATCGCCGGGGAGTATACATGAGTAGGTGCAGTCGAGCTATCTTAGAACGTGTAAAGGGATAAGCGAGTATTATTTGGAACCTTCCAGGGATGACAATGAACGCATGCAGTGCGGAAAGAGACCGAAAATAGGCTGTCGAAAAATTCCCCAGAGCGCAATACGGTGATAGTAACCGCGGGGCTGAACGATGCTCTAAATGGTGACGCTGCAGGAGTGGTGGAAAGTTTGGCTCAGGGAGTTGATGATATTAGGGGATAGCACAGCAAGCGCAGATTGTTGTGTACACAGTACCAGAGGTGCTAGGATCGAACGGAAAGCTTGAGAAGGATGTGATGACATAGAACCATCCAATAAGAATGTTAAGCTCAGAGAAGCGTTTCGAAGTCGTTGAGGTAAACAGGGAGGTGCATAGATCAGGTTTTGGCAAAACCGTTCAAAGCGGTGGCATCCATTTTAACAGAAGGGAGGGAGCAGAGATCGGCTGCCGCCTGGCAGGCAGCGCTGTATTTTTTTTAGGTGGTCCGCGAGGGCTTCGGGCTCAGGGGTCGTTGGAAGTGAAGCAGAAGAAGGCCTGAGCCCATTAAAATGGCACAAAGGAGGTTAAGAAGGAAAAGTACAAAAAAAAAGAAATTTAACACTAGGATCAGCTACATAAACGTGCAAGGGGTAGAAAGAGAGCGAAATGGCTAGAGACAAAACAGCAATTAAAGGACGACGAAATAGGTGCGTACGCTCTAGGCAAGACTCATCTCAAGGATTTAGAAGATCCGCCGTTTATGGAAGGCTACGTCTCGGAAGGGTGCAACATAAGGAGAACGGAGAAAAAGGGGGGAGGAGTAGGTGTGCTGATATACCAAGGAACAAATTGGCAAAGAATAAAATCATCTTGCAAAGAGCATATGGGGGTATCAAGAACAATTGCCGGCATAAGGACATGGCTAGGGGTAGTTAATTTAGGAACAGGGCAGCAATGCAGGCAGGAAATCAAGGATTTCATGGAATGTCTCAGTGACGATATAAGCCAATTTGGAGACGGGCCGATATTACTCTAATGGGGGACATGACCGGCCACATCGACGATTAGGATGTTTACAATGATTGTAACGGGCAGCTAATCCTATATTTCGGTAAGGGACACAACCTAGTTATTGTAAGCTGAGAAACAAAATGAAAGGGACAAATCACATGGGAATTCCGGAAAAGGCAGATGACTATTTACTACTATGTAATGTCGCAGGGAAGTTATAGCAAGCTTAAAAATTGGAAATAGACGAAGAAGGGAAGTGTAATCTAAGAACGGGATTGTAGTGATGGAAGTGATCATAAACGTATTCGTCTGCAGATGAGACCCTTGATGAAAAGAAAAATGGAACTTAGACAAAAAGTAAACGCAAAATTAAAAGACGATCACATAGGGTAGATAGCAGCGGACATAGAGGAAGCAATTGTGAAACGATCCATGAAAGACTGGGTTTTTGGACAGGTAGAACTGCTTATAAGCAGAAACATTACGGAGGTTACAGAAGCAAACCGCTGGAATGGAAAGAGGAAGCCACTTAGCTGGTGGAATAAGAAAATCAGGGAAGCCAATAAATAATGACTGGCTGCTTCAAGGGAACACCGAGAGGCACAGAAAGCACAGGTATCTCGAAAGGAAATAGACTTAAATTGGAAGTGAGACAGTGAAATGGCTGGCTGGCCGGCGGTTCTTCTCGCTTCTCTTGCTTCTTGGCCTTTATATTAAGTGCCGGGTGTCTTGGTACCCATGTTACTCAGAGGAGCCCGATATTACCTGGGAGAATCTCCTAGTGACCTCCTTCCTTGAGGTTCGTGCCCTTGGATTGTTTTTTTGTTCTACGTTCCGATCTCTGGATGCTGGCTGGTTAGGCCTACCGGCTGCCTGTTTGGCCATGGCCGACGTGGTTGCTCCAGGCAGCGCACCGTCTCTGTGCGGCGCGTCCTGATGTCGGTAGGCTTCTAACACCATCGCGGACAAGGCTTAGTACCACCCCGACGTCCTTGCACCTCCTGGTGCGCTTCGTCAACCCAACTCTGCCTCCTCCTCCAGTCGCCATTTGGAGCCCGACATCTCTCAGCTGTCGGGGCTCCTGGTCCTTCCACCGCTGTCGACTGCGGACTCGAAGTCGCGGCAATCGAACCACTTGGAGCTTGGCACGGATACCGATGCCATGAGGGTCCATGAGCAGATCGTTGCGGCAACCCTAAACAAGGATAACAATATTGGTCCCGCAACTAGGGCAGTCCTTTTACCTCTGGTGTGTGCCCTGTACCCTTAGACTGCGCACTCCTTTGCGTGTGTGGTCGCTGAGCTGAGTCATTCAGAAACTCTCCTGACCTCTTTCGCTGCGCGAGAGCATGAACTGGGTGCCCTCCGAATGCTGCTTGCTGGCGTGACTACCCAGGACACAACGATTGCGGCGGACCTCTGCGACGTGAAGCGGCAACCCTAGGTCCCTCAGACATATGCTGCGATGTTTAGCGGTGATTCATATTCTCGTCAACAGGGAGGTGCTGCCATTGCAGGTCCTGCTGCGACTTCTGACCCATTTGGCTCTCTTTAGTCTGGAGACTTCTGCCCAGATCACCAGCCACGCCAGATGTTGCTAACTTCTGTCGCATCCTTGGGCCACGTTGGCAGCGAGGTGGTCGCTCTGCTCAAGGCGACAATCGATCCAGAAGGTGAGGTAAACAGCGCTGTTACTCTCCGCGGGCCTACCGTAGCGCACCGACGGTTACTTCTCGAGGGACTCTCAGGCCCTCGACCGTCTAAAGTCTGCCATCTCACGGATTGAGGCCAAGCGGACCTCCGTCAACGTCCTAATCCCGAAGCACCGGAACCCGCACGTACGACTGACTGGGGTTGACCCCAATATAAAGCCAGATGAGCTCATCGCATGCACTCAATCACCGGAAGCACGCTCTTCATCTGGACACTTCTTCCTTTAAGGTCAGGCTCTCTTTTGCTCAGAGCTCCGGACAGTTTGTTCACGTTATTGAAACAGACCCCCCCCCTTTCACCCCGATTTTGCCAGTTTCTGCGTGGAGCGTCGGGTAACCATCGATTGGACTTCCGTTGTGGTCAGTGAGGACCTGCATGTTCCCCTGTCCACTTTTTGTACGCAGTATGGCCACGCTTTGAAGAAGTGCAAGCTGAAGAATGATCCTTTGAAGGCGTGTTGTACCCGTTGTTCGGGGCCACATGTCTTGGCGGCTTATTCTAGCGGCGTCCGGGACCCCAACGTTAAGTGTGCCCCCTCTGCTGCCATCGGTCCCCCTTCAGATCACCATGCGGGACATGAGTTGTGCTCTGTTTTGCACGAACGTTCGGTCAAAATCTGTGTCCGAACTATGTATGGGCCTCAGCAGTAAGGTGAGCTTACGTCTCTAGCACGTTGGCACCCCAATACGTAGCCCAAACATCGAACACATAGAAATCTGGTAATGGAGCTGTAGGAGTTTCAGACAAAAATAGGGTTTGTTTAAACAATACATCTGCACCACCCTAATCAGAGCCGACATTATCTATTTGCAAGAGGTAGGAACCGCAGGTCACCAACGCTAGCCAGCTAATACACGGCCCTTCAACCCACGTGCCGTCGGCTGCAATCCTCGTCGCAAACGACATTACTGTAATCGAGCACTCATGTCCGAACCGGATATTGAGCCCTTAGCGATAGAAATGTTGCCTGACAAACTGGGCTTTAAGAGCACATTCGTCATTAACACGTACAATCCGCCACGACCCGCAAAGGCTGACTTCACCAACCTCCATTCCGAAGCCACCCGACTGGCGCTAGAAAATCAGCTTATCGTGGTCGGGGACTTCAGCGCGCCCCACCGGAACGGGGGGTAAGAGTCAAACTCAGCCAGAGAAGTGACAGTCGAGCGAGCAATAGAAGCCATTGGCTGGGAACTCCTCATCGACCCTCTATATCCGACCAGAGGAGGCAACAGCGTCATCCGTGACTCCTGCCCTGACCTGACCCTGATCAAGAACGTTGCTGAGGCTACATCGACGAACCTAGAGAAAACCCTGTGAAGCGAACACTGCATACTAAGCAGTTCCATATCATCTACGAAAATCCGCAAGAATCTGGGCACTGCCCACATAACCAACTGGCCCGAATTCCGCAACGCACACGTCTCCTCATGTCCAATCCAGTCCATACAGGACTGGAGCGAAGACATCAAACAAGCAGACAAGAAAGCCACTGAAAAAGTACAACACACACCGGAAGCCCAAGAGGTAGACCGCCATCTTCTCAAGCTATGGAAGAAGCGCAGCCGGCTTGTGAGGCGATGGAAATGACAGCGCCTAAATAGACTTCTCCGACTGCGGATTACGCAGCTCACGGAGAAAGGCCAGACATACGCACCAACCTAGCACAACAAAATTGGTGACAGTTTTCCGAGTCATTGCGAAGAACGCTGGCAACCTCCCGTACCTGGGCAATCCTGCGGAGCCTCATTGACCTCTCTAAATCGAAATCCGCATTTACACGGACCCTGAAGCGTGTTGCTCACCTTTTTTCGGGGGACAACTTCACGCTGCTTCAGGCTCTAAAGGACAAAACCATCCTCACCAGCACCACTCCACCCTACTCTTTCACTACCAGGGCGAGGAAAATCCGGCACTCGATGCTCCCATCTCTGAAGTCGAGGTGTATGCTGCAGTTATGCACTCGCAACATAGCGGTCAGAGCGGACAAGGTTAGCAAAGCCATGATCCGCAACTTCAGCAAGGCATAGATCAGCGACCACATCAAGTACCTGAGCGACTTGCTGTGAGAAAAGAATGAAATTCCCTGTGAGTGGAAACGCTCGGAGATAGTCGCAGTTCTGAAACCAGGCAAGAAGATGGCGGTCAAAACGCTTCGACCCATATCACTCACCTCGTGCCTGGGCAAGCTCTACGAGCGAGTCATCCAGACACGACTTGAAAACGACATAGAAGATAACGCTCTCTTCCATCCCTCCATGATCGACTCTAGGTCGAGCCTGTCCACTCAAGACGCTTTCCTTCTCCTCAAGGAGGAGGTACTTCCAACGTTCCGAGAGGAGGCGAACACCACATTATGGTGCTAGATCTCAAAGGCGCGTTTCATAACGTGTCTCACGAGGCAATCCTATCCGAGCCCAATGACCTTAACTGCGGCGAACGCACCTTCCGATACATCAAGACCTTTTTCTCCAACCGAACGGCAACAATAGGAATGGGTGACATAAGATCGGATCTTCAAGACGTGCCAAACAATGGCACGCCCAAGGGATCGATCATTTCCCGCTCCTCTTCAACATCGCCATGATTAGAGCCTATAACGTCTTAATTTGCTTTGCATTTTGATTTAGTAAGGAAGTCTTATTACTCATACAAGAGACCATACTTACTTGGGCCATTGCAACTCCTAACACCTCTTTATAGCAACCAAAGAGTGGCTGTTTGATGCACCCTTCCTGTTATATTTCTCACGCTGAAATGATTTTTGCTCATCCAAACAAAGGAAGCTGTGGAGCCAGACACTGCGCCAGTATGTAAATTGCCTTCTAGGTGGTTGAAACGGATGAAAGAGAAGTGTCCTTTAAAACCGTATACGCACGAAGAGATGACAGTCAATGAGGCAGCCATACGGCTGCAAAGTACAAGTTCCTTATGGCACTCTTATAGGGAAGGCCTAATCACAGCCTCAGTTGCACACAGGGATACACGTGGGTGCACACATGTAAGACAACAATGGGGCCCCATGATGCACGGTCTGTAATTCGTGCAGTGATGGGCAAAAAACTTCTTCAGATCTATGTGATGAAAAGAGGGCTGAAGGTTGAGCCAAGGCACGAGCAGCCTTTATCAGTAAGAATGAGAGCCATGTTGACGTTTATGTCAGAGAATGTGGCCTTTTTCTCTCATGCCACAAACCATATCTGGGTGCAAGTCCAGATAGTATTGTTTCATGCAGCTACTGGGAGGCTGGCCTTATTGAAATTGAACTCCCAATGAATGTGGAAGTATTTTCAAAGCGAGAACAGAGTAATGGTAACCTGAAGCCTAGTAGCAAGTACTACACATAAGTGCAAGTGGATATGGGTGCGGCTGAGATGAAGTCTTGTGTGCTGTTTGTTTACAGTAAAGAGAAGTGCTTGCAGGTTAGAGAGCTGTTCGATGAACCCTTCTTTATTGAATTAGTCAACCGCTGCACATTTTGTATAAAGACCCAGTTGCTGCCGTTCATTTGAAACAAATACTGAAGCAAGTGTTTTGAAAAAAAAAATAGCATGTTTGGGCATGTCTTTAATGTGTCTAATACAAAGAAGGAGAAGAGCTCTCGAAAGCAGGACTGATTTAATGGTTAAAGAGCATATCTTTATATATGGTTATATGCTTATCTGTTTTGGAAAATTGTAAATTGTTGGGTTTTTTCTTGTAACGGGACACAAGGGCTCAAGGGTGATGTGGAATAATTGGGATCTTCAGCACGCATTGGGATTACACAGCATATGGGTGCATAGGCATGCGCAGAGTTCTACATTAGTGGGAGCCAAGTTTCAATACAGTGACACCCCCCCCCCTACCACCAGCCAAAATGTAGTTCCAAGAGGAGGAATGGTTAAACAACATTTATTTTGATGCGATGGAATAATGACACATACAAGATAATCTGCGTTTAAGAAACAAAACAAGCTTCATTTGAAGGAAAGGTGACTTAGAACGTAACACTACAAGTCATCGGCCCCCAGTATAGCAAACAGCTCTGCATGGACATAGCCCTGCATGTTTAAAAAGGATGGCACAGGTCCGACAGAGGGAGGTATAGGGGTGAACATAGCACCCCTTAGAGAAATTGGGGGCGGCCGCCGCCCTGCCCTCCCCGCCCCCTCTGCACACGCCTATGTATGGGTGTATTTACTATTCCGACTCCATACATACATAGCCACCACAGCTGGGATAAGGCCCAAGTCTACCTGGTCTGTAGCCTAGAACTTTACCTACTAATTAATTTTCTGCAATCTGTTTTGTGCAAGCTATGAAAGAGGCTTCTGAGATTTTGCATGTGATATGTGAACTTCCTGCAGTGTGTTCAGTACCAACATTGGTGTGTTTTAGCCATGTAAAGGCTCCTCTCTGAACCTCTGTAGGTGACTGTTGGAGATTACCTAAATTGCAGTCTTAATTCGCAGTCTTGTTGGAGCCTATTTGCAGCTCCTGATCATTGTGAAGAGAAATGTTAGTCAACATTTCACACTATAAAAGTGTTGTCTTATGCTTGTTGATAATAATGCTTATAATTTTTCTATTCTAGTCATTTCATGACTTTAGTTGTGTGTTTTAATGCAGATTTGTGATGACCAGGTGCATAAGAAGCAATAAGTTTTGTTGCTTGTTTTAGTGTTGCTGACGGAAATGTTGTGTGACTATGCAAATAGCCTGTGATACATGAAGTTCAGGCTTTCCTGGGAACAGTATTTTCAAAACAGATCTGTGATATGTATACAAAGAATTGCAAGAAGCAGCTATGATTCTTCTCTAAGGTGCATAATTTACGACATGAATGTCTGTTCTCTTTGGAATGCATTGATGATATATGCACAAGCAGAATCATTATTGTGAGGAGCATGAAAGAATTGGAAAAATAAGTGTGCTGCTGTATGTAGTTTCGTTTCATTCTGAAACTTTGTCTGATACCAGCATTTAAAACACTGGACTACTAGTCTAAAGCCAGCTTGTTTAGACTGTTTGTGAAATCAGCTCCATGTGTATGGTTATTTATTAATTTAAATCATTCAGGGCCAATACTGTATTGCAGAGGGGAGCCGTTGAACATATTAATCCAACAAACATAACAAGAGCATAATGTTACGAGATGTTACTGGTTATACAATTTTAGCTAATGCATTCATGGAATAAACGGCTATCATTGATTAGTGTTTGTGATCTGGGAAGGTTATTCCACTTGTCGGATGTACGGGGCGAAAACAAATGAAGGCAAGTTTTCGTTCTGCAGAAAGGTACGTACATCAACTTTGTGAGAATTCCACCCGTAGTATTAGGCACTGCGGCGATAAAATAATTTGCTCTCGCGGGTGATAATGATGAAAACTTTATTTGAAAGTATGAAGACGTAGTTTTTTGTGATGAGATACAAGAGATGACAGACCGAGGCTTTCTTTCTTGCTGAATGTGCTTGCAGTTCTATTATTATAGGAGAAGAAGAACCATAGAGAAATATTTTTATCAGTTTCCATTAGGTGCGTTAGGTTCTGTCGGTAAGGATCCCATACTGATGCTGCGCATTCGAGTTTAGGTAATATGGTGAGGGATTTGAAGAAATAAAGTTTCAGAGAAGGTGCTTCAAAAAGTTACAACGAAGATATCGAAGTGTTTTGCTTGCATTAGCATGTGTAACATGAACAGTGCAGGTAACATTGTTAGAGATGTGGACACATAGGCACTTATACGACAGCACTGAATCTAAAAGCATGACATTAATGTAATACGAGGATAAATTATAATTCACTCTACACACATGAATTCGGACTTGTTAGCATTAAGGTCGATTAGCCATGGTTTGGACCATGCTGAGCTGGAATCGAGATCAGAATGAAGTTAGCATGTTGCCATCACTTTTTATTTATATGAATAGTATGTAGTAATCGGCGAATAGGTGAATTTTCGAAGAAATATGGGAAGGTAAATCGGTAATGTAAATGAGGAAAAAGCGGACCAAGTAAGCAACCTTGAGGAACATTACAAACAACCATACTTGGATCCGAGATGAGGTCGCTAATCGAAACGAACTGATGGCGGGTTGTAAGAAAAGTGTCAAGCAAGGTTGAGTCCAGGTTAAGCTTCTGTAGCTTGTGGCAGACTTTATCAAATGCTTTTGGCGAAATTTATAATACGCAGTCAGCTAGTGAGTTGCGATCAAGAATGGCATGCAACTTGTTAGTAAAAGATACAAGTTGAGTTTCACACGAGTATGATTTTCAAATACTGTGCTCAGATTGGAAAAACAAAGAGTTCGATGCCAGGAAGTTAGCTAGGTGAGCACACATAATGTATTCAAGAAGTTTACAAGGAATGCTGGTGAGCGAAATTCATCGGCAATTTATTAGAGATTTCTTGTTACTTGATTCGTGCAGCGGAATTAATTTCCCGACCTCTTGAAATATCGTTGCGCTTTTGAAAAACAGACATAGAAAATGATTCGGGACAATAAAGCACAAACTATCAAATGAAAGCTTATTACAAAGAACACACATATAAATGCTGTAAGAATGAAAACATCACAAAAATCGACACGTCGGCAATGTTGACATCGTATCATTGGGTAAACGTGGTTAATCTGTCACAAAAGATCATTGTATCTTTTTTTACTGCCTGCAACCTTCCATGTGGCAGGTCGCAAACGCTGGTCTAGTGATTGCCGGAGAATTTCTGTTATTATATGGAAAAGTAAGCACTTGTAAATTTTAGAAACTTAACATTGATCAGATTGGAACCTGAAGCAGCAGATATTTCTAGTAAAGTAATCAATTTCAGAACGCCGTCATGGTAAGTTGTTACTGGATGCATGGGCCTATAACGAAGACTCGACTAGGAGAAGGGATATTTGCGGAGATAGAAAAACTGGCAGTGAACACGTAGTTTAGAACAGTTGGCTGTAGTTCAGGAGGGGGGCGGGGGCATAATCCGTTACTTTTGTTAAGCATGCTACGGATGTTTAAAAACAAAAACTCTGTGTTAGGTGTGCTCCCGCTCTTCCCCTCCCTGTCTCTTAACTTTAATCAAGTGAAAATGCACCTTCGTGATAAGTATTTATGTTCTGTGACGTAGCTATTTCTGGAATGCTATCAGAGAAATTATTGCTGTGCCTACAGTTTTTCGTTCACTGTTAGAATAGTTAACATATACTAGCTGTAAAATGCCTTCATAGCTAGGAAGAACTTCCAGCAAGTGTGCAGTGGGCTGTGAGAGTGTTGCAATCAAAGCGAGTCTTGTGAACGCAAAAAAGTGGTCAACAAAAGCAGAAAATACACGTCGGGAGCTAATGCACACACTGCAACATCATTTTTTATGCCGGCTCGGCAGACGCTGGCAGAGGTATTTAACCTTTGCTCGCAATAGTACTTGGTTGACATACATTACTAGAGCAAGGGCTCATCAACAAAGTTTGTTAAAAGTGCACACATGTACCTGACCTTGTTGAGCTGGCCAATCAGGCTGTTGGCAAACACTTGCGAGAGGATTCGGAAGTTCTTCACCCTTCTTATTACTCGTATTCGAGGGCTTGGTATGCGTCTCGTCTCTGTTTCGTCCTCTCCTGACAGTTGTGAGCGCCCATTTATAAATGGCGGATCAAGTTTTGAAAAAGCTACTTGCATTCGTCAACTATGGTGAATCCTCTGTCCGCCATTACACTGCACCCAGGTTAGAACTTGTCAAGGACGCCACATGACAGTGTTAAGGCCTTATCGGTGAGCCTTCCAGGTACAAGATCTAAAACAAACATAACGAACCCATTGGGGCTGCATAGTATCAGGCCTTTGACTGTTATGTCTTTTTGTAGAATGAGTATGTTTACTCTGAACTCTGAAGGATGAAGGGGGTCTCATGAACATTTCAGTAAAATCCATGATGCCATCGATTGGGTTGTATTATTTTCAGATAACGCATCAGATCGGTACTTATCACAAATGGCAGGTGGTATCCATGTTGGCATCTGCATAAAAAGTTGAAATGGAATTATTGCAGCCTTTTGATTAAAACATCATTTCACCATCTGCTAGATATATTGTGTATTTTTGTCTTACTTGATACAGCCTGTTCAGAAAATCCAGCCAGATGATTCATATCCGTGATACTGTCGTCTGTGACATGCAGAACCTATTAAAGAATTTAATTTTTATGAGCAATGTTTCTACTATGTATTGCACCAAGACATTTTTTTGTAATATAGCACAGGCGAATAATATAACCGTTTTTGATTATTTGTGTTCATTCGCTAGTAAATCATGCAACATCACAAGAGAACTTTGTGTGTAGGTGATACCACCTGCTTATTTCAGTGGAGTAGACAGCATTTTAACAGTAGTAATAACACAAGACCAGCTTGACCAAATGTTATTGCTTCTGAGTCATACACAGGCCGCACAAGAGCCTGGGCCAATATCGTCAGTGAGCTGGCAGAGATCAGCCCTATGGGGCCCAGCGCCGCCGTCTTATGGCTGGTATTGGTTATGCCATTCTATAACACGTCCAACACTGGCCCTCAGGATTCCATTGGTAACCATTATTGGTCGTACCTATTTATGATGATAACAACATTGGTCTGTCATATCCTATGCTTTCACAACATCGGTGCTGTCATTATACAAGGATGGCAATGATGGGCCTGGATATCCGGTGTATCACCAGTGTTGGCATTGCCATTTGATAAGGATGGCTATAACGGACAGCGTTAGTTCTCAGTCCACTGACGTTGGCCAATATATGGCATATGCTGGACAATAATGTCAGCTCTATTAAAATGGCCCACCAAAGTCAGATATACACTGGCATACCTTACATATAAACGGTATTCGCATTGCCATTCCATAAGAACGGCTATATCGAACAGAGTTAGCCGATACTCCACTGACGTTGACCAATATATGGCATATGCTGGACAATACTGTCAGTTCTGTTACCATGTCCCGCCAAAGTCGGATGCATTGGCAAGCGCTTTAGTAAACATTGCTTTCTCTATTTTGGCTACTGGTCAATATTACATGCAAATTAGCATGTTGCTAGAATTATTGTGTGGGAGACCGCATTAACGGGCTTTTGCTGTTGACAGGCTTATTTAAGATTTGACAAGATTCGTTAACTGTGCTGTTGTAATCGATGCTTTCAAGTTAACTTTGTAATTTTAAATGCTTGGAAATCTCGTGTCTAATTATTATAGTTCCGCGGTGCTGATTTCCGTCGTGTATGCTTTATTCCCACCTAGCTGTTGTTGATGTTGCTTGGAATTACATCGTGTTCTTTACACTAGACCTTTATTGACTTAAGCTGGCACTGTAATCAATCCACATGTATACTGTGACGAATTTAGATGAGACTGACAATCGGTCGATGGCGTCAAATATCAATAAGTTCACCACCACTTGCCAGTCCGCCAGGGCGGCGGTGGCGATAACTAGCTGCACGCCGACCGAGACTAGAAATAATCAAAACTACATGTTATATATCATGCATATGCAATGGTTGCTATTTTTGTATTCTATTCGGCAATGGTCTAGGTTCTTCCGTGGCTGCTCCCGTGGCAATTCCTGCTGCTCCTGGCGAAGAGAATTACAAAATTTTTAGCAAATGTCTTTGCCACCGAGCGTATTAGTTTTACCAACAGTGACTTCAAACAGACGATTACCGCAGGACGCGCATGCAGCGCGATGCAATTATTGTGCGATAAGCGTTGGCCTATTAATACTTTTACGTGACTCAGATCGACTATTGCGAGCGCGCTTTCATTGAAATACACTTTAAAAATAAACTAGGCCGTTTAAGCTATACGAATAAGAAGCAACGGAGCGCATACTTTCGCTTAAGCGATTTAACATTAGGGATCTAAATTGAAGCTGGGATATTGAGCGGTAAATTAAACGTCGTTCCGCACATGCATGGACGTTCCCACATATCGCAAATCGTATCGACGCTTCCTGCTTCGTTTTCTTTCTAAGAAGTATTAGAAAAAAAGTAAAAATGGAGAGAAAAAAACTTCACGTACAATCACAATATAAATAATAATAAGGTTGTGCTGAAAAAAATTAACTGGGTTACATGTTCACTTTTCTTCATCGCAGTCGTTCGCACATTTTTTTTTCTCAAGCGTCCGCTCTTGTTGACGGCACACTGGGCACTTCTGTTCCAGTCCACTGATCGCACTCACTCGCGCCGAAATATGGACGCTCTGTGAGCTGCTTACTAGGTCCATTGAAAACATTACAAACAAGGGAAGTCAAACATGGAGGCACGGCGCCAGCAACAGCGGCACTGACGTGCCCGAGCGGATGTGCTCTGCAGGCTAGGTTGTCGGGTTACATGCTGCGCGATTGAATCCAAGACGCAGGCCCTGACGCCCCACGTGTGGTTCAAGGTGCACACGGCCGCCGCCTAGGCAGGAATGTACGACGCAATGCGTCAGCCGCTATACTTTACGGCGCTATTTCTTTCATATACTTATTTGACATAAGTAGAGCTCGTTTAACTTACGTCTTAGGCTTTGCAAACATGTAGACCATCGCATACGTGTATAATCAAAAGTACGACTGCAATGACCATGACGCATTAATCAGTGATTAAATATCGCACACGTACAGTACTGGTAACGGCTCTATGATCATCTTGAAACACTCATTTGGCAAACGAGTACGCCAGCTATTTGCTAAACAAGCCGCGAATATTCAAATCACTGCAGTGGCAAAAATGATCACAGAGCCAGGCAGAGTCGCCCGCGGCAAAGCGGCGGGCCAGTTTCCACATTTCACAAGAACTTGAAACGCGAAATATATCCGCGTGGGGCTTTGTCACACTGAATTTTATATGAACACAAAATAGCTTCATGTAGCAGCCAGTATACATGAACGGCAGCTCAGCAGAACATTTGATTCCACGGCATGCGCATGGATAGCATAATTTTAGAATTGCTGGTTAATTTTTTTTTTTTGCACAAGAGCGAAAAAAGAAGTCAGTAACGTTTCTCCGCTTTTATTCCCCCCCCCCTTTCGCGAGTCCGTCGTCGTTCACTGCAATACACTGCTTGCGCTACATATGGCAAGAATACTGCATAGAGAAATGTGCTTTTATCGCATTTTCTTGGCCAATAAAATATATGCAAGAAACTAAACTGTGAGAAAGAAACAAGCGCCTAATGAACCGGGCCAACAAACAACTAATTTAGGAGATAGAATGATGCTGACGGTGCAGATATACAACTGTCCTTTAGAAAGAAAATGTAAATATCGAATGCAACTTGGTTATAAGGAGGTGGCAAGTAGTGGTACTGAGGTGCCAATAATTTTCAACAAACTTGCTTCAAATCCTCATTTCAGGGTGATTGAAATATTCCGCTCGTTTGAGCACTATTGTATGATAACATTTTCGTTGGTATGCTACAAGTGAGCAAAATATTCATAGTAGAATACAGCATTCACAAAATACAACTTGAGCAGGTTTGGGTGCTGTAAACAAAACAGCTGGGCGCCTCTACAGAGCGACGATGCGCTTCGCTTTGGGCACGAGCCCTACATAGATGAGCAGCAGTAGCAGCACATCGTTCAAAGCTGGTTCAAGTCCTACCATCTAGGAAACGCTTGCTAAACGGAAGGTAAAAAACCGAGGTCGCTGAGCTGCCGAAAAACCGATTACTACAAAGCCCGAAGGTTGACGCGACAATCGCTTAGCCGGCATGACGCTCAGTTGCCATTTTCTTTCAAAGAGGGCGCTCCGTTGTTTCTTCCATCCAATGGCCGCTCGCACGCTTGACTCGACGTTCAGTAGCACCGCGCACGGAAAATAGTTCTTTCTTCAAAAAGTATTCCATGTGTGTGTTCAAATTTTTTTATTGCGCTTTTTAAAGCCTTTGTGTATATTGGAGCAAAATATTAGCCTCTTAGATTCAGGATCTTTTAAATTACAACCGTTGTCTCACATTTCATTGTTTCTGCAGGTTGCACAAGCCATGTGCTAGGCAGATTTGTCTTCTTTTAGAATCTGCATTACGTTGTTAACTTTTCAAAAGTGGCTATCAAATGTCTGCGACTTTATTCCGATCATTTTGCAGCTTATTTCAGGGTAAACCGTTACTGTTTTGCTGAGTACTAATTTCCTGAAGTAAACAACTGCGTGGCATTGTAGCCCTAAAAGCCAACTTTGGATATTCACGGCGTAGAGCCGACGCGTGGCTAGACCGCTCGGGTTCCGTCGGGTGACCTCGGGCGGAGTCGGGGGATTCCTGGCAAAAGCATATTTTCTCATTTTCTCGGGTCCCTTGGGTTGGGCCGGGCACCCCGATTTCGAGAACATGCAACTTTTGCAAAGGCGCAGATGCGGCTCTGGTGCGATAAATCGCTAACCACATGAGTCGCCCGGCAGCATGATGCGCGATTGGCTGAGGACCACCAAAGCATTGCTGCTCGTCGCTGCCGCCCAGGTTCTGGGTTTTCAGAAAATTGCTCATGTTGCTGGAACCAGCTCGCGAGGCAGCCAATCACAAAAGGCTTTGGGGTACTCACCTTCGTTGTTTTTTTTTTTGCATGCAAAGTTTGTTTCCCTAGTCCGGTATGAGCGAAAAACCAGCAGACGCTCATTTCGTCTTACCCGCGCATATATGAGCGCATCGAGACGGTTTAGTACAAGCTAATGCAAAACAAAAAGGCTAGTGTGGCTAGACATTGCTAATTTTCGAAAGTTGCTGGAGAAAGTCACTGCTGGCAATCATGTCTGCATCGCAGTATAGTAGCGCGCCGCGGCGCTGGGACCTTTTTTTTTTTTTTTTTTTGGGGGGGCGGGGGGGGGGCGCGTCATGTTTCAAAAAATTTCGTCAGTGCGGCTGTTTAGTGCAGAAAACTGGATATAGCGTACCTCTACTTCTTTACCAAAGGGAGAGGCGACGCTAACAAAGCAAGGTTGAAAACGCGTCTCTGTCGCTAACCGAGGTCCTTCGCTCTGTGCGATGTGCACCAGCGGCAGCTACAGGCGTTGGCGTCGTCGTCGCGCGATGCATCGCCTGGGATTGTCGACTATTTTTTTTCTTTATCATTGCTTCAGCTGCAATAGATGAGTTTAAAAACCTACAAATCAGCTTCTCTGTGCGGCAAACGTTCCTGCACAATGGCGGCTTAGACTTTGGGGTAATAGTTGGGTACAGTGCTAGCACATCGCCTGACGGGTAGGGTAATTCCCACGCCTCTGCCCATTCGTCACAGTATTATTCGCGTGCGCATTGTCGCCCCACTATTACCCTCTCCGGTTAGTGTCTCTTTTCTAATTTATTTTTCTTCACCCCTAGGGTGACAGTGCGCCCCCCTTTATTCCAGCATTAAGAATGCCCAAAAAGCCTTTTTCTGACAATGGCCTGTGCTTGGGGAACTGCATCCGAAGCAGCGTGGACTGTGGTAGATGCATGCACTATACCTAATATCCCTGCATCAGTTTCTGTCGCCACTGTGCATGAATTCTTTCCTCACAGGGAAGTCACCGTGTAGGTTTCGCAACTGCTCTATTGTAGCATGTCGAGCAGGGCCGGAGCCTTAGTGCGAGCGCTGGGTGGGCTCAGGCAATTTCAGTGCCAGGCTGCGGGCTCGGGTTTGTGGCGTGAGGCCTGGGTCTGGCTCAAAATTTATGCTCGTGTATACGTCTAGTCGCGTCGGTTGTGTGGCGCACGTTTGGAGCCGTGCCTGCTTTTAATTTTGTTCTTTGCACCGTGACACTTTGCTCCAGCATCAAGACTGCATGAAACATCAGTATGCATTTTCCGGTCGTTATACTAACTGATCGCCCCACTGCCCTGGCACATGTATGTTATTCCGTGTGTAACAAAGAGTTGCGAGTAGTCCATTTTTTGAGGCAGCTTTCATTTAGGACTCTTTGCTCTATGACGCCCGCAGTCAGGCTGCTCCACTTGTATCATCGCACTGCTTTTGCACCAGCAATAAGCTGCCATCAAAGGGTGCTGCCTGATTGTGAGGCAGACAACATCATCAACATTTTGGTGCTCATAACCTGTCACCTATGAGGCTGAAACATGGAGGCTGACCAAGAGAGCTCTACTTAAGTTGAGGACAACCCAGAGGGCTATGGAAAGAAAAATGGTAGGGGTAACATTAAGAGATAGAAAGCGTGCAGAGTGGGTCAGAGAAATAACTCAAGTTACCGACATTCTAGTGGAAATTAAGAAAAAGAAATGGACATGGGCAGGACATGTAGTGCGAAGAGAGGATAACCGATGGTCGCTGAGGGTAACAAACTGGATTCCAAGGGAAGGAAAGCGTAGCAGGGGGCGGCAGAAAGTTAGGTCGGCGGATGAGATTAAGAAGTTCGCAGGGGGCAAGTGGATGCAGCTAGCAGAGAACCGGGTTAAGTGGGGAAATATGGGAGAGGCCTTCGCCCTGCAGTGGGTATAATCAGGCTGATGGTGGTGAACCTGTCAACAACTGTGGGAGCCTTGCCATAAAACATGCTGTGTGTAAGAAAACATTGCCTCGGTAAGTATGACAGGTTGCCTTTGTTTTGCATTCACATATTGGCTTTAAATGCACTGCTGGCCTTTTGCTATACGATTGCGTGCTATATGACTTTTTCTGGCTTGTTAGCTCAAGGTCTAATTGTTCAGGAGTCTTGCCAATAGTATGCAGAAAATAATATCTTTCGTTTCTTTGGCAGTGCTTTAATAGCTGGTGCTATATTTCGTGATGGAGGCAAAAAGCAAGGCGCCCGTGTGCTGTGCGATGTCAGTGCACGTTAAAGAACCCCAGGTGGTCGAAATTTCCGGAGTCCTCCACTACGGCGTCTCTCAAAGCCTGAGTTGCTTTGGGACGTTAAACCCCACAAACCAACCAAACCAACCAACCTATATTTCGTTGCTTTATTTCAACAGTATGTGACTATTTCAAGTTGAGGCAAGATTGAGTGAATCTGTGGTGCAATAGCACAATAACAGACATAGCTTATTGAAATGACGAACTAGTTGTCATTTGAGTAAAACTCGACTTGGGAAGTGAAGGTGCTTTAAGCAATGGAATATTTAGCATACTTCATTATGTTTGCATTCCAAGAATTCGCAGGAAGGATGTATTGAGGTAGCAGAGAAGAAAGCCTCAATATTGCTCCGGTTATTTACCTTCCACTCTCACTTCAGTACTACTGCCTGCACTATATGTATTTGTTCATACAGATATGCAGTTACTGATTGCTTGTACATTGTTGATTGCCTACACTTGGTTCAGCCGTGTATATGTAATATGACTTTGACATAAACCAGGCCATTACTTTGCTCGAAGTGACAATTATAAATAATTCTCTCCCAAAGCCATTGAGATTCGCCATTAGCACCCAATTCGCTTTATTCGCAGCTGCAATGAATTTATACTGTAACCCTAGAGTAAGATATTTACAGAAAGATCATCATGAAGTACTCGTTCAAATTTTGTAATTTTTAGAGAGCATTTTCCTTTTTTTTTGCATGTGCTTCTGAGTTCGGAAAATATGAGCAGACTTTCTTACAGTGCAGGAGAGGTGGGCTGCAAGACAAAAGGAAATTATTAGTACAGCTGCTTATTCAGGGGTAAATTGCTTGTGCTTTAATAGCACCAGATCGTGACATTCGATGATGTGCGCCCAATTCACTAACACCCCTAGCGTGTCTCTTCGACCGAGCGCGAAGTTATTAAGTCACAAGTTAAACAAATGCTCGATGATGATGTTATCCAGCCTTCAAATAGCCCATGGTCCTCCCCAGTCGTTCTAGTTAAAAAGAAAGACGGCACGCTACGTTTTTGCATCGATTACCGCAAGCTGAACGCCGTAACCAAGAAGGATGTTTACCCCTTGCTGCGGATTGACGACTCTCTCGACAGCCTTCGGCGTGCGAAGTACTTTTCGTCAATCGATCTGAAAAGTGGCTACTGGCAGATTGAGGTAGTTGAGCGAGATCGTGAAAAGACGGCCTTTGTCACACCCGACGGACTTTACGAATTTAAAGTTCTACCTTTCGGACTTTGTTCCGCGCCGGCCACATTTCAGCGGGCTTAAATAGCAGTGTTGCCTAGTCTACCTAGATGGCGTGGTGCACAACATCTTAAGAGCCTGCAGTCAGTACTCGAAGCCCTTCGATCCGCTAACTTGACACTTAAGCCACAGAAATGTCACTTTGGTTACCGAGAGCTTAAATTCCGCGGTCATGTCGTAAGCGCTGCCGGCGTGAAGCCCGACCCTGACAAGCTTACTGGTGTAGCGGAATTTCCGATTCCACGAGACAAGAAAGCTGTTCGCAGATTTCTAGGCTTGTGCAGTTATTCCCACCGTTTTATCGATAACTTCGCTGATCTTGCTGAACCGCTGACTCGGCTCACCCGGGGAGACACCCCTTTTGTTTGGAGTCACGAGCAAGCAGCTGCTTTTACCGAGTTGCGTCTCCGTCTCCAATCGCCGCCTATTCTAGCCCATTTCGATGAACACGGTAAGACAGAAATCCACACTGACGCCAGTAACATTGGCCTTGGGGCGGTTCTCGTGCAACGTCAAGAGGGTGCGGAACGAGTCGTCGCCTATACTAGCCGTACTTTATCCCGCGCCGAGATGAACTGTTCAACTACTGAGAAGGAATGCCTCGCCATTATTTGGGCTGCTGCAAAATTTCGCCCCTACCTTTATGGTCGCCCATTTAAAGTGGTCACTGACCACCATTCCTTGTGTTGGCTGGCCAACCTGCGACACCCATGCGGCCGCCTGGCGCGATGGAGCCTTCTCCTACAGGAGTTTGACCTCACTATAGTCTATAAGTCCGGACGTAAGCATGAAGATGCAGACGCGCTCTCTCGTGTGCCCGTCGAGCTCGCTTCACCACACACGGGTGACTCTGGCAGTTTTCTCGGAGCTGTTGATGCTTCAGATATGTCTCATCAGCAGCGTGCTGATTCAGAGTTACGAGCCCTGATCGATTATTTAGAAGGTCAGCCAGCCACAATACCTAAGTGCTTTTCTCGGAGCCTCTCAACTTTCTGCCTGAGAAGTGGTGTACTCTATAAGCACAGCTCTAGATCCGAGTCGAGAACCTACCTCCTCGTGGCACCCGTAGCTCTGCGAGAGGAAATCCTTTCCGCGTGCCACGATGAACCAACTTCTGGCCACTTGGGCTATACTCGCACACTTGCTAGAATACGCAAGCCATTCTACAGGCCCAACCTTGCTACTGTTGTTAAGCGCTATGTTAAGAGCTGTCGGCAATTTCAGCGTCGGAATAATCCGCAATCATAGCCTGCAGGCCTCCTCGTGCCCATAATACCACCACGCGCACCGTTTGATCACGTCGGCATGGACCTTCTCGGTCCTTTTCCTCGATCCTCCGGTGGCAACCGCTGGATAATCATCGCCACAGACTACCTGACTCGATATGCCGAAACCAAAGCATTACCTAGTGGTACAACATCTGAAGTTGCCCATTTCTTTGTACACCAGATCATGCTGCGGCACGGTGCTCCGACCTGTATTATTACTGACAAAGGGACTGCCTTTACTTCACAAATGATGGCCGAAGTTTTTCATCTAAGCGGTACGGCGCATCGAAAAGCTACTGCTTACCATCCGCAGACCAACGGGCTGACTGAAAGGCTTAATAAGACCATTGTGGACATGCTGGCGATGTATGTCGACGCCAGCGCAAGACTTGGGATGCTATCCTACCATATGTGACATTCGCGTACAAATCGGCAGTCCAAGAGACGACACGCTTCACGCCGTTTCACCTAGTTTACGGCAGGGAGATTCGGACGATGCTGGGCGCAATGCTCCCTTGCGAAAACAGATACCGAGCATTCTACCGACGCCGAACACTTTGCCCAAGATGCTGAGCAAGCACGACAATTAGCACGCGTCCGCATCGCCCAGAAACAGGACAAGGATTCATGCCGGTATATCCTTCGCCACAAACAAGCTTCCTACAACACCGGGGACCAGGTGTGGGTGTGTACTCCTGCTCGAAGCCATGGCCTATCAGGAAAGCTGATTTGCCGTTACAGCGGACCATATAAAATCTTGCGGCGCCTCAGTGACGTTAACTATGAGGTGCTCCGAGATGGCCCAGAGCAGAGAGGCCGTCGACTACCTCGTCCAGAGACAGCTCATGTCCTACGCATGAAGCCGTATTTTACACGGTAACTGAAATACGGCATCTGCAAACTTTTTTTCGTTTGCTTCTGTCCACCTGTGTGCACGTGTGCCGTGTGCGTAACGTTTAAGGAGGCAGGAATGCCAGGGGGCGCTCGGAGCGAAAGACGTTGAAGTGGCGCTCGGAGAAAACGGACGAAGTTTATTGATTATGCGGAAGCGTTTGACTGCGTAGCTCACAGCAGATTGTGGCAAGCTCTCCAAGAGATGGGAGTTCCAATTCACCTCATCTGTCTCCTCAGGAACCTGTATGAAGGGCAAGAGGCCACAGTCAGAACTGGGCATGGTCTTACTGATTGGTTTCCGATCGACAAAGGAGTGAGGCAAGGCTGCATACTGTCGCCCTGCCTATTTAACCTATATGCATAGTGCATCATGAGGAAGGCCGGTCTGGACAAGTCTTCAGCTGGAGTGAAGATTGCTGGAAAACGTATCAGCAACCTTAGGTAGGCGGATGATACCACTTTAATGGCAGAAAGTGAAGTGGAACTCAAGAGACTTCTGATGCGCGTACAAGAAGAGAGTGAGAAGTTTGGGCTTAAACTGAACATTAAAAAGACAAAGATCGTGGCGTCTTGCCCTATCAAGTCCTGGAGCATCAATGGACAAGAAGTGGAAGCCGTGACAGATTTTCTGTTCTTGGGCTCCAAGATTACCTCGGAAGGAGATGGCAGTCATGAAATTAAGAGACGCCTGCTTCTGGGAAAGAGAGCAATGGTTAGCCTTGACCGCCTAGTAAAGAGCAGAGACATTAGTCTGCCAACCAAGATCCGTATAACTCGTGCTGAGGTCTTTCCAGTTGTGATGTATGGATGCGAGAGTTGGACTGTGAAAAAGGCTGACCGCCGAAGAATTGACGCGTTTGAATTGTGGTGCTGGCGAAGACTCTTGAGAGTTCCTTGGACTGCCAGAAAATCAAATCAGCCGATATTGTCGACCATAAACCCTAACTGCTCATTGGAGGGTCAAATTTTGAAGTTAAAGCTCAGCTACTTTGGTCATCTGATGAGAAGAGAGGAGTCGCTAGAGAAAGATTTGATGTTGGGAAAGGTTGAGGGTCGCCGGAGAAGGGGTAGGCAGTGAACGCGATGGTTAGATGGCATCCTCGAGGCACTACAGATGAAGTTATGTGGTGTTATGAAGATAGAGACCGGAAAGCGTGGCGTGACATGGTCCATAGGGTCACAAAGAGTCGGACACGACTGAACGACTGAGCTGAACTGAATCGGCTCTGGACTCGCAAGACGTACCTAAAGCTTGGACCGTGTAGTTCCACCTGCACCGGCACTGATAACCTAGCCCTAGTCGCTAATACTGTGACAATGAGTGCAGCTTTGCCTGAATGCTTGCCAGGGCTTTCCCCATAATGGGTGGCAGTGATCTTGCAGCCCATCTCTCAGGGGAACTGCCAATTTCAACTACCTGCCTACAACCAACCCACCTCCTGGGCTCCAAGTTTGTCATACTCAAGAACGATTTTCTGTGTTTGATGTGACCAATGACGCTATTTAGATACCCAGGGTGTATGACTGGTCCATTAGGCTGATTCCGGAATGTTGTCACCCCTGATATTCCCTACTAATTTCTTTTTCTGCGTCGTATAAAACGTATAAACATAATACGACATATAAAACTTTGCCAAACTTTCGCAGTCTCTGAATGCTATGCCAACAACAAAAACCATGCTAGACGGCTTTTGCATGTCTTAATAAAAGTAGAAATGATCCCCCGATTTTTTTATTGTCATGTCTAGTCAGCCGGTTTAGTGAACTGCCACATGACCAAACAATTTGCAACTGTAAGTGCATTGAGGAGTCATGCGTTGGAGCACGCATATGGATCTTGCGTTGCTTAGCTGCTTAACTCCTAATAATTAGCTTTGTCAGACAAGATATGTTTTTAGAGAACTGGGTGCGCCAGAAGAAAATAGATTGGATTCTTAGCAGCATTGTTACTTGTTACACGTGCGTTCGACCCCTGCATACATGAACTCGGCCGAATTGGGTCGAGTACGTCTGTCGATTAAAAAATCAGTTGTGGGGTTCATGTATACACAGTTGGGTCGAGTAAAATAGGCGGCGGAGCGGTTCGCGTTAGCTCGCTTGCCGGGGGTTGGTTAACTCGCTCGACCCGCTTATCTAAAGGCATATAGATGCTGTCCACTCAGGGAGTCCAGTTATGGGGATCTCCGGGATATGCAAAAGCCTCTGGAGCGGCGACGCGGGTCACTCAAATTGAATGCTTTTTAGCGCTCATCAACGATAAAAAATAGTCGAAGTTCTCGATCGTAGAGGCAATGGGATCAAATACGATTAAGAAACTCGCACAATAACTTCGAATCTCGACGCTACTCACCGCTACGATACTTACTCACTAGAAAGCTCATGTCGACACCAACCGGGTGGAGTAATGGTGACCTTGCTTACTCAACGCTGGTTCAACCGGTGCTGTTGAGTCCATGTATACAGGGCTATTTTACTTGTACTTTTAGGTGAACTCTCAGTTCATGCATTGCACATTAAATTTAAGCAATATTGGTGATTTTTTGCATATATGCTCATTTGTTCTGAAAAAAGTACTATTTCTCGAGACACAATCTAATTTTTAATTTGAGTACAAAATGTTGTCAATTTTCGAAGAAAACCATAATTTGTGAGGCTGTTAAAAAATTTTGATTTTGAAATAAATTCACAAAATAGCAACATTATATAAATACTGAATTATAAAATGTGTCCGAAACAAATTTTCAGCTGAGGATTAAACTGGTTTTTCAACGAATTTGTGATAGGATGAAAATGAAAAATCGCTGTCATTCTAGATATACCTTTTTATGATCCCATAGTCCCATCAAGCATTGTATTTTAAGGTGTGCTTACCCAGGTAGCACTTGCGACCGGCCCGATATTGGAAATTGGTTGATGACGTCTGGTCCACCAGTGGCCCGTGGTTGCCAATGCGGTACCAATAATGGTACAGCTATGCGATAACATCGACCACTCTTGGACCAGTGATTGACACGTTCCCCCCATGATTGGCATTCATGGGCTATCAACCGGCAATAATGACCTTGTGTATAGAATTGCTTGCCAACATTGTATACACAATGATATATGATGGCCAATATTACTCAGCTATCGGCAATGTCTTGCCCATAATTCGCGAATCATGGCATACATTGTTAAATATTTTCCTGCCATTATATATGGCTTGTCGACATTGAATATAGCTTGGCATTCATTGGTCATTATCATCCAGCTACTCTTAGTGGCTTGCCAACATTGTATGCATCTTCAGTTCACGTGGCCGATATTGTCCAATGAGCGGTGGCCACTGGCGTACATTTAACATAACATCTTATGCATTGGTAAATATTGTCCAGCCAGTATTAGCAGCTTGTTAACATCCAATATATCTTGGCATATATTGGCCATTATTCGCCTTCCGATCGTGACGGCTTCCCAACGTTGTGTATATCTGGAGATAAAATGGTCGACGATGGCATTCAATGGTAAATATTGCCCTACCAGTATAGCTGGCTTGTTGACATTTAATATATCTTGGCATAAATTGGTTACTGTTAACCCACTGGTTTTAGTCGCTTCCCAACAATGTATACTTGTTGGTTCTAGTGGGCAATATTGCCCAATGAGCTGTGGTGACTGGCCAGCATTGCACATATCATGGCATACATTGGTGAATATTTCAATGCCATTATTGATTGCTTATCAGCATCGAATGTATCTTGGCATACATTGGTAAATATCCTGCTGCCAGTCGTCTTGGCTTCCCAGCATTGTATATCTACAATTAAAATGGTCGATGTTGCCTGATGTGTAATGGCCTACCAAAATACCATACATCTTTATATAGGTTAATCAATATTCTCTTGCCATCATTGATGGCCTGTCAACTCGAAATATTTACTGACATACGATGGTCAATATTTTACGTCTAGTTTAGATGGTTTCCCAATAATGTATCCTTCATTGGGTATAGTCGTCAATATTTTATGGGCAGCTGAGATGGCTCGCCAACATTGCGCGTATCATTGTATCCATTGATTGATATGATCCTATTAGTATAGCTGGCTTATCTACATTGAATACATTTTGGCATCAGTGGTCGATGTGGCTCCGCCAGTTTTGGGACTTTACAACAATGAATATGACTGGGTTATAGTTGTCGATATTGTCCACTGAGGTTTGAAGGCTGGAAAACATTGCACATAACATGACATGTGTTAGCCGGAATCGACTTGCAGATATTATCGATCCATTCCTAACCTGTATATCCTGATATATTTTTAACGTCCTGAACAATACTTTCGCGACCTTCGCGATGACTTTCAAGTACGTTTTATACATCGTCAAAGATATAGTAACAGAAGTAGAAAACATTTATTCAAGAAAAATCGCTTAGGCGGTAAGGGCACAGTTGGTCTAGGGTCCTCCCCCATTGCTGCAGTGGCTTAACCCCTGCCGGCGTAGGGCTTCATTTTCTTGACAAACCCATGCCAAGAGATAAAGGCAGAGATTCTTTAGCCAAAATATTTAGAACACCCCACAATGAATGATTCGGTGGCACTACGCATGCAAGCATGACATGCTTCATGCAATGTTGCCGTCGAGTTAGACGCCTAGCTTATGCCGTCTACCAAGCGCTTAGAAATGCCCGACTGTTGTGCTGTTCTCAACTGTGAAGAAGCATAGTACAGAGGTGGAACGCGCAGCAGTTACAGGCCTTACCATTGCTTCTATACATCTTCAGCGTGATGCGTGAGGCCGCTCATACGTGAAAATTTTACGAATATTTCCTCACCTTCCTCGATAAAATCGCAACAAAACAGACGCATAATTTTTTTAAGCTGACAACAGTCAATGCCTATGTATAGAATCACAATACATACATACATACATACATACATACATACATACATACATACATACATACATACATACATACATACATACATACATACATACATACATACATACATACATACATACATACATACATACATACATACATACATACATACATACATACATACATACATACATACATACGTACATACATACATACATACATACGTACATACATAGTTTTATCCCTGTATAGTTTTATCATACAATATAGTACATGGCAAAAACACTTTCACGTAGCATGCTGTGTGGAATTACTAAACAATCATTTTGTACGGCGCAGTATGCAAGCATACAGACTTCAGCAATCTGCAGTAGGCCAGTAAGCCATAGCACCTTCAAAACCACATATACTATAGGCTGCCAGGCCAGCTTAATCCGTAGCGATGAGGTTTTACATCCACATCCTAAAACCTTATGTCCATGACTGGAAATAGACACATAAATGCTTTATTTATGCCCTATTTCATTTGCGCGGTGAAAGAAAAGATCAAATGCTGGAAAACAGAGGTCGAAGAGATTGTGCTAGTGAAGGAAAATGCTGCACCATTTAGTCATGTACGCTAGCTGACTCCTCAATGAGGCGCTAGCACCGACTGTATTCCGCTGTAGATGGTCTTGTAAGCACAGAAGACGGGCTAGCTGCAGCATATTTTGTGTTGTAATTTAGATCAGCCATAAACTTGCACTTGACTCCTATAAGCCGGCATGCTCTGCTTTAAGTGCTTCAGCAAGAGACGAATGATGAACAAACCCTTTAGGCTATTGATGCAGCATAACTTATAGTCAAAAGGTAGATCCCCCCACATAAAAAAATAAAAGCATTGTTTTCTATATGTTCTCTACCTTCGCCTGGCAGAGAAAAAAATCTAGCTTTCTCATATGTTCTGGAGTGAAGTGTATTTACATTCAATAGTACTGCACGCTGCCAACTATTTACTACAAGTTGTGTACTTGCTGTAGCAGCTGTTAACTAGTTCGCACTTAACATTTACTGGTAAACACTTAAAAGAGAAAATATTGAAGAAGCTTGAAGCATAGAATCCTCACAAGTAGAGACTGGAAATAAGTGTGATTTTTTTTTTTTGTTTTACAAAAACAGAAAAGCATGAACGCGTGCTCATCACCGAAACATTTGTCACAGAAATTATTGTTTCCTGGTCATGCTGCTCTTCAAGGAATTTTTTTTTGTCCGACAGCTGTATAAGCGCGTATTTAACTCTCATGACCTGCCTTCGAATATTTTTGCAATGTCGGCTTAAGATCACGCGTTCTTGTTCCTATTCTGGGAAGATTCTCTAGGCTTTTTAGGAATATTATCAAAACACATTGCAACCAGACCAAGGATATTTCATTATAGAAATTATGTTCGTTCGCTGTAACAGTTTAGTAACAGTTTAGCAGCCAAAGTAACCTGGATGCTGGGTTTCTTTTTCAAACGTTTTTGGAGCCCTTGATCTATTTCAAAAGGAAAAAATGGTCTTTAGATATAAGAGTGATGGTTTTCTTTTCCGCACAGGTAAATAATCATTTGACATGTCCTTTAAAACGCGTAACTACAGTGCTAAGGAGCACATCGGGCAGCCTGGTTACTTTTGGCAAAGACGGTACGTTCTTTATAGCAGAGTTAGACAGGCGGCTATTTGCGACGCAGCGGCGCCAGCCTTCGCCGTGGCAGCTACGAATTCTTCGTTCGCACGCCTGAGCAGTGCCCGTTGAACCCCGGCGGTATTCCAACTTGCGATGTGATATGAAACCATGCGGACAGCGTGGCCGCGCTAGCACGACTGGCGCCGGTGCGATCTCTCTCTTCGACCTTCCCTCCTCTCTGGCAGCGCAAGTGCGTGCATCGCGGGTTGTCTGCTGCAGCTCCGCTCGCATTCGGAAAATAAACAATAGAACCACGACATGCCTCGTCCCGTTTCGCGGAACAGTCTGCAGCTCAGTGTGAGTACCACTGACCCTTTATTTTAAGATATATATTCGTAACGAAGTAGGTTTTGGGAGCGTTTGTTGCTTTATTTCCCTCCCATGTTGCTACACTTCCCTGCAGGAGAAAAGACTCGGGATTACTAGGACGGACCTTTGCGTGCCAATTTCCTCTTGGGCTGCTTCGCTTGACGCTGCATGCAAGGCAGTGCTGTAGGAGCGGTAAGATACCAATTTTTATACAGTGCGGCGTATTAACTGGATATTAATCATCTTGTCAGTCATTAACACCTGATAATTAGGATTAATAGAATCTGCTTATCTGCTCTTTATGTAAGAGTAAGAAAAGCCTTTGCTTGAACTCTGTTGCACCAAACAGAACATATGCATTCTCCATGAATTCCAATTTCAGCACACTGACTTGGACAAACTAATTTTGTAGCACTGGCAAATTTTACTGTTCATGAAAAGCTTGCCCAAGCTGTACTAAAGAAAAACAATTCTGCATAGTATTGTGTCTAATTTTTGTTTTCTCTTGCAGATGTGCGTACGAAAGGAAGATGGTGACATCCAAGCTGCTGGAGCATACATCGGGAAGGGCTGTTGAAAGCTGCTGTCCTTATAACCGAAAGCAAAAGGCGCATGCTAGAGATGCTGGCTTAACAGACACCTGAGGCTGCCTTTAATGCGGCGTCTTCCTACAACCTGGGATCTGCTGACACCTTGTCAATGGACCTAACCAGAGCTAAGGTCCTGGAAGTCTGAAAGAATTATGCTTATATTTGTGTTTTCTATTTACCTCTTGCACACCTAATAAATATCCATGCAACGAACAATTCTGGCTTTTTTATTTGAATGCATGTATAATTTGAGGATGCTGTACATATATTATTAGCTGCATGTAAAATACCTGCACAGAAATAAACAACCCTATGTTTGGCGCATGATGGCCTTAGCTGCCTCTGTACTGTAACACCCATCAAATAAAAAATAGTCACAAAAACAACACAAACAATAATGGGATTGCCTGGATGCCAATTATGCAAAGCCAGTGGACAAGCTTGGGCGGGCGATGTTGGGCACCCAATGAGCCTAGCTGAATAGTGGTTATTAAAATCCACTGAGTAAGCTTGGTTGTAAGTATTGGATAGCCAGTGAGAGTGGCTGGTTGTATGTTATATAGAAGCCAGTGGGTATGCTTGGGTGGAAGATATTGGGTATCCGTTGAGTGAGGCTGCATAACAATAAATTACCTAGTCTGCCATTCGTGGCTATTGCTGGAAAGCCAGTCTACTAGATTGGATTAAATCTTGGCACGGGTAGCGCCCCAACGAAACACCATTGTTGGTCCCAATATTGGGACCGGTTTTCCCCAATATTGGGCTCATGGCGGTCCATTGATGGCGTGCTGCTTGGGTAAGCAGTGAAAATAATATTTCGCCTCCGATATTCAGGCAGAAGACTGTTATACCAACTACAATGACTTGGTTTGAAGAAATCAGATGCCCGAGCACCACACTTGGTACCTGGATATAAAAATACCCATGTATGCCTAACTAAAAATAATCTTGCCCATGGAAGATTCCCGATAAAATGGCCATATGATTAGCTGTGATGAGGAAAAATGCATCACTGGTAGGCTGCTAGCTAAATAGGAAGTATGATATCATTGTACTCAGATCTAGCATAATATTGTCCTGCCTATGCAAAGTAAATTTCTAGTACTTGCTCAATTGCTCATTGCAGGCTGACTGTAATAATTTTAGCTGAACAAGCAGCACCGTATGATTAAGAGAACTTCTTTTTGGGCTAGTTGGTGTTTATTGATTATAAATTAAAGGCGCCAAAAAACACGCACAGAACAAGAAAAGAAGAACGGGACAGAGTGCCACTCACAACTGTGTTATTGTGCAGAACAAAGTACATATATATCTCACAGCCGGCACATGCACAAGGAACACATTCAGCACAATGTATTTTAAGATAAGCTATGTTCAAGAAACGCTTTCTCAGAGAAAGAGGCTGTGGTATGAGGCATGGGCGACAAATAATATGTACCAAAGGGGTTGTGTATGAAGTTCCCCTCTCTTGTGGTTGCTCCTAGATCGGCCAAACCGGCCGATGTGTTAATGAGTGAATCCGGGAACATGAATGTAACATAGAGCAAAATAAAGATGGCCCTAATATTCTGAAGCATATCAGATCCTGCCCTTCAGGCACTTGTGAACCATGTTTTTCTGATGTGCGCATTCTTGCAAGGAGTAGCAATACGATGGCCAGAGAGTTAATTGAAGCGTTTTATATCGGAGAAAAAGGTAATTTGGGCGTCAGTGACACGTCGATAAATGTGTATAATGCTGAGAAAGTGTTTATTGAACATATCCTAAACTACATGGTGCTGAATGTGTTGCTGGCGCATGCGCAGGCAGTGAGATATATGTACTTTATTCTGCACAATAAATCAGTTGTGAGTGGCGCTCTGTCCCGTTCTTCTTTTATTGCGTGTGGGCATGTTGTTCTAGTGCATTTAATTTAAAATGCTCACTGTGTGAAAACGTTTGCTTGGTACATCACAAGTAGGGCAATTGTTTATAGTAGAATACAGCATGCAGCAAAAGCTATGAAAACTATAAAACAGGAACTTGAAATGGTATGGTTCTTGTAAACCAAACAGGTGAATCTCTGTGAGGTTCTTTTCTTTAAATCTTCTGGCCACCTTGCTCTGTGGCTTATTCAGAGACAGCAATCTAAATAGACGACCAGACCGACCAATCTCACGAAGAATAATTTTTATGTATACATGTGGACGGGACGAGAGTAGAATAAACAAGTAGGTCAAAGACTAAACACTAAATTATCTAGTCACCAGTTCATTGGGTGGAGAAGCCGGTGCAGACGCTCCGGGTGGTCAGAGCTTTACAGATTCGGTGCAACAAGCCCTCGGTAAGCCCAGCGGAAGGCTAGGCCACCGGACGGGGGCCAGTAGAGGCAAGAGGCCTCGGGTTGCCTTTCCACGGGCCGATGCGTCAGGCCTCCCCGACGTGCCTGGGCTCAGCACGGCGCCGAACGCTCGTGCCAGTGAAGAGCTGGCGCTGCGGCACTCCCGGAACCGACCACCGTTCCGAGTTTCGTGGACGACAGGAGAACAGGACAGGATACGGCCGGCAGGCCCCAGGTCTGGATCCCCGGGTCAGGCCTGGTAGAAGACGCACCGCTCCGAGCTCCTTGGACAGCCGATCGGCTCCGCTGCTCGCCTGTTCTCCCCTGCTCGTGCCTCGCGCTCCTCGAGCCAACCTCCACGTTTTCCTCTTCTTCTTTCTCCAAACGTGGTTTTCTTTCTTCGTCTTTTATCTAATTATCATAGGTTCTTCACAAATATGCCCCCCCTTTGAGAAGTTTTTTTTTTCGGGAAAAAAAAAACTTGGGGCCATGACACTGATGCACTCTTTCGGAGGACGACCGCCCACAACACTGCTGCAACCATCACTGCACACCCCACAGAGTGGCCACACCATGCTATTGTCTGCAGAGAGTCTGAGTCACTTGCGCACACAAAATAAAAAAAAACCATTCGTACTAATACAAGTAACATTAACACTCACTCAACACTTGTCAGACGAAATAAGCTTTATAAACCTACTATAAACAGCACGACGACACCTCCAGAAGCTTTGTACGAAATGTGCTTTAAGACGATATATCTCCAACGGCGTTGGAAGACAGCACAGAGATTAACATTGTCTCCTGTATCATTCTCGATTAAACAGTTGACTATTCTGTATCGAGTCTCGGTTCCCCAGTCCACTCTGGGACCAAGGTTCTTCACTGAACGTTGACAACGGAGTTTTCGACTCGACGTTTTCAAGAACTATGAAGGATGAAGTTTCCAGGGCATACACTGGCTGGCGCTCTTCGTAGCTTTTTGTGTTAATGGACATGCGTCCTAATGGAGCGTTCCTCAGGTTTCCTTTCGTGACAGTCCTCTGACATGCATCGCAGGACCTCACAAACCGAGTAATGTCAGCTTGCACCCCTGGCCAGTAAAAGTCATCAAGCACTCTTGCGGTAGTTTTTCTGACACCCTGGTGGCCGACTAGTGCACTCCCATGTGCCTGCACGAGGACCTGACGGCGCAAAACCTTCGGAACGACCGCTTGTTCAATTGTTTTTCCTGGACAAAGTTGATAGGTCCGGTACAAAATGCCGTCACGTAGATGGAAGGTGTAGGCTGTCTGCCCTTTTGCCGTGATAGGTTTTCTCAAGCTAGCGACGACACACGTCTAAGCTGCCGTCCTCTTCTTGTTGCGAAAAACAGACCGAGATAAGTGGAGTACGGTTTGAGTGGCATCCAAACCAGTCCCTGAAACTTTCGCCGCCAGAACCTGGAAAGAAGCACTGGACTCATCATCACTGGCAGGTATGCTTCCCTGGCCCGTCAAGACTGTTGTAGCGTCGGCGAATGGGACGATTGCACCCGGAACGTTGCCGATAATTACGTCATATAATGGCGTCGGCAGATACCTAGCAATAGCTTTCCCTGTGAAGTATGGCGACTTGATAATAAACTCCGCCTCAGGCCCTTCGATGTCAGAACCATCCGCTAAACGTAAAGATGCTCGCTCACCGGTATATGCAGCCTCGGGCACCAAAGCCTGACGCACCACGATGCTATTAGAACCAGTGTCGCGCAGTACCGACACTGCTTGTCCGAATACTTCTCCACGCTCCACTGGCATGTTGTTAATAATCTGAGATGGACTAAGAGCCGAATCGTCCCTTCGATTATCTAGGCATGTTCCTCCCAGCTGACGACCAGGGCGGGAATCTCGAGGGGACGTGCAGCAAGCAGACGTCTCCCGGTCATTTGAATTTCCGTATCGACACAACTGGGTTTTATGCCCAGATTTTTGACATAATGTGCAATATGGGGCTGCGTCCTGCGGTTTCGCAGAATTCTGCTCAGCTGTATATAAAAACCGCAAGGTTATTCTGTCGCAGAGCCTCAAGAAAGTGATCGGCGGCCTCAGCAATCTCGTCCACCGTTTTACAATCACGTTCTCGCAAGAAGAGAACTAAACGATTGTGACACTTGTTTAAAAACTGCTCAGCCACTATCATGTCCCGAACCACTTCAAACGTGCGACCTTGTCCTCGCATCTCAACCCAGCGGTCAAAAAAACCTAACAGCCTTGTGGTGTACTGGGAAGCTGTCTCACCATCTTGCGGCTTGCTTCCACGAAACTTCTCTTTGTAGCCCTCAGCCGTGAACCGAAACCTCCGAAGTAAGGCAAGTTTCGCTACATCGTAATTGACTGAGTCCTCAGGAGAGAGTCGTCCAAAGACTCTGAGAGCTTCTCCGCCGAGGCACAGACTCAAAGCCGTGGCCACTTCTCTTTCGGCCAGCCTTGGCCAATGGCGACATGTTCAAAACGCTTCAAATAGGCGTCCAAATCGTCCCTTTCCTCATTAAACAGTGGAATCAATCCATGATGACTAATTGGGAAGACGAAGCTGGTACGGTACAGTACTCAGCGTTTCCAGAACTAGGGGCGTTTTCTCCCAATTCCGCAAGTCGTACTCGTAGCTGCAAATTCTGGTTTTCTTACTCCAAGCACTGCTTCGCCGCTTCATATTCTGCAGCTCTCTCCGCGTTCTGCAGCTTTGTCTTCCCTTGCCTTTTGCAATTCTTTCTCCACCCACTCGCGCAACTCGACTCCCCGCAAACCTATACGTTCCCCTACCGCGAGCAACTCTGGTGCACTCATTTTTCTCCAATCTCTAGCCGCGGGAAAATGCTGCTTGGCCGGCCTAGTCCTGCCGTGGACGCCAAAATTGTGAGGTTCTTTTTAAATCTTCTGGCCACCTTGCTCTGTGGCTTATTCAGAGACAGCAATCTAAATAGACGACTAGACCGACCAATCTAACGACGAATAATTTTTATGTATACACGTGGACGAGACGAGAGTAGAACAAACAAGTAGGTCGAAGACTACCCAGGTAGCACAGAATGTGGGGCCCCAGTAGGTCCGATGTAGGCAAGTGGGGCTGGGGCAACCACCATAAAACCTGCATCGGTCCCCGACGGGGCAAATGTGGGCCCTAGGGGCCTTCTGCATGGGTCCCATAACGGCGTTGCTCGGGCTAATGCAGAGCACAATCCTGTATCCAGACCACAAGGGCCCCTTGTCGGATATTTAAGGGAAATCCAGCCTAAATGTGGGCTTTTTATGGGAAAGCCCTCATAGATCCGAAATGAGGCTACCCCCATTAAACCTTTGTGGGACCAACATCGGCCGTATTGGGGCAAGAAAACGGACATACCCACATGCTGCCTCAATCGGCCCCTTGTAGGCTACTTGAGGGCAGGTGAGATATGAATAAGGGCTCAATTTGGGCAAGCCCTCGTGAAGCCCAAATGAGGCAGCCTTAGCTAAACCGCTTTAGGTCCCACATAGGCTGCAATGGGGCTGGAAGGCGGGCGTGCCCGCATGGTACCAAAATCGGTCCTTTGTGGGGACTTTGAAGGCCCGTGCAACAGCAGGTGGGCTCTAGGTTCAAAGACAACGACCAGCCCAATTGGGGCTGCCCACATAAAACTGCTTTATATCCCACATGGGCCGTAACGGGACTGGAAGGCGGGAGGGCCCGCATGGTACCAAAATCGGTCCTTTGTGGGGACTTTGAAGGCCCGTGCAACAGCATGTGGGCTCTAGGTTCAAAGACGACACACAGCCCAATTGGGGCTGCCCACGCAAAACCGCTGTAGGTCCCACATCGGCCGTAATGGGGCTAGAAGGCGTGAGTGTTATTGCGTAATCATTGTTTCCAACCATTATTTGCATTAGATGTTGCCCTAAATTACTATTATAGATGATCTGTATAACAGTTCTTGCCATGTTTAGTCGATTGGAAATTTACATGGCTTTAGTTCTCGCGCTCATGCAAATTGCGCTACAAATACTAAAACAAACTGATTGCTAACTGTTGCCTCTTATGTGCTTGCTTTGGACAGCCTGCAACTCCCAGCACAATATTACTGTTCAGAACACACATCTCCATAGCCTGAACAAGATGTACATGAAGTCATTTCGGCTAGATTAACGTTATGAATTATTGTAAAATTTATTATTGTGGCTGTTTAGAAAGTGCAGACATGTATAAAATAATTACCTAATTATGTGCACAAATATTGATTGGGAAAACTTGGTCTAGGGCTTTCTATCAATTTCCTGCGTCGGATACCTATGAGAATAATGTGGGCAAGCCCAAGTGCGGCTAGCGCTATAGAACCCGCATTGGTCCTATGTCATTATCTGAGGGGCTAACTTAAATAAAAAAAAAATGTTCCTCCAAAGCAGCTGCCCAAATCGGTCAAAAGTAGAACCATCGCGGGGAGTTGGCGGGATGTGCCCTTTTAACAATGCCGGAAAAATGTGGGCAGCCCCGCAAGGGCTGCCTGCATCGGCCCCTAGCGGGGCCCATCGGGGCTTTGTCGACAGCCCCCTTCAGGCCTACGTCGGCCCCTCTTGCAGCACCCAAATTGAGCCCACCGGGGCTGTCCTGCATTGCCTACATCGGGCCCACCGAGGCCCACCCTTCATAGCCCACTTTGTGCTACCTGGGTAAACACTAAATTATCTACAGTCACTAGTTCGGTGGGTGGAGAAGCCTGTGCAGACGCTCCGGGTGGTCAGAGTTTTGCAGGGTCGGTGCAACAAGGCCTCGGTAAGCCCAGTGGAAGGCTAGGCCACCGGACGGGGGCCAGTAGAGGCAAGAGGCCTCGGGTTGCTTTTCCACGGCCGATGCGTCAGGCCTCCCCGACGTGCCTGGGCTCAGCACGGCGCCGATCGCTCGTGCCAGTGAAGAGCTGGCGCTGTAGCACTCCCGGACCCGACCACCGTTCCGAGTTTCGTGGACGACAGGAGAACAGGACAGGATACGGCCGGCAGGCCCCAGGTCTGGACCCCCGGGTCAGGCCTGGTAGAAGACGCACCGCTCCGAGCTTTTGGACAGCCGATCGGCTCTGCTGCTCTCCTGTTCTCCCCTGCTCTTCTTCTTCTTCTCCCTCGTTGTAATGGCACATACCCACAGTGGGGGATTGGCCAGAATTCGTTGTAGGTGACATACTATTTTTGATAATGTCGATTTGACTATATGATATAAATAACCTAATAATTAGGAGCTAGTGTTGCTGAAATAACTTGAAATTTTCAGGCGATGTAATAGAAAGCAATGAAAAAAAGGAATAAAATTGTAAATTGCTAAAAATAATAAGGAGAAAAAATACAATTCAGACAGCTCAGCGCTAACACACAAATCTTCCAGTAGCAATATTATAATTATGAAGTAATTCACACACCGGTTTTAGGGCATACCCTTCGACGGTTGCACCAAAGGAGAGGAGGACAGGAACTGTAAATGGCAGTCCTAGGCGAGCAAGAGGTATTTCTATAAAATGTCTTCTCTGAGTAGCATACCTGTGGCAGGAGAGGATCTAATGTTGAATTGTTTCCACGTCATTACATGACGCACAAAGATTGGACGGCGTGAATCCAGAGCGGCATAAATAAAGATAGAGGGAAGGCATTCTACAACGCATGAGCGTCATGGAAACCTCACATTGCCTCGAGGTACAACATCGGACAGTCCAATGGAAATTTAAATGATTAAAATCCGTAGTCGCAAGGAGTGGCTCATGGCTCAAGGAGTTTAATGTTTGAAATCGTTCAAAACGGGATATATTTAGCAAGATAATATTGGGTACAACATCGGCAACAGGCTCACTGAGAGCTGAATTTGCTAAATAATCCGCCATTGTATTAGAAGCGATGCCGCAATGTCCCGGAACCCACTGAAAACGTACTTCCTGTAAGTGTATCGGAAGGAAAAACATCAGGGTTTGTTTCAAAAGACGCATTTTCGGACTTTCTAATGCTGCTAAGACTGACAGGCAGTCAGAGAGTACGATTACGTGAGTAACATTACCAGGAACTTTTTGAAGGGCCAAACCAATTGCAAGCAATTCAGCAGTAAATATTGGTGTGTAATCAGGGATCCGTGCTCGTGCCTCGCGCTCCTCGAGCCAACCTTCACGTTTTCCTCTTCTTCTTTCTCCAAACGTGGTTTTCTTTCTTCGTCTTTTATCAAATTATCATATGTTCTTCACAGTCTCATTCTTCACTGATCTTGAGAATATATTATGCATACACAGTCTTGAGAATATTTGCGATGTACACATTTCCCTCAGTTAGCTGATTGAGGATAGTTTCATTGATTTTGGCAGGGCAATATATTTTTTATTCTGGCCGCCGTAATGTATGTGTGCCTGTAACTGGTGCACTGCAGAAAAATATTCTTTAAGGTGTTCTTTAATATCATCCGGTTTTGCATGTGTAGTAATCTATATTGTTTATTGCAGGATTTTTTAAGTATTTTTTAAAACTTGATAAGTTCTGGAGCCTGAACCATCATATTTTAAGGAACTGTAATTCTATATGAACACTAAGCGTCCACCTGAAGTTATCGATTTGCCGAAAGCAGGTTTTCCCTTCCAAATATCTTTCTTTTCTATCTGGGATGCATATGCATAATATTTTGCATGTATGTTTATCACCCCTACGTCATAAGATGGTGCATGTCCTTGCACGCCCAGAGACCTGTCGCAAAATGCTCAGAGAAGAGTGTCTGCCAATAGGCCTTTGATATATACAGTAGAACCCCTTTATAGTAAAGCCACTGGGGCCAGCGAAAATGTTTACTATATCATGGTCTTTACTACATCAGTGGTCTGTGATGACATTGTCTTAAAATGCTGTCTAGTATTTAAATGGGCACTTACTGAACACGTCTTGTTGCTTCTTGAAAAAAAGCTGAAATACCTTCCATCTCGCATTTATCATCTCTTTGTTGGATTTTTTCATTATAAAATTTCTCTACATCTTTTGGAAGTACCTCTTAAGCATGGGGACGTAATTACGAGTGCAACCATGTTCGATTTCATGTGAAAACCGAAGCCTTGCATGAACATGGTGTCCCTTTTTGCTCTTTCTATCTTTTAAAAGGCAATAAATGATAAATGCGCGCGGCATTCAAGTGCTGTAAGACCGTACGCGCTGCACCTCCACTTTCTACCTCTACTCCCTCATGATTTGTGCTGCACATTGCAGTGAATGTTGACCCATTTCATCCCTTTCTCTATTTCTTGCTACACGCTTACTCTCCTTTACTTTCTGAATGGACCACGCCGCCTCCGTACTGTGTTTGTAGACAGCTTTACTTTTTTTTCTTCGCGCTGCGCTCTGTCCTTCACGGCTCCAAGGCTTCTGTAAAGTAGGCTTCTGATCGCTGCGGAGCCTAGTGGTAAAGCCACCTAAATGAACACTCGGGGTTACTTTTCTGTTTTTAAATACAAAATTTCTTGGCCTCGCAATTCTATGTATTGAGCGGGTGACGATATCGTGGGAGTCGTTGCTATTACCAGAAGCACATTAGCCGAGTTTCACGAAAAACATCTTTACTATAAAGGGGGAAAATGTACAGTTGACTATGGACGATGAATTGGCACTTCAGTTTGACTTCACTATATCTGAGGTTTTACTATATCTGAGCTCACTATAGCGGGGTTCTGTAGTTTGTACTCAATCATATAGGGCACTCAGACTTCAAATATCTGTTTGGATAAGTGCGGATTAGGTGAGTTTGGATCTTATGGTGATATATTGTAACGTAACATTACACAGAAGGCGCTCTGGCACTCTGGCACCGAAGAACACCAACAGCCAGTAAGGCAGCACAAAAGCGGAGCACCGTTTCGCTTCGTCGTCTTCTCCGAATCGCCCGTTCAAATCTTCGTCGTCTATGAATGGCATGTGTCATTGCCACCCTTCTTGGCAGCATCGCCTCGATGCTGCAAATGCTGCTTAATTCGATGGGCTGACAGATATTATGCTAGGTTGGTGTGGGATACCACAACATAAAACGGGGCACCATCAGTCTCAAGAATAGTCAGCGGGGCGATCGTGGTAGGGTTTCATCCGGAAGACGTGTACAACATCAGTGAACTTGCGTCGTCTGCGGCTTGAGGGATCTTGGGTCGCAGATTCAACTTCGAAAGTAACGTCGCTGAGGCGGCGGAGGACACGATATAGGCCGAAGTACCGGCGCAGCAATGTTTCAGACTTCACGATGACGAACGGGCGTCCAAATCCAGACATAGTCTCCAGGCTCGTAGGCAGCGAAGCGCCGTTCCTTGTTGTAACGGTCAGCGTCTAGTTGCTGTTGTAGGTATATGCTCTGCCTTGCCAGCTGCCGCGCTTCTTCCGCACGCTGGGTAAAACTAGCGATGTCCAGGTCAAGCTCATCTTCGTCGTCGGTGTATACGGGCAGCATTGTATCCAGCGGAGTGGTCACTCGACGGCCGAAGACAAGCTCGAAGGGTGTGAGCCGCGTCGTCTCCTGAAGTGCCGTATTATACGCGAACGTGGCATATGGGAGGATTTGATCCCAGGTCTTATGCTCTATATCCACGTATATAGCATGTCGGCCAGAGTTCTGTTTAGCCGTTCCACCAAGCCATTAGTCTGAGGGTGGTATGCCGTGGCCCGTCTATGGCTAGTGTGTGTAAGGTTCAGTACAGCCTTTGTCAAGCGGGCCGTAAAAGGTGCCCCGCGATCGGTAATGATAACAGCCGGAGCGCCATGACGCAATATGATGTCGTGGACAAAAAACTCTGCGACTTCGGTAGCGGTTCCATTTGTGAGCGACGCGGCCTCAGCATATCGGGTCAAGTAGTTTGTCGCGACAACATTCCAACGCTTTCCATTACCTGACTTCGGGAAAGGACCAAGAAGATCCATCCCCACTTGTTGGAAAGGAGTTTTCGGTGGAGCGATCGGCTGAAGAAATCCAGCTGGTTTCACGGGTGGAGTCTTTCGGCGTTGACAACCACGGCACGTTTTAACGTAAGATCGCACTGAAGGTCATAATTTCGGCCAATAGTATTTCTCCCGAATTCTTGCAAGCGTACGACTAACACCCAAGTGGCAGGAGGACGGTTCGTCGTGACAAGCGCTTAAGATGTCAGGCCGTAGGTGCTTAGGCACTACGAGTAGAAATGTCTCTCTTGATATTTCAAAATTGCGCTTGTAGAGAACTCCACTTCGTAAAGCGTATGACTGCAAGCCACGACAAAAACGAAGCGGTACCTTACCACCGCGTCCTTCCAGATAATCGATGAGCGGCGCCAGCTCCAGGTCCTTGCGTTGAAAGTCAGCCATATGGGATTGGGTAATGGCCCCAATAAAGGGAAAAATCTTCGGCGTTTTCCACTGCAGTGGAGTCCTATGGCGCGCGTGAGAAGCAATCCACATCTTGGTGTTTATGTCCCGACTTATAGATAACAGTGACGTCATACTCTTGAAGACGGAGGCTCCAACAAGCTAAGCGTCCAGACGGGTCTTTAAGGCTTGCCAGCAAGCACAAGGAATGATGGTCGCTGACAATACGGAAGGGTCGTCCACACAAATATGGTCGAAACTTGCTGATGGCCCAGATTACTGCAAGGCACTATTCTCCGTTCTCGAATAGTTCGCCTCCGATCGGGACAGTGTTCGGCTCGCGTAGGCAATAACCCGTTCTACTTCGCCTTGCCACTGAATGAGCACCGCGCCGAGGCCAACGTTGCTGGCATCAGTATGTGTACGTCGGTTGCGGCGTCTTCATCGAAATGGGCGAGTATTGGGGTCTGTGTAGGCGGCTTCTAACCTCCTGGAAGGCTTGTTCTTGATCGTCTCCCCACAGAAAGGGTATGTCTTCTCTAGTTAGTGCTGTCCGTGATTCAGCTATCTTAGAAAAATCTTGGACGAAGCGTCGGTAGTATGATCAAAGACCTAGAAATCGTCGAAGTGCCTTTTTGTCGGTGGGACGTGTAAAATTTGACACTGCGGTAGTCTTCTCGGGATCAGGGAGAACGCCCTGTGCGCTGACAACATGGCCGAGAAAGCGTAGTTCCTTGAAAGCAAAGTGGCATTTCTCAGGCTTGATCGTTAGTTGCGCGCCTTTGAGTGCTTGAAGCACGATGCGCAACCAGTCCAAGTGTTGCTCGAAAGTAGGCGAGAAAATAACGACATCATCTAAGTACACCAAGCACGACTGCCACTTCAGACCTGATAAAACGTGTCCATCATACGTTGGAACGTGGCCGGTGCAGAACAAAGACCAAACGGAAGCACCTTAAACTCGTGTAAGCCGTCGGGCGTCACAAATGCAGTCTTCTCTCGGTCTCTCTGATCCACCTCGATTTGCCAGTATCCGCTTTTGAGGTCTAATGAGGAGTAGTACCTGGCGTCGCGTAGTCGTTCGAGGGCATCATCAATCCTGGGCAGCGGATAGACGTCCTTTTTAGTCACGTTATTTAACTTTCGGTAATCGACACAGAATCTCAAGGTGCCATCTTTCTTTTTTTGACAAGGACCACTGGCGATGCCCATGGGCTCGTCGAAGGCTGGATCACGTCGTCCGCAAGCATTTCATCCACTTGCGTTTTAATGGCGTCACGTTCCTTAGGAGAAACCCAGTACAGGCGCTGGAATACCGGTAACGTGATCTCACCGGTGATGATGCGGTGCTTGGCGACAGGAATACGACCGACCTTAGAGCCTGTGGCGAAGCAGTCCGCGAAATCGCTCAGAAGAGCCGAAAGAAGATTCCTCTGATCGGGCCTCCAGTCGGGGTTAATTTTAACGGTTTGCAGAGCATGACAAGGTGCGGCCTCTTCTTTAGGGTTCGCTCCGGCGGTGCATAAATGAGGCAAGGCAGTAACATCGTGAAGGATGGCAACAGCCGTGTCCATGGCGAGATTGCGCATCTCCTTAGCAAAATTTGTCAGGAGGACAGTAGCAGAACTGTTCTGGAGTTGTACGAGTCCTCGAGCAACGGCTAATTCCTTCTCGAGTATTAGCGGAAGGTGTCCATCCGCGATGCCCTCGTAATCGTGGAATAAGTCATGCTTTACAAGAACCAACACACTAGAACGCGCCGGAATCCTCACGTCATCGTCGACTATACGCAAAACGTTCAGACCCGGATCTTCCTTTTCAATGCGCACCACGGCTCGTTTCGTCGAAAAGGAAACACGTGCTTCTTTCAGGCCAATGACAGCGGCGTTGGTCTGCAGGACATCTAGACCAAGGATCAAGTCTTTTGAACACTCAGGAAGCACGATAAACTCTCCGACATACACAAAACCACGGATGCCGACCCGCGCTGTGCACTTGCGTGCAGGTTCGATCAAGTGGCTTCCCGCCGTGCGAATATTCGGGACGGACCAATGTGTCAAAGCTTTCTTCAATTCTCGGGCGAGATCACGGCTCATTACTGAATTATCGGCGCCAGTGTCGAGTAACGCGGTGACATCCACTCCATCAATCGTTACACATAAATCGGAGGCAGTATGCCGGATGCTGTCGCTACCTGAAACAGGCGAAATCTCGTCGGGTCAGCCTGACGATGACGGAGGATCTTCACATTTCCCGACATCACCGACCCTGCCTCCGAAGGCCACTGGTATTAGTTTTCCCGGCTAGGGCTGGGAGAGGAGCGGCGTCGGGAAGATTGGGGACTTGTCGAACGGTAGCTCGTCGGGGACGTAGATCGACGCTCTTGGTAACCGGACGTGACGGGATACTGTCGCGCTGCAAGGTCGCTTGCAATCTCAGTTGGCCGTTCGTCATTCCGAGTGTAGAGGTCTTCCGAGGCGAAACCTTGCATGTTAACGCGGCGGTACGGGCACGCCCGGTAAAGGTGGCTGGCTTCCCCGCAATGATAGCACGGGGGCCGACGGTCCCGGGGCCGCCATACTTGACTTTTACGGGGTCGCTGGTAGATTGGCGGAGGGGAGTAGTGAGGCTTCATGCGGCTCCGTGCGAGGCCCTCCATGCGATAACCCTGCGGCTCCATTGCTGGAGCCGCGGTGTTGATACTATGGTCCGGCGGGGGAGCCTTACGTAAGACGGACGCGTAGGTGGGCCTCGCGTCGAACGTCTGGTGGGAAACACGCTCCTGGGGAACATCAGCAACTTGCTGAGCTGCCATACGCGCCTCTTCCCGGACAACTTCAGCCAGTGAAGGAAAAGCTGTTGTGTTGCAAGGCGTCCGGAGCGCTTGCAGTTCCTCCCGCAAGACAGAACGAATAAGATTCCGTAGTGCGTCCATGTCGCTGCCGACATGCACAGGGGGTGCGTCGGACCCAATGATGTTCACGTCACGGTTGTACTGACGGGAATGGTGTTGCAGCGTTTTATTTATTGTTGCAGCGGTCATTTTATGTTCAGATGTCATTTGTAAGACCCACGGGCCAATCTCCTCAACAAACTGTTCCTGAATGGTTGTTTCCTGCAGGGTGTACAGCTTGCTGCCTGTGCCATGCGCTTCCCCCGCTCCCTCAACTTCATTCCTTGATCCATTGACACTTCACTGCAAACTACGATGCTCAACACAGTCCACTGCCGTTTTCCATCCATGATGGACACTGCCCTGGAATACACCCATGCTCAGCCAACTATTCCTGCAACACATCTCGCACTACAAGGCCATAGTGCATCAACCCTGCTCCTCATGTGTAGCCCCTTCCAACATGACGAAATGCACACTGCACCTCATCACCTCTCCCTGCACTACCTGGTCATGTGCTGCTTAGTGCCCTGTTCCAAAGTCTATCTACTAGCCCATCCCATATTAATCCTGTACCCAATGCCTCCTGCACTGCCTTTTGGCCCTCTGATGTCCTTGTGGCATGTAAATGTAAATGAGCTCTCAATAAAATGTGTTCGTCCTATTCTTGCCATGCATTTTAGGCTATGTTCGTGACCCTTTTTCTCATGATCTGCTGGGGTTAGAACATTAACAACGGTGGCATTGTAATCAGCAGTGTTAGGTAGTGTTACTGAAGTAGGATAATTTCTTTTTAAAGGTTAGTTCTTTGTTATCGTTTTTTACTGGACCCACTAAATTTTAGTGCCATAATCTGCAGTAAATAGCCTGCAAATAAAAAGCGTCTGCAATAATAATTATAATCCTAGTTCAGTAGACTATCTTTAATGTTTGCTCAATGTGTGGAAAATTTTATCTCCCTTGCGCCTGTAGTTTCTTAAAAAAAGGGTCAAATGCAGCAAAATTTGGTGTTTTGACATAATTGGCTTTGAAGTGGAAGAAAGAGCTTTGTTGCAATATAGGACTATAGAAACAAATTCTCACGCATTTTTTCAATAGCCACCAGCCTGGTAGTCCCCTTCATCAACACTTTTCTGCGCTAGCTGCCTTGTTTTCCGGGCCTCCTTAGTGACCAGTTGTGTAGCCCAATGGTCAGCTTCGCGCAACCATTGGACTGTAAACCGTTTTGGAGAAACTCTGAATGACCTCAGAATCTCGGCTCGAGCAATGCTGCCATCATTGAAAGTTAGCACAGTATCCATTGTCGCTATTTTCAGCGTCTTGAGACCAAGAAAGACATTTTTCAGAGCACGCTCCCTTACAACGTTGTTGAACGCCTCATTCGCGTTCTGTGTTTTTCCGTGGAGACATTTCCGGAGAAGCTCAGGCTTTGAGAGCTGCTGAAACACCGGCTTCACTGCTTCAAGGACCGCTGCAGACGCGCAGACGCAGACGCGCACGTGGTGCAGACTCAGACGTGGTGGCCGCGGCGCCCACTCCTGGGTTGTGTTGCGGAGAATTGCGTCATTGGAAATCGACTTATGCCGGTTTCCGTAGAAGAGACATTTTTTAAAGCACTTTGGCTTTGTCATTGCATTACCGCTAAATAACCAGCACGAAGGTGTAAACAAACACGAGCAAAATGCCGCGCGTTGCGAGTAATCCAGCTGCGTCTTAGGATTTGTTTGGCTAAGTGAAGTATGCCAGCTAGGTTTTCACTGTTGCCAGATGAGTGACTGTCATTCCGCTAAACGTGACAAAAAATAGGCACGGAAAAAAATTTTTTTTAGCTTAGGAAAGGCACAGATCCCGAGCATGTGTCAAAGGGGCTGTGGCTGGATGCTGCCTAGGTTTCGAAAGCTGTTGATTTTGAGGTAAATATTTCGCGTGCGCGCAAATGAAAGACTGGGCTATGTTAAGGAAAGAATAGAGATTTTAAATTGCACAAAAACAAAAAATCTATTTTTCGGATATTTTGCCTACCCCGTTCCCTTAATTGCTTGGTTTGTATGGCTCCTTAGGGAGATGGTATGCAAGATGGTATTGGGAAATGGCTGCGTATGAAAACCACAATTGTCAGACTGACAGTTAAGCAAATGGCAGCAGTAAGGGCAAAGGTGAAATACTGCATGGTTAAAGGTGGCACAACAGTGGGAGTGCCAATGCCACGTGTACCGATGAAAACTCGTTGCATGCCAATAAATACCAATATGTGATACTAGTGGCACGGCCGGCTTAATGCCAATGTCACATGTGCCAATGAATACTAGTGGCATGCCAATGTGGCACTAGCGGCACGGCCAACTGATAGCCCATGTTGGCAGTGTCACGACAAGTGCAATGTTGGCATGTAAGCCGGACCACTATATAAAAATGTAGTAATTTCTATAGAAAGCAGGTACCAACAGCGAATGTTGGTACCAATTTTTGCCGACGTTGGGCCGGGGTTTGTGCGATGTTGGTGTACTGCCTGGGTACCTGCTCGTTATCTGCTTACCGAAATCACAATCAATCTATCCTTTTTTCACACTCCATTATGAGGGCAAGAATTGTTTTTAAGCAGGAACATATATGAGCTCAGTTTTTGTTGCAATAGTTTTACCTCAATACAGTACTTATCTGAGTTGCTGACGGGCAAAGCAAGAACCTTTTTTGTGCCACGGAGAGCATGAACTTTGTTTTGAATTCATAAATTTCACAGATTCAGCTCCACGCCACAGTTTGTTATACTCGTGAACATGAAATGTGGCGCCGAAAGGCACTAGTGCAGTGCCTACCTATAGGCTAGATCAGTTCCATCACTGCCCAGTCGCAGACGCATCGGCCAAAGGATTATCTGGTTTTTTAAAGGCAAAGCAAACTTCCTGTTTTCGCCTTCTGCAGTACTCTAGGAAAAACCAAAATGCATCGAGACGTTCACGTGATGGGAAGGGCATGTAGTATTTCAGTTTTTCGGGTCTTGATCAACACCTAACATGCAAATTCAGTTTTTTTGGCTTTGCCTTTCATGTTTTTGACTGCATTGTGTAGCACTGATAATTCAAGTTTTATTAACCTGTTGTGCTGCAATCGACAGCGCAATATTTTCATTTCGGCTGGTTCTTGCTGTAGTTTTGTCGCTAGCTGTTTCTCAATGGCCTCTACTTCTGCCTTTGTGCTATCCAATTCATCTTGAAGCATTAATATTGTCTCCTTGTTGCAGCAATTTTGTCAAGGACACTTTTCTCCCTTTCGGAAAGCTGTAGTTGTGATCTGTACTGTTAGGCATCACTTGCAATTCAAAGTTGTTTTGAGAGGGCTAGTTGAAGCAAGAAGAGAAATATGATTTATTTACAAAACAGTTTGAGTTTAGGAGCAGAAAGGTGTAACAATAAGCCCAAAGCCTATGTACTGCATATCACACATCTCCGGCAAGACACCCTGATGCTGCTCTTTATAAAATAAGTACCACGTATTTTTCTTGAAAGCGTTTATTCACAATCAGCACATACGATCTGTAGCAGTACCTGTTACATAAGGGATTCAAGCTATGACTACTCTGCAACTCAATACTGAGCATTTAGATGCATTAATGTGCAGCTGACAGAAATCCATACAATATATAAATGTGTACGGAACGTTTCTTGGCTTAGAGTTAGTTGCTATACCTTTCGTATCAGGGGGCATCCCTCCATCACATTTTGAGGCTTTAGGGAAGGGACAGTAGGAACTCGAACCATGTAAGTCTTTTTGCCTCCTTCAAAGTGGGCTCCACAGACCCTGTGGCCTGACGTTGCAAAGAAGCGGGAAAATTTGTAAACAGGATGATCATATAGGTCATATAACACTTTGATGTGTCCAATATGGCTATTTTTAACAAGACTTGACTCGTACCAATCACGCTGTAAGTAGGTTTATTTTTTAATTTGAGAGCTTCACGTCTGGAAGCGGCTCATCAGGAGTAATTGGCCACCTGGGGGCTGGCTATGGTGTGTCAAGCACATGGAAATTCTTGTATTTTGATTCTATCAAACATACAGCTGCCGCATCTAGGATGAAACGCACGGCCTTGGGATCAGCAGCCAAATATGCAATAGTCAATGCGCCCCCAAGGCGGTTCGCAAGTGGGCTTTCTCCCGACATTTTATCAAGGAAGCAGAGAACGCACAGTTTTAGCAATGATTGGTGCTTGCAGTAATGCCTTGGTAAAAAGCCTACTTAGCAGGAGCACCATTGCGAATCTATACAGACATGAGAACGTGGCAAGGTTGCCGACATCACTGTCGTCGGCCTAGGCATCTCTGAGCAGAAAGCAATGCTTGTCGTAAGCCGCTTGCAACAGAGCACCCGCGCGCCACTCGAGAGACAATACAAGCTTAAAAGCAAAAAACAAGAAACAATCAAATATGCACCAGCCAATGACAAGATACGGCGCGGTAAGGGTGCCGGCGGCGTCTACGCGCTGCGCAGTTAGTCTGTTACGCGCGGGCCGCGTTGCGTATAGAGCCTCCTTAATATATATATATATATATATATATATATATATATATATATATATATATATATATATATATATATATATATATATATATATATATATATATATATATATTATTGCGAAAGCACTACTACTATAGGTTTCAAGCCTTCAGCGTAGTACGGCGGTAGCCACCTACTTACCCACGTGACGCTGTGACACATCTCACGTGACACTAGAGTGAGAGCTGGGCTACCAACTCAAGCGGTTGGTGTAGAGCGGCGGTAGCCACGTCATACCCACATGACACTGTGACGTCACACCCCACGTGACACAAAGGCGAGAGATGGGCTCCCAACTCAAGCGGTCGGCGTGCGCCGTCGGAGCCGCGGCTCAGTTGGCGGGAGCTGCCATCTTGGGTCTCTCGTTTCACATGGGACGGTTATGTCAGGATCAGCCTGCTAGGACACTGGTATTCACGTTACCCCTATAGGCCACTGAGGCACGTTCATACAGCTTGGTTAACGAGGGGCTTTATATGTGGAGTGAGGGAGAAGAAAAAGAGAAGAAGAGGAACGCTCGGTCACCAGCAGCTAATGCTTTCACTCAATATTTGGTTCAGCAGCATTGAACCCTTGTAATTTTCTTCGGAAACATTCTCTCTAGGATGGTACGTGACCTGTTGATAACGGAGGTTGTAGCGGCATGCATCCGTGCATTGCTGTTGCTGAATGTAAATGCCGGCAAGTTGACGGGCTTCATCAGCACGCTGAACACACTGCTCGACGTCTGGATTGAGTGGATGATCATCTGTGCAGCTCGGAAGCATGGCATCCATCATCGTCTGAACGTCACGTCCGTAGACTCGGCGAAATGGTGTAAAACGTGTCGTCTCTTGAGTGGTCGTGTTGTAGGCACATGTAATGTAGGGGAAAACCTCATCCCAGGTTTCGTGCTACTCATGTCGGCGATGGTTTTGTTGAGTCTCTTCGTGAGGGCATTCGTCTGCGGGTGATATGCAATGGTTTTTCGGTGGCTGATATGATTAAGCTCGAACACGTTGTGCATGAGCTGTGCCGTAAATGCGGTGCCTCGATTGGTGACTAGTAGGGCGGTGCGCCATCACGCAACACTATTTGCTGCAAAAAGAACTGAGCGATCTCAATGCTGTGCCACGCTGCACTGCCGTGCTTTCTGCATACCTTGTGAGATAGTCGGTCGCGACTATAATTCATTTGCTACCCGCCGATGACAGCGGAAATGGACCCAGAAGGTCGATGCCGACTTGGTCAAACGGCGTCCGAAGGAGATGAATAGGTTGGAGCAAACCCGCGCAGTTAAGAGGTGCCACCTTTCGACGTTGACACTCGCGGCAGCCTAAGACGTAGCGATGGCTGGCTTCAGAAAGTTTAGGCCAATAATAGGCTTGACGAATTCCAGCGAGTGTGCCTGCCCAGCCCAAGTGGCCAGAGGTGGGATCATCGTGGCAAGCAAAAAAGGATATCGGCGCGAAGGTCGGCTGGTACGACTAGGAGGTGCGCTCGGTGAACAGTGCTGCAGTTTTCTTGAATAAAGCGCCATTCCAAAGACAGAATGCAGACAGGTTCCTTCTAAACTGGCGGGGGACGTCAGCAGCGCAGCCCTCCAGGTGGTCAATGACAGGCCGAAGGACTGCGTCAGTCCGCTGTCGGGTCATTATGTCTAAGCATTCACTAGTCCAAGAAAACATCTGTCGTTATCCGTGATGTTATAGACTAATCCGACGGTTGCCCACGAGAGCGCGTCAGCATCTTCATGAGTCTGACCAGATTTCTACACAATGGTGTAAATAAATTCTTAGAGGCGAAGACTCCATCGTGCTAGGTGCCCCGATTGGTCACGAAGATTGGCCAGCCAGCACAAAGAATGGTGGTCAGTAACGGATTTAAACGCGCGGCCATAGAGGTAAGGCCTAAATTTCATAGTTGCCCACACAACCACGATGTATTCTTTTTTCGGAATGGAATACTTTGTTTCAGGGCGGGCGAGCCTGCGACTGGCGTTGAACGAGTACAGCGCCTAGGCCGATGTTGCTGGCATCGATGTGGACTTCGGTGGCAGCATCTTCATTAAAGTGCGCAAGAATAGGGGTAGTTTGCAGTCGTCTGCGAACCTCCGCAAAAGCCTCTGGTGCTCGGCGGCCCACACGAACTGTGTACTATCCGGCGTGAGGCGGGTCAGGGGTGTGGCTATCTTGGAAACGTCGGCGATGAAGCGGCGGTAGTACGCACACAAACCCAGGAAACGTTTGAAACTCCTCTCCATGACAGGAACGGCAAATGTGGCGACAACGGTAGTTTTGTTGGGGTATGGCCTAATGCCGGCGGCACTCACAAGATGACCGAGAAGCTTGAACTCTTTGTAGACAAAGTGGCACTTCTCGGGCTTGAGCGTCAAGTGTGCTGACCGGAGGGCATTTATTATTGCGCGCAGGCGTTCAAAGTGTTCTCCAAAGGTTTCAGAGAACACGACAACGTCGTCGAGATCAACTAAACAGATTTGCTATTTGAGGCCGGCGAGAATGGTGTCTATCATGCGCTGAAAAGTAGCCGATGATGAACTAGGCCGAAAGGCAGCCCTTTAAACTCGTACAGTCCATCTGGGGTGACAAAAGCTGTTTTTTGCGGTCCCGCATTTGACATAAAACTTCGAGTACCCGCTCTTCAAGTCAACGGTGTCGAAGTACAGGGCACGACGAAGCTTATCGAGTGAATCATCGATACAATGCAGCGGGTAGACGTCTTTTATAGCGATGTCGTTCAACTTTCGATAATCAACACAGAAGCGAAGGGTCCCATTTCTTTTTCTTTACCAGCACGACAGGCGACGTCCACGGACTGTTGAAGGGTTGGATGACACAATCACGAAGCATCTCCTCACCATGTGTCTGAATCGCTTCACATTCTGTCATTGAGATGTTGTACGATGGCTGGCGTATAGGGCGGGCATTGTCGGCCGTAAAAATGCGGTACTTCAGAACAGGCGTTTGCCGAATTTTCGATGAGGTCGCAAAACAAGCGCTGTATTCTAAGAGGAGAAAACGAAGCTCGTGTTGACGTGTTTCCGAGAGATATGTTCCGAGAGAGATAAGACGATCAAGCGATGAGCGCACATTTTCATCTGCTCTGACCGTAATACATTCAGAAACGTCCGCTAAGGAGTCGGCGAATGCGATTGCAGTAGCGCGGAAAGGTGACGGGGTTTGTTCGTGAATTTAGTCACCAGGAGCTCAGATCGGCCGTTACGGAGGTGGATGAGGCTCCGCGCCGAGGTGACGCTGTGAGTGAGCAAAAGGGACTGGTTGCCCTCAGCGGCCTCCGTCCCGTCACGTAGGTCCTCGCAGTTAACAGTCCCAAAAACACTGGAACGTGGCGGAATAAAAACTCTTTTGGCAGACATTCGAAGAGGGGCGTGGCGTTGGCGGTCCGTGGTCTCAGTATCATCAGCTTTCTCGGTCGAAAAGGTCACTTTACGCTCACCGGAGATCGCTAATGGCTCCATACTCACGGAGAAAATCTACGTCAAGGATACAGTCGCGGGAGCAGTCAGGTATCACAAGGCAGCTGAAAACAAACGTGGAGTGGCGAATTTATACTCTCGCCGTGCACTGATCGCTCGGAGTTAGACATGCCCACCAGCTGTGCGAATCTGCATGCCAGACCATGGTGTCCTTACATTTTTAGAAGCTCCGCTACTTCCCGCTTAAAATAAAAAAAAATAAGCGCCGGTGTCAACCAATTCGCTATCCTTATAGCAGTCTAGGACCACGGGTATACCCAGCGAGAATCTATCTTCATGTGTATGAACTGTCGTCGGGGCCGTCAAGTCGCGGTCGCTCACACGTCGCGTTGTTGGGGTATCATCGTCGCATCTATTTGAAGCGGCCTCGTCTCCGGAGGTCGCTTTCTTTAGTTTTTCCGACGCGGAGTAGGCGACTGTCGCTACGTCATCCAGGAGGAGCTGGGCGGCGAGGCCGATCGGCGTGGAGACGGAGATCGTGACTGTCACTGAAAAGTGACAGTCACGCTGCTGCGCTGCTGGGCTACGTAGTCCTCAATATTCCGGGGTCATTGGCTTAATGAAGGGCGACGCATGTCGATGGGGAAACCCTTCATTCCCAGTTGTCGATATGGGCACTGCCGATATAGGTGATCTGGATCTCCGCAGTGGAAGCACAGGCGCTGTCGATATGGGGCACGCCACAGGTCTGCCTTTCGCTGGAGTGGTCGGCGGTTGTCGATGTACGGCTCAGGGTGGGCTAATGTCACGAAATCGGCGCACATTTTTATTAAGCCGGCGCGGCGCGAGGCCCACGCGGCGCCGAATGGAAAGTTAGGGAAAAACCTCCTTCCCCGCACGAGAGAGTGCGTAGCTTTGTACGCGTCGCCATCACCCTCTTTCTCATTACCCGGCGATGAAGCTGGCTGATCAGTCTGGAATATGCCAGAAACCTCCAGAAGATTCTAAGGGAGCTAGCTAATGACGACGCGTGGCACGACGGGTGGAGAAGGAAGCGCTTTAATCAGCAAAGCTAAGTGTGTGTGCGCGCTAGCCTTAGCGCGCCTTAAGAGACAGACGCGGCGCGCCCTATTTATTGAGACCGCGCCGCTTGTGTAGTCAGTCAGTCAGTCAGCCAGTGTTTGCGACGTGTTCGCTAGTGCTTCGGCTGGCCTCCAGGGGATCACCCGCTGCTGGCAAGCCCACGGACCTGCGAGGGAGCGACGATCGTCTTGCATGGTGGCCACATCGTGACTCTCGAGGCGTCGGACTGCAACAGTGCCCGGTGAACAATTTGGTGTTTGTTTATGTGACTCTCTCGTGTTTCATCTGTGTTTTAAAGCCTCTGTGTTATTGAATACCACTGTAGTTGCATGTTTAGCGTTTGTATTTTGTGAACCTCTCTTCTGGGCATTTCAAGTGTTCTTGTGTATTCCTCTGTATCGTCTCTTGCTGTCTGTAAAGTGTTTTTTGTTTGTTACTCCTGACTCCGATGCTTACTCTGGTTTGAACCGGCGACAGCAGGGCACCAAACGGCAACCCCCTCTGTCACTACAAAGTAGTTGAGTTCCGGCTGAGCTTGCCACGCAGGTCGAGGGCATCTCCTTGTGACCGGAACAGCCACCCCCACTCACACTAAGGGTGTCTGGGAGTGTGCGCCTCATTAAGGGCGCATCGTTAATAATACCTCCCTAAATATTAACGGGTGACAGCTAAATACAGCGAGCCTTGGTAGGGTGGGAGTAATTGTGTGGAAGCAGTCGGAGGACATCGCAAGACGTCCGCATACATTGGCCAACAGAACTCGGTGGAAAAGGATGGTAGGTCAACAAGCGGTACCGAAGGCCGAAATGCTTGCTGAAGCTCTTCTCGGACGATCTAGCGGTGGAGGCGATCGTCGGCTGGGGAGCACCGAAAAGTGTCTCGAGCGCTTCGCGCAAATTAGAGCGGATGATGTCGCGAAGAAGATCCGGAGCAACCCCGAAGGCCGAAAGCAGCTCTGTGAGCGAAGCGGCGAGTACCGGCCTGTCGTAGCTCGTAGAACGCTGCTGCAGCATCCTTTCCATCGTGATTGCCTCCGTAAGAAACTCGGCAAACGTGGTCGGTGGAGTAGAATCTATGTTGTTTATTCCTTTTCGGAAGGTTCCTTAATCCCTTCCTTTTATGTAGTTCGGCATAGGGGAGAACAGGAGGCGTACTTGAAGGTGATGATGGTAGAGCATATATTTACAGTATGACATATATATACACAGCGTAAAACTGGACGTTGAAATACTTTTACTAAACGAACACGCTGGTCTACTTTACTTTTCGACCTAACTGGTTAGAGCCTAAGCAGAACAGCCGCGTTACATGCCTACGCATGGAGCCCCAGTTCAGACTGGACTGAACTCTCTTGGATCACGTCCCGTTTTACACGTTCACAAAAGAAAGAAATAGGGGCGGTCATTTTCAGAGGCCATCAACTGTCCATTGGAAACGTGCTAGATGGGCGCAGCCCCGTGGGTAGGCCTTAGCCTCTAACCCAGGGCCCCACTAGCAATAAAAATCACAACAAAGAAAGTTCATGACAAAACACCCTCTCCTGCCAGTAGACTTTCTTCCCACTTGCGTCCCGCACACCGCCGCCCCATCCTCGCTGCCGCTGCTGGCTAAATCCTTTCCACGGTGCATTGCCCCGCGCCAGCCGTGTTTATCACTACGAGAAACGACATGGAAAGGGAAAGGTCCACAGCCGCCATGCTGAAGGCCCGGCGCTGGATTAAAGGAGAGCTCCTGACTTGCTCGCTCTGCGAACAATGCCCGAGTCAAATCCTGAGTGCTTCTTCGGGCGCTCTTTGTCGCATCTGCGGACAAGATACACGAGACTGCCATTCGCACTGCTCAAAGTGGAAGTGTAAAAAAAAGAATTAAGAGTCATTTGGGTGCTTGTTACCGGTGAGTACGAAGGGTGCCACGCATGCGAGCACCCAGCATCACGTACCGCTGCGCGTCTTTCCATGAATGACCTTCGGGCTAAAACGGTCCCGTAAATCCGGCGCCGACGGTCCGGTCGGCTTTCCCCACACGCGGCACGCTCGTAGAAGCGAGACCGTGTCCACAATACAAGAGGCAAGCAGGCGGGTGGCGGTGGTATGCAGACACGCACAGCTGCAAGTGATTAGCCTCGAGTGCGGCCCTACAGGCGGATTACGCACTAGGCTAGCGAGCAGTTGTTTACAAGCAGCCCTCGACATGTACATCACGCAAGCAAAAGAGTCCCCGGCAGTGATCTTGCTGCAAGAACCACTTGCAACAGGGTTGAAGCTAATAAGTTACAAAGCGTACCAGCACGACAAATTATCTGCCTTACTAGTTCACAAATCATACACAGCGGTATTGCACGAAGAGATAATCCAGGACATATCATATTGTGCATCAGTCTCCCGCCGCTAAGGAGAGGTGAGGAAGCCATACACACATTAAACGTCTATAGCCCACCTAAAGACCGACACCCTAGGCTAGGCTATCTCGTTAAAAGGTTCCTAGCGCTGGCGGGCAAAGCTCCATGCGTGATTGGGGGGGACTTCAACGCCCCGTACCCTTTGTGCGGATACCCGAAAGCAACACCCAAGGGTCGAAAATTGGCCGAAATAATTACCCAAGAGAGACTCACGCTCCTAACAGACCCAGCGTTCCCAACCAGATTGGGCAACAGCGTCTCTCGAGATACCTTCCCAGACCTTGTGCTTGTAAAAAACGCAGCTAATCCAAATTGGAGTAATACGGACCAGCACCTTGGTAGCGACCACTATACCTCGCCACCAGCTTGACTACCGGCTGATACAAAAAGAAGATTGGAACTGCGCGACTCACGAAATGGGACAAATGGAGGGAATCCCGCCCCCCTTCGAGCAGTCCATCGCCGACATAGACGACTGGACTCGGGACATCAGGAACAGCTTAACTAAGTTTACAAAAAAGGTCGAAACAACCGAACACTGTCCAGCGGTCGACCCACATCTCCTACACCTATGGGAGGCGTGGCGTTCTCTCACTAAGAGATGGAGAAAACAGCCACATAATCGCAAGATACGGCTCCGCATTGAGCAGATCAACACCCAAGCTGAAAAGTACGCGTGTACCCTTGCCCGACAGAACTGGAATTCGCTCTGGGACAGTATCCAAGGCAATCTCGGAGTGTCTAAAATGTGGCACTTATTAAGGCCACTCATCGACCCTAGCAAAAGCAAATCCGAAACTTGTCATCGGATGAACAAGACCATATCTCTACACCGGGCACCAACGGAGAAATTCTAAATCAGTTGCAAGATAGGTACTTATGCGTAAGCCCGCACATACCCCATCATGAGTATACTGGCTTACCGAACGATGCCCTTGACGCCCCAGTTACGGAGGCAGAGGTCAGGGCCGAACTCGCTGGGATGAGGAAAAACACCGCTGCAGGGCCAGACAAGGTGACGGCCCGGCTTCTGTACAATCTCCCCGACAACCAGATTACATCATTAGTCCAATATTTCAACGAGAAGCATTAGAATACAGGACAACTGCCGCCATCCTGGAAGATGACTGACATAGGCTTCATACCAAAACCCAACAAACCCTTGCTATTAGACAACCTCCGCCCGATTTCCTTAACGTCATGCTTGAGAAAACTCTTTGAAAGGGTCATTACCACCCGGCTTACCCGGTACTTGGAGAGCAATAACCTACTTCCGCCAACGCAGTTTGGATTCCGGCCGCATTGTCAACACAAGACGTTCTATTATACATATCAAATACCTTCTCGAGAAACCTCCAAAAACCCAAACCAGGGCCATTTTACACTTGGTTTAAAAGGCGCATTTGACATCATTTTCCACTCCAGAATTCTGCGCGGCCTTGCAGATGTCATTGCGATCCCAAGACCTACAACTACATCAAAGATTTCCTTACATCGAGACAGGCTATCCTCAATCTGGGATCCTTCCGATCACAGCCCATCACACTTGGCCCGCGAGGAACCCCACAGGGGGCGGTCAATTCACCCCTGCTATTCAACCTGGCGATGAAGGACCTACCATCCCAGGTTCAGAAAATTGAAGGCATACAACATGCCATCTACGCAGATGACGTTACGATCTGGTGCCGCACTGGGAACGACGCAGAGGTGGAACAATGTCTTCAGGCTGCAGCCGACGTGGTCCATCAGTACGCAAAATCTCTAGGACTACAATTCGCCCCAGAAAAGTCGGAACTTCTCATACTCAAGAACCCAAGAGAACCGCTAGCTCAAAACATCTCAGTCAGCATCGATCGACACGAAATCCCCAAGCCATCCGAAATTAAAATTCTTGGCCAGTACATAACACAAGGCTGCAAAAACGCCACGACCGTCAAAAAACTCGTGACAACAAAGTAGCAGATAACAGGGATGCTCAGCCGCATTTGCAACAAGCACCATGGCTTAAAAGAAAGGGACGCAATTCGCCTTGTACAAGCTTTTGTTGTCTCCCAAATAATGTGCGGGACTGGCTAACTCCACCTCACCTCGCACGAAATCGCAAATCTAGAGTCACTATTACGGGCGGCCTATAAAACGGCACTGGGTCTGCCGAAGACCACATCATGTCTCTCGGCATCCACAACACACTCCAAGAAATCTGGGAGGCGCAACGACTGTCACAGCTCAACCACCTAGCCATCACTCGAACAGGCCAAATCCTTCTTAATCAGATACACCTCAAAGTACCCTACACAGTGGACCAAAGGACGGAACTTCCTCTATCAATCCGCAAGAACATATATGTCCATCAAATACCCAAAAACATGCTAAACATGCAATAAAGCAAAGGATCAAGTAGGGTTTCGGAAACGGTACTCTACTATCGATCATATCCATACCATCAATCAGGTGATAGAAAAATGCTCGGAATATAACCAGCCCTTATACATAGCATTCATTGATTACGAAAAAGCATTTGACTTTTTGAAAAAGCATTTGAAAGCAGTTGAAACCTCGGCGATGGTGCAGGCATTGCGAAATCAGGGGGTAGACGAGCCGTACGTGAAAGTGCTGGAAGATATATATAGTGGCTGCACAGCAACCATAGTTCTGCATAAAGAAAGTAACAAAATTCCCATAAAGAAAGGTGTTAGGCAAGGAGACAATCTCCTCAGTACTATTCATAGCTTGTTTAGAGGAAATATTCAGAGACTCGGAATGGGAGCAGTTAGGGATAAGTGTAGATGGAGAATACCTCAGTAATCTGCGATGTGCTGATGACATTGCCTTGCTAAGTAACTCGGGGGATGAACTGCAAATAATGATTGATGACCTAGACAGAAAAAGTAGAAAGGCAGGCTTGAAAATCAATATGCAGAAGACTAAGGTAATGTTCAACAGCCTCGGGAAGGAACAGCAGTTTACGTTAGGCAGCGAAATACTGGAAGTAGTAGGCGAATATGTCTACTTAGGACAGGTAGTAACCGCATATCCGGACCATGAAAAGGAAATAACAAGAAGAATAAGATTGGGAAGGAGCGCATTTGGCAAGTACTCGCAGATTATGACTAGCAGCTTACCAGTATCGCTCAAGAGGAAAGTATACAACAGTTGCATCTTGCCTGTACTCACCTATGGGGCTGAAACGTGGAGGCTAACCAAGAGAGTTCTACTTAAGTTGAGGGCAACCCAGAGGGTTATGGAACGAAAAATGGTAGGGGTAACATTAAGAGATACAAAGCGTGCAGAGTGGGTCAGAGAAATAACTCAAGTTATCGACATTCTAGTGGAAATTAAGAAGAAGAAATGGACATGGGCAGGACATGTAGTGCGAAGAGAGGATAACCGATGGTCGCTTAGGGTAACAAACTGGATTCCAAGGGAAGGAAAGCGTAGCAGGGGGCGGCAGAAAGTTAGGTGGGCGGATGAGATTAAGAAGTTCGCAGGGGTCAAGTGGATGCAGCTAGCACAGAACCGGGTTAAGTGGAGAGATATGGGAGAGGCCTTCGCCCTGCAGTGGGTATAATCAGGCTGATGATGAATGATGATGAAGAAACGCCAGAGTTGAAAGCCTTCGCAACAAATGGGATGGCCAGCTGGACACGCTCTACGTGGATGCAGCCGGTCCATTCCAAGGGCGGATGACCATCGCCATAACGAATCCCGAGGGCAAATTAGTCAACTGCGCATCAGTCCGCACATCCAGCCCCACTCACGCTGAGGAGGCAGCCATTGCACTAGCGCTGGCTACCAACCCAAACGCTATTGTACTCACCGACTCCCAAAATTTGTGCAGGAATATTACCAGCAGATTCATCCATAAACCATGTCTGACACTATTAGCAAAACACCCTCCTAATCGGGCCTCAATCATATGGTTTCCGGGACACACGGAACACACAGGAGGGAATGGCACCGCCCACCAGCACGCCCGAGCTCTCTTCACCGGGATCCCCCTTTAGCCGATGACGAAAAAGCGCATATCAAACAGCCTATAATCACCTTTGCTGAACTCCTACAGGCCTACAGACCGGCCAGACAGACGTACCCAACACCTCACAAAACTCTAGACAAGGCAAAACACCCTCCGCTGGCTACAGACAGACACTCTCGTTACAGCATTTAAACTCCACCAATGGTACCCCTCACTTTACGCACCTGAGTGCCCACAATGTGGAGAAATAGCTACGACTTTTCACATGGTGTGGGCATGCCAATTAAATCCCTTTACCGATAAACTTCCTAATCCCAATTTGGAGCAGTGGGAGGTCATTCTGCACAGCGAGGACCCCGACCAACAACGTGGACTGGTTCGCCGGGCCCACGCTGCGGCGCAGGCCACTGGGCTGCCGGAATAGGCGGACCACCCACAATCTGAAAACTCCCATGCACTCAATAAAGTTTTCAATCAATCAGTCAATCAATCTCCTTAATGCTGCGCATGAGATGGCGCACCTTTTTCTCCTCGAGCTTGGCCAGGTCAGAGCGTCGGAACAACGTAGTCTTGTCCTCCAGGTACATAGTTATAGTCTCCTTCGGAATCTTCACTGCGAGAGTGCAAAGCCCTTACCACTCGTTCTCGGCGATCCGGGCTGGTGTAGGTGTCCAGGATGCAGTGGCAGAACTCATGCCACGATGTTAGGGCGCCTTCGTGAGCCTCGTACCATGTACGAGCACCATCATCCAGGCTGAAGAAGACGTTCCTGAGCTTCGCGGCGTCGTATTACTGATTATACGAGAAGACCCATTCAAACTGGAGGAGCCTGTCCGCGACGTCTTCATTCTAACTGCAGCGGAAGTGCTTAGGCAGTCGTAGGTTCTGTAGAGTGTAACAAGTTGGAGCTTGCATGACAGATCAAGGGGCAGCTGCGGTGGTGAATTCCAACGGCCCGTGCACAGGTGGTGGCCTTAGGTTCCTCCGGCTAGCGCGTGCACAGGAGTGTCGACTGGCACAGGACCTGAATCGGGCGTGCAGAGGAGTGCGGGACATATACTGGGATTGATACTCTGCGCCGACGCCAAAATATGTCACGGACAACAGGGCAAGACGTGAACGACAGGGCTAAGCTGTTGGAGCAGGCGGAGTTCCGAACACAGCGCGAGAGCCGGCTTTAGTGTCTTCTTTTTCCAGGCGCACTCATCAGTATTTTTGGCATAGTTATATATGCTTTTGTTTCGATGCTGTGATCTAGGTAATATTGGATGCTAATTTACCCAAATCGATCCTTAAGAAACATTTTTATTGCAGTAGTGTGGTGCGGGGCGGGATTAAAAAGTAAGCATATCAAGTGTGCTCAAAAGTAAGCTTTAATGCACAAAGACTACTGAGAGTGCCGGTCTTTTATTTCACTGTCTTCTGGCGCGTTTTCACGGCAAATGGATCCATTACGAAAGTGTTTGCAGGTCGTCGTGATATATGTCCCATTAGGTAGTCCATGCTGCAAAAATAATAAAGAATTCCGTTTTAGCACGATGTGATTTTCACTTATTGCAGCAAGTAATTGTGGTTCTCACAACGTCCTTATTTGTTGCCCTTGCCTGGGGTCCTCCGAAAAGGGTATGCTTACCAAGCCTACACCTATCGGAGTTATTATGTGCCTAATCTATCTACATGCCATAAAGGATTTTGAAAACTGAGAAAAAAAGAGAATTTCGAATAACGATCTTTTGAAATAATGGAAACTGGGAGCATGTAAGAGGCTGATAGAGAGGTTTCACCATTGAACAACAGGTTTAGCGAGAACTTCTTGCCGAAGCGATGGTAGCACTCTTAAACATACCATTGGGTGTATAACGTAAATCTCACAGAGAGGTTACACGGCCTGACTTGCATTAGTTTATCCCCATGCATACTAGTTGCTCGAGAGCAACAAATACCATTGTCAGAGAAAGCAGAACAGTCGTACGCCTTAAAATGCAAAAATATTGTTCCTTCCTTTTGTATATTCTTGCTAGTGTTACCTATAGGTCTGGGATGCTCGCGGTCGTCTGCAAAATTATTGGATAAACTTGGTCATTTTCTTTTATTGAAAATTAAGGTCTATACGTTATAAAATAGTTACAGAAAGCTTTTCTCTCAAATCTGCTAAAATTGTTCTGAGCTCGCAGCAACCAGCTCTTGTGTAATCCGGGGAATCATTTTCATCATTTCATAGATGGATTAAAGCATGTGTACGTTGTTTTTGTGTTACTAGTGTTTTTATACAATGAAAAGTTTTTGCTTTACCGCAGTAAGGCAGTACTAGTCGAAGGTTTCATTGTATATATGGATATTCACGAACGAATTTATTTCGAAAGGTCCGGCGCGGTGATCACAGGGATCGTCTTGAAATGCGGCTGTCATTCCATACAGATAAGCACACGCGTGTCCTGAGTGCCAGCTGAAGAAAATATTAGCTGCAGGAAAAATGAGAAATATTGACTTGCCCAATTAGACCGGGCTATATTAACCTGTGACTTAGCTTAAATTGGCATTCAAGGGTTTCTAGTGGCACAGTTAGGGCAAACATCGAGACCGAGGACTAAAGCATGATTTTCTATTATTCTACCTCATGTGCGACTGTGCTGCTCCGTAATGGTAAAGAGAAAATATTGGTTTGCTAAGTATCTTTTAATTTCGGAAAAGAAGAGCTGTATAGATAAAATTAAAATCCCGTGGGAAAGCCAGATATTTTCTTCTGCTGATGTGGGAACAATTCATTGCATGCATTCTCGCTTAGCGCATGTGATAGTCTGGTGTACAGTCGTGAGCAAACGTGGTATAGAACACTTGGTCGGTGACGGAGCTCGAGAAAAAGGCATAAAAATGCCATATAGCGGTAGCGACAGGGACAGCGGCCAGGACATGTGCATATGGATAAAATGGGGCACCACCTGTCTATGTGTCGATCCCAGATAGCTGTTGTTAGATGAAGTCGCTATGCAGTTTTTACGAGCTCTGCCACCGGCTGAGTGTTGTATAGCACTTTTGCTCACGACTGTACATTACAGGAATTAAGTGAGCAATTAAAATCACCATTAATCTATATCACAGTGTTCTAATACAGCCCCAGAAAAGTAGTATAATATTTACAGAACAATTACTCATCACTGCTGAGTCACGTTTCTTCGAACCTTGTTGCAATTTTCTAAAATTGATCTAACCGCAGTCAATTAGTGCGGCTAGCTTGACATTTTTATACACGTAGACAATTTTCAACACTTGTTTTTCAAAGTTGTAGTTGCTTTTGCGGCGTTTCCTCGCAAAGTCATCAACCGTTACACTGGACACTCTCTGAAAGTAAACTATAGAGAGCATATGCTACACCGTATGATAACCTCGCACACCCACTCGTAGTTCAATAATTATTTGATGGTAGTTGCTAAATACTCTATGAAGCGCCTCGCTTGGTTGTTGGCGCTTCGTAAAAGACATTATAGGTCTGACATTAGACATTATTATAGGCTGCTGAACAGCTGAAACGATTTCCTTTTGTTGGTTGTCATATTTTGTTTTGGCAGTGGGGGAGCGGTGGGGAATAAGGCGCCACTTACCATGATAAACATACTGCATATTTATAATTCGTAATTTTTTGTATCTTTTTAATACAACTGTCAATAGTAAGCGTTCAAAGTCATGAAGAAAAGTTCTTTTTTAAAACAAAGAATTAGTTAGGAACGACACATTTGGAGAATCATCCATAAATGGCGCCAGTTACATTACGAACGAAGGCCGCGGACAGCGCCACATGTCATACGTCCATGTGACCGTACATCGCCACAGACTCTTCGCCTCTGTAGCCTTTTTTTGCAGATACGTGTTTGTTTAAAGGTTATCAACAAAAAAAAACAACAATAATTAAATTGCCTGAAATATTATAGTTTACAAAATGTAATCAAGTGATTACAAAGTACCCAATTTCATCTTGCAATCTACTGCTGAGCCCCGCAGCCCGTTTCGCTCAGTTCTATGGTTTTAATCTCTCTGCATGTTGTCTATGTTGAATTGAGGAGGAATTTACGCCTGTATTAAAGTGCTATCAACGCTTGATAGTAGGGATGCCGCGAAAAAGAGGCGACCCTACACTGCAAAACGTGACAGTTGCGTTTATAAGGTGGGCCTGCATTTCGGCTTCCTACGTGCTGCTAGTTTCATAAATAGAGCTTTTTGAGAAAACTTGAAAATTGGAACCTGGAAGAATAGGACTGGAATATACTGGTAAAGATTTGGTTTACAACAATAGCATTAAATGTGGAAAAAGACGAATCTCATTAAAGAAAGGGATGACGGTACTCACTCCATGAATATTCTTTTAGCGAAAGGCAAGGCAAAACAGTCATTTATTATATTTTCGGAAGGTTGGTAAGAAAACATGTAGGTGGAGGCAGAAAGAAGCTGTACATTCATGGTGCCAGCCTGTTTACGTCGCGTATTTAGCGCATTTGTTGTCATGAATACTAAGATAAGCCAAATTGCTGAGCCTATAGTTTCTATATTTTCGGCTTTCTACAGAATAATATCATGGGATACAACATTTACAAATACGTGAGCATAGTGTAGTGTATAGTACTGTTTAGATTTCACCGCGCAGTATCGCCGATCAGTGAAACGTGGAAAATGGCCATAAAGAGAGGAGACAAAGAAAACGAAACAAAGCGACGGTAGAGCGTGACAAAGCTATCAAATTGAAGGTCTTAACACTGATCTCTGCCAAGTAAGCAGCGTGATGAAAAGAAGGAATAGAGTCCAAACATAAAGCGGGTACACTCAAATTAACATGTAATTTAAAGGTCACCCACGAACTGAGAAGTGGCGCTGAAATACTGATTGCGCAAACGAGCGGATTTCTGGACAGAGATACGGACGAGTTACTATGCAATAAATTTAAGCATCCAGCCTTCAGTGTATGGAACACGGTCTTTTATGACGGGTTTACCCTTCTGAGTACAAAGAGGCTATGACAAATCGATCGGCACATTGCTCGTCCACGATACTAATATCTCTCTTTTACTGTCACTCATTAGAAAAACCGGTCGTTCACAGAA